>NC_044909.1:27462718-27806052 GCF_001633185.2 Quercus lobata | reverse complement strand
GCATCTTAAGAAAGATACAAATCAATTTTGATTTGAAAAAAATTTAGATCTGCATCTCATAAAGATGCAGATCTCTTTTTGTTTGAGAAAAATTCAGATCTACATCTAAGAAAGATGCAGATCTATTTTTATATTGAGAAAAAGTCAGATCTACATTTAGGAAAGATGTAGATCTGTTTTTGTATTGAGAAATTTTCAAATCTACATCTAGTAACGATGTAGATCTGTTTTTATATTGAGAAAAATTCAGATCTACATCTAGAAACGATGCAGATCTGTTTCTATATTGAGAAAAATTCAGATCTACATCTCATAGAGATGCAAATATGTTTTGTTTTAAGAAAAATAATTGTTCACACGCAAATTTATTGACATTCAAGAAAAAGATTATAACAATCACATAAAAAACAATCATGCTTTAACAAAACAACGATTAACAATTCATGTTATAGATATTTGAAGAAGAAAGAGATATAACATGCATCATCACATCACAAGAAAAAGGGTGAAGGAAACAACCTCTTGCATGAGCACACTTTGTTCTTGAGATGATGTTTTAGGGTTTAAAGAAATTTGTTCAATTCTATTTATAACCTAAAAACCCTAATTTAAGCAGCAACACTTAGAGACGGGATCAGAAAATATGGGTGGTTTGAGAGTAAAAAACGTATGCCTCTCAGAGCGTAAAAAAAAAGGTGCTGAATTATGAGGTTTAGTCTCTATTTATAGAGGCCAAAAGACTCTAAAAAATAGGTACGGACGATTAGGGTTTAAATCTAGACGCATCCTTTTGCGAAAAGATCGAAAAGGGTATGCATAATCGCCACCTGAAGGCCGTTGGGCCAAAGCCCGCATCAGGGAAATTCGGCCCTTTTAGAGTGCCATTCAGCACTCCAAAAGTGCCGAATTGGCCTTATGTCTCCGAATGCACTTTCATGTTCGAGTACCGTTTGGACTCCTCTTCTAGGGTTTTTTGGCTAGTCTTTGTACCCAGACACATTTTCATCCTCCACCTATGCTTTTTCATCTCTTTTTTAGATAATTCAGGATATTTAAAGACAATTATCTTGTAGATAAATACCCTAAAATAAATCTTAATAAAGTTCAGATTATCTACAGTTTTATTGTTATCCAATCATCCTTTTTATTCCCATGCATGCATCCCTATTCTAAACACTAATTATCAACCAATCAAAAAATTATTTAATTAATTTTAATTGTTTAACCCATCAAAATTAATTTAAATTGATCATGTGTAATCGATTCTACCTAGACACAATGCATGTTGACCATGCAAACTTGATCACGCGATATCTTTCGATCCGATAGTCTGATTTGATAACCGGAAACACCGCTGCAACCGTTAGAATCTCAATATCATTTTTATAATATGCAATGAATGAATTAATGCATCTAATGCAAAGACAAAATGATGTATGTAATGTAAGAACAAATTGATGCATGTAATGCAATTATGATTTTTGGGGTACATGGATTGGTCATTCAAGTCATCCTCCTTGACTAAATCATGGGTGAAAAATTGAGTGTCTACAGTTAGACAAAGATTAAGTATATTGTATATGGATCCAAAAGTAGCCTCCTTGAATGACAAGCATGAGGGTTGAATTCAGTCTACAAATTGAAATTCCTTCAAAACATGCTTGCTTGTGAAAGGGCCAAGATCCTAATGGGTGTACCTTCTTCTTATCACAACGAGTTGATCCAAATTGAAATATGAAAATGGAGTTTTAGGCCTGGTTTGAGATTCCAACTATGAAGTGTGGACTAGCACTTCCAAAGAGATATCATACTGTAGCCAAGTCAGGGTGTTTTAACCTGAGGAGTTTATTGGATTAAATTCAAAAATTTCAAATTAATTAAGGACATGATTGTTGCTTTTTGAACTTTAAGGCCAAATTGAAAGGCCAAAATGGCCAAATACCATTTTGGCCAAAATATTTTGCAATCTACCACTGTTTGCGAAGTATTTAACAAACTACTACTGTTTTGAAACTCGAGTTTCACAAACTCAAATTTGACATGTAACTCAAGTTTATGAAAATTGAGTTCCAAAACATGTGACACGATGGTAGAAGCTAATCTGGCATTTTTAGAATTAAAAATGCCACGTGGAATAAACTCGAGTTCTGTCTAATATCTTGTCTTGTCTTGAGATTACATGTAAAAAGTAAAGAGGGGAAAAAAATCTAAATTCTTATTATGTTTAAAGGCTAAACACCAGTCAAGAATACTTGTGCTATGCAGAAGGCCAGAATGTTAAGCTCCAATAACAGTGGGTACTTTCTAGGATAACTTCTTGATTGTCTTCAATCCAGGCAAGATATCACTCTCACTTGTTCACAACCATATTATAATTACAAAACAAAAGCTCATCTTGTTATCCTCAAACTAAAAGCTTTTTTGTTTGTATGTATTCAGTTATTAAGCTAGTGAAAATCTATGCTTTTAGTACAATAAGAACCCCATCAAAAACTATAAGAATCTTGAAAACCCACTGCTCTTCTATTCTCAGGAACTCATAAAAACCCATAAATTACAACTTATTTATTCCGAAAATCACAACCAAATAAACCAAATAAAAACCATAGATTTAAACTAGAAAACCCAGGCCTAATTTTTGAAATACAACCATGAGAAATTTGTGAGATTGAAGAAGAGAAAGCATTGGTGTGTGTTTTGTTCAGATTGAAGAAGAAAAGCACCGTTGTGAAGAAATAAAGAAAGAAAGAAGCTGAGAGAATTATAAAAAAAATACTGGAGAAAGAAAGAGAAAGAGAAAGAGAAAGAGAAAAAACATTGGTAAAGAAAGAAGAGCAGTGTAGGTACATGACTATGCAGTGTGGGTCCCACCTGTCTCCCCACTTGTTCAAATTTCAAAGAGAGATCCTACGTCTACAACATTTTTACAACAAATCATAGGTGGTTAGTTATTATTAGTTCAAATTTCAAACTAACGCTAAGATTAATTTTTCGCCCCAACAATAACAACTAGTAATAACTTGCCACTTAGGATTTGTTGTAAAAATGTTGTAAACATATCATTTCTCAATTTCAAAACAACCCGAGGTGCTCGAGCTCTATGTAAACTTTTAAATTATAAAATACCAAATTAGCTTTTGCCACCATGTCACATTATTTTGGAATTTAATTTTCATAAACTCGTGTTCTATGTAAAACTCGAGTTTCATGAAGTTGAGTTTTAAAATAGTAGTATACTGCTAAATATTTCATAAATAGTGGCAAATTACTAAATATTTTGGCCAAATATAGTATTTAGCCATTTTGGCCCCAAATTGGAAACTAAGGTAAACTTTAGGGAGCAATTGCATCATTTTAATGAATTGCCTACTCTAGCATTAAAAAAGAATTAAAGTTTTTTTTTAAGTATTACTTAATAAAGAAAAGAAAGGCTGTCAAGTTATCCAATTGGAACAATTCCATTATTTCAATAGACAATACAAGGAAAAATATTAAAATGAAAAAATTTTGGTAAACATAGGAAAGTGCATATATTTAAGTAGTTATTTTTAAAACTAAAAAAAAAAAAAATGAATTTAACTCGAAAGATTGTGGACTTCTCGATGATTTTTGTATCCTACTTTTTTTTTTTTTTTTTTGCTGAGAGTATCCTAATTATTTTTTTGCTTTTGTTGTTAGCCAGTGCTTATATCTCAAAGGAATGGAAACAAAGTTGCTTTGGGAGCCAAAAACAAGTTTAACTAGCTCCCTTCAATATTTTCTTTGCCATCAATGTCACAAACAATGAAGTTTTTTCTTTGTTCTTTTTATCTTTCTCACTGCCTTTCTCCTTTTGTTCACTACAAAAAACTGGACCTATAGTGGCATTTGTGAAACGCCACTATAGGTACTAAAAACGCCACTATAGGCCCACTTTGGCTATAGTGGCATTTACAAACGCCACTATTGTACGCTACTATAGACCCATAGTGGCATTTTACAAGGTACTATAGGCCCCTTTTGGCTATAGTGGCGTTTACAAACGCCACTATTGTACTGCCACTATAGACCAATTTTTTTTTATTTTCGAAAAGGCTATAGTGGTGTTTGTCAAACGCCACTATAGCCTTTTTCAAAAAAAAAAATTTGGTCTATAGTGGCGTTTCACAAACGCCACTATAGCCAAAAAACCACCCAAAAAAATTTAATTACCAAAAATCAAAAGAATTTTTTTTTTTGACATGAAAAAGTTTTTTTTTTAATTGAATTAAGATTGTAATTAAATTAATATTAAAATTTTAATTAAATTAAAATATACAAAACAAAAAAAAATACATAAAAAAAACAAAATACAAACTATCTATCCCAGCAAATTCAAAATGAAACACAAACCCACCTAAAAAAAATTCAAAATCAAACACAACATACTCACATCCAAAAATTTAAAAAAAAAAAAAAAAAAGTAACTCCAAATACAAACACTATAGCTATCCCGGCAAACTCAAAATGAGACACAAACCCACCTAAAAAAATTCAAAATCAAACACAACATGCTCACATCCAAAAATTAAAAAAAAAATATATATATATATATATATATATATAGCAACTCCAAATACAATCACTATAGCTATCCTAGCAAATTCAAATGAGACACAAACCCACCTAAAAAAATTCAAAACCAAACACAACATGCTCACATCCAAAAGTTAAAAAAAAAAAAATAAATAAATAAATAAATAGCAACTCCACCCCATGAAGCAAAGTTAACAGAAAACAAGGAATAAACCAAAACTGTTATCAAAAAATAAATAGACCAAAACAATCATAATTTTTTTTTTTTAAATGCTTACCTGCAACTATACAACCAATGGCTTCAAACACTATCTACAAATTTGAACAAAATCAGTAAACTGCAACACTATTTGCAAATCCAAAACCCACAAACATTAACACCACCACAAATAAAACAAAAGAAATAAAATCAAAATGGAGAGGAAGAGAAAAGAATCAATTCAAGTGTGAAGTGAAAGAAGAGTGAAAGAAAAAGAAAAGAAGAAAAATGGAGGAGTGGAGATAAGGGAGAAAAAGAAGGAAAGAAAAAAAAAAAACAAAAAAAAACAAAAGAGAAAGGAAGTATGAGACTTGGTGTGGAGAGTTAAGGAAAAAAAAAAAATAAGGAAGTCTGAGACTTGGTGTGGAGAGTTAAGGGAGAAAAAGAAAGAAAAAAAAAGAAAAAAAAAAAGAAAAAAGAAAAAAAGAAGAGAGAAAGGAAGTCTGAGGCTTAGCGTGGAGATAAGGGAGAGATGGTTGGGGGGGGGGGTTAATATTTTTTTAAATTTATATATATATATATAAATGATATATCCACAATATTTTCACAATATTTTTACACCAAATTTTAAGTAGTAAGTTATTACTGATTGTTATTATTGGGACAAAAAAGTAATTTTAGTATTAGGTTCAAATTTGAACCAATAACAGCTAACTGTCTATGATTTGTTGTGAAAATGTTGTGGATGTAGAATCTCTCATACATAAAAAAATAATATATGTATATATATATAAAGAGAAATGATATATCAACAACATTTTTACAACAAATTTTAAGTGACAGGTTGTTACTAATTGTTATTGTTGGGGCAAAAAAGTAATCTTAGTGTTAAGTTCAAATTTAAACCAATAACAACTAACCACTTATGATTTTTTGTCAAAATGTTGTAAAATTATTGTGAACGTAACATCTCTCATTTAAATATAAATATATAATAATATATGTTGTGAAAATGTTGTGAATATAGCATCTCTCATACATAAAAAAATAATATATGTAAATATATAAAGAGAAATGATATATCAACAACATTTTCACAACATTTTTACAACAAATTTTAAGTGGCAGGTTGTTACTAATTGTTATTGTTGGGACAAAAAAGTAATCTTAGTGTTAAGTTCAAATTTAAACTAATAACAACTAACCACTTATGATTTTTTGTCAAAATGTTGTAAAATTATTGTGAACGTAACGTCTCTCATTTAAATATAAATATATAATAATATATACATTTAAATAAATATATATTTATATTATATTCAAATATTTTGGAATATGCCATAGAATATTCTATGGCATATTCCATTACATACGCTGAAACTCATTCAGATCAGTTTTTTTCTTTTTGGGTAAATTCCACAAACCACCCCTGAGGTTTGAGATAATACCAACTAAGTCCAACATATTTAAAAACCTACCAATTTCATCCTAAAAAGACAATTTTGTCCCTGGACTTAAAAAAAAAAAAAAACGCCTTGACTTTTTTTTTATTTTCCCTTCTTCCTCTGTCTTCCCCCTTTCTCCTCTGAGTTCTTCATCTTCAAACCCAAAACCCATCACCAAGCCACCATGGCCAGACCTACTGTCACTGGCCCCACCGCAAGCCACCACCATCATAGGCCACCGCAAGCCACCTGACCAAGCCGTATGCCCGTATCCTCTCCGTCTTCTCCATGGGTCATGGCTCCATCGCAGGTCGTGGGTGCATCAAGTCCGGCGTGGATCATGGCAAGTTCGGCGTAGGTCGTGGGTCATGGCTCTCTCAAGTCCGGTGTGGTCGTGGGTTGTGGGTCTCTCAAGTCCGGCGTGGGTCATGATGGGTTGATTTATGGTTCATGGGTTTTGATTTTAGGTGGGTTCCAATGGGTTTTGGGTTGGAATTTTCTGGTTTTGATTTATTGATGGATTTTGGGATGAGTCTTGCCTTTTGGATTCAGATTTTGTGGGTTTCAGTTGTGTGAATTTTGCTTTGATATTTTTGTGGGTTTTTGTGCATCTGTAGGTTCATGGTGGTGGTGGTGGTAGGATGTTACCGTGGTGGAAGGGGTGGGTTGTTGTCGTGGTGGTTAGGTGGGTGGTGTGTTTGGCGAGGTGGTGGTTGAATGGCAATGGTGACTTTGGGATATGTTTTGAGATGGAGAACTCAGGGGAGACAGGGAGAGGAAAGAGACAGACGACAGAGGAGGAAGAAGTGAAAAAAAAAAAAAAGTAACGGTGTTTTTTTTTTCTTTTTAAGTTCAGGGACAAAATTGTCTTTTTGGATGAAATTGGTAGGTTTTAAAATGTTTTGGACTTAGTTGGATATTATCACAAACCTCAGGGGTGGTTTGTGGAATTTACCCTTTCTTTTTTTTTAATATGCACTTTTGGACCTACTATAGACTCATTTTTTAAAACGCCATTACAGGACACTTCAAACGCCACTATAGATATTCCTATAGTAGCATTTATAGAAAACACCACTATAGGTCCAGTTTTTTGTAGTGTCATTCCAGACCTGCACTGAAGAATTGCTTCTTCTTTATTCTCTTTATCAGCCAAGAAGCTGTTTGTGGATGTGCGGCCCTACTGGATTTTACTCGGTGGTTGTAGGTGGTGGTAGATTTGAAATTAAAAATGTGAAATAGGGGAAATAATATTTAATTTCTATATCAATTAAGTATTGAGGCTGGTGTATATGTATGAAAAAGATAAACTAGAGAAGTAAGGTTTGTTTTTGTTAGTTTATATAGCTAAAAAATTGAAAAGACTAATGTGAATGCTCTAAGTATCTTCATAGCCATCATATATAATAGATTTCCCTTTTTTTTAGTATTCAAATAACTGGTTCTAGATCTACGTAACGCACAAGATATATAATTATTCTATCATCGAATATAATGTGTTAAATTACCAATTCTCCCAAAAAATTTTGAGAGAATTGGTAATTTAACATGGCAGAAAGTTTTGGGTTTAATTTCTGTCTCCTCCACTCTACCTCCCATTTAAAAATCTCATATATTGGGTTTCACGTATTAAAATGGAGTTTGAGGCTTTGAGCCCATGCATGAGAGGAAGTATTAGAAATTTGTGGTCAAATGATGAAATTTATTATTTTCCAATAATTTAAACTTTTGGAAGAGTCAGTTATTTAACATAATATAAATGTTGTTATTTGAAATATTCAAAAATAATATATTGGGATTTTATTGGCTTTTATAAATTTTTATTCCAACAACGAATTTGATTTGTTTGTTTCTAGCCACAAACCATGCATGAAAAAATAGATGTTATTTTAGTTTATCGTACCATGGTAGTACTGATAAATGTTTTAAGAATCATGCAACAAAAGTGACACCGTTCAAAATTTCTTATTAAACTTTCCATAGCATCCAATGCCAGATATGGCAGAACTAGTTAGTTGCGAGAATGAGAATTTGTGGAATACGGGGTCATCATGAAATAACTAACACTAAATGATTTAAACTTTTCTTGTGACGGATACTAATTTTGTAATAAAATAAGTAGTATTTTAATTTTGAATAATAAATTTAAATCTTATCAAATTCAAACAAAAGCTCTCCAACACCATAGAAAGATCACCCAATAAACATACTCTCTCTCTCTCAACATATTTGTTGGTCCCATTTAGATTATGAGAAAAAGGAAGAAAATAAAAAGAAATTCAAGAACTTTAAATTTGGAGAAAGACCCAGTTTTAACAAGTTTGATATGTTGAAGATCCACGTTCCAATTATGATATGTATAATGTGATGGATAATTTTTTTTAATAATAAATAGGCTGCCATATCACTTAAAACATGTTTAGTCATTGCTCTATTAGACACAAACAATTAAATTAATAAAAGCTGAGGGGCCAATTCGGGCATCAGTGAAGATAATTGACCTAACACCACTACTGAATAGGCAAAAGGCATTTGGTAAGTTAAAAAATTCAACATCTAAATTCATATATATGTTCTACAAGCACAACAGTTACTAGGTTCGAAATTCCAATTTCCAACCTATTTCCTAACAACAAGCATGCGAACTCAATCAAAGAAAGAGAGAGAGTTATAACCTACAAATAACCACCTATAAATAAGCTGCATTTCTTACATTTGATTCCCTGTATCAAACAATCAATTAGAATTTTGTACCATTCAGTTCTGCAAAACCAATACTAGGATCCTTACCCTCCTTAATCTCCCTCCTTACTGCCTCTACTCTCTCAAGAACACCCTTAACTGCTATGTCAAATGCATCCTCAATGCTCTCTAGTCTATACCTGGGATCTGCATAAACTATTCTTGGAATCAGCTTTATAACCTCTTCTCTCATGGCCAACACTTCTTTCTTCGGAACTAGAAGCAATGTCTCATTTATAAGAACCTTTTTTTCCTTCAAATCATTTAGTGGGATGAACAAGGAATACGTAGTATGGTTCTTTGGTAGATTCCACACATATTGTGCATAAGCAGAACCCTGATGAAAGAAAACCGGAATACACCCCGCTAAAATGGAATCGAAAATTGATCGTCTTGTTAATGAATCTCCAGGAGGTTGTAAGCAAAAAACTGAGCTCTGAAACGCCTTCATCACTTTTGAAGGGTCCTCACAGTTATTTGCTCCATGAACACAATCAAGAAAGTTGCATGTGGATGAAGACCGACATTGATCAATAAGCTCACCCCGAATGGAAACTGTTGAATTAGGTCGTGGGGCACCTGCAAAAGTGAACAAGTACCGCCTTTTTGTTCTTCTCATCTTTCTTTGCCACTGTCTTACCTGAATATCCTTGGATGGGTGGAAGTACGTAGGATATGGTATTCCAAAGTCATTGTTCCACGAGCTTGCTTCGATTGATAGCAATGTCATGTTGTTTGATTCAGGCAAGAACATAAGCTTTGAACCCCAATCAGAATCATCATCTGTTTGTCTCCTAAAATCCCAACCAATCCTCCCTCCTACTAAGAAGTGATCTCTACCCCACATTCTTTTCCATTCGGGTTTTTGTGCAAGCCATTTGACCAGACTTAAAGAAGCACTATCTCTCATTGTGATGTTAAAACCCCAAAGATATCGACCCACATCAAAGCCAGGATAAAATGGTACATATATTGCTGAAGCCAACAATGAATCATTGGTTAAGCACTTGTATTGCTTCATCCTGTTGTGGAATATGAGCTCTAGCGTAAATTGGTTTGTTGCAAACCAGCCCTTTCTCAATAAAACCCTTTCCGAATTCTCAATCCTAGGACCAAGCCCCATGTTTGATATATACTGGCACATATCGAACCATTTGATAAGAGAATGGCAATCCTTGAGCAAGTCCTCGTTGAACTGCCTAGGAATATCATGCATATAAATATATCGACCAAAGCACGAATCTAAACTTGGACTAATATGTTCAATTGGCTCTTTTTTTTCTTGTGTCACTTTCACCTGTCTACCAGAATTCGTATTCTTGGTCAAGTCACTAGTAGAATTATGATAAGTGGTTGATGAAGCAGTTGTTCTGTGGCTGGAATTTACAGTGCAATCAAAAGTTTTATTTTTACGATCTTGGATTACATTCACAAAGTTGTTGACCGAAATTGTGACCACATTATTTTGATCCCAGCCCGTTAAAGCCGAATGATCAAAAAAGAGCAGTATCAAGCTTAAAAGAAAAGAGATAAGTAAGACAAACCAGAGTTGATATTGGCACTTTCCCACGAAGAATTTCTCCATGTCCCCTCAATAGTCTCAAACACAAAACGCTTTAATCTATAAGAGAGAGAGATATACTTCCATCTGGAGGAGTTTGTGTTAATTCTAATGGCTAATCCTAGGTTAAACAAGCAAATATATATATATATAAGGTAATAAGCTTACGTTCATTGACAAGATTTTCTGACAGTACATTCCTAGCTAATTATCTTCATTGCAAATCATGTGTAATATATTTCCTTTTTTTCCTTCAGTTTTCAAATAATTCGACGTGGCCCCACCTCAGGGGATGAAGTATGAGCTCATGAATATAAACCAATGGATTATGATTAAAAAAACAACAGTCGCTGAGCTATTTTAAACCGATGGCTGTGTATGAAAGTTCTTGAAACTTGCTTGAAGGAAGCCATCATGATGCTTCGTGTGCATATACAGGTATAGTATATGATTTTCCATTTATAAAGCGAAGTGAATAAGACTCATTCATGCTTCTGTGCTATAAATTATAATTCCGTTTTTATCTAAATTATTGTCTATTAAAAATGGAAAACCAGATGATTTACTTAGGAAATAAAAACAAAATTTATTTAAAGCAGATACTCAAAATTTCAAAGAGAATAGACTCAGTTCACTACACCCCCCACCCCCAAACCCCCCCCCCCCCAAAAAAAAAAAAAAAATCCAAAACCAAAACACCAGTGATCAAGTAATAATGACATTAGAAATAATATAATATAGTTTATAATTCATAGTTATGAATGATATAAATAATAGAACAGCAATTTACCTACATCTACAGAGTTACAATAATTTATTATTTTTAGTGAACAATACAAGATACAGTTATACAGTATTTCTCTCTCAAGTCTCAACAACATGACAAACCATATTCTGAAAACAACAGTATTTATATCCTATACAGAGGATCCAAAATGATTTTTATATCAATACAAGACTTTGATCTATGAATTAAGTCTCAGAAAATCTCTCATTAAAACAATAATACTTTTTTTTTTATATACAAAATAGAATTTCTATTCTAACTTGATCTAAGTATATATGCGTGTGAAGCTCACTCCTGGAAACTTAAACTCCAGTTCTTGCTCCCACACTCCACAAGCATTTAAAATAATAATACTTTATATCAAGTTAAGTCATAATTTGGATCAAACACAAACTACCGCTCTACATAACCCAATACATAACCCAACAAAAGGGAGAGTTGAGGCTAAAATTAATAAGGTTTATAATATATTTAGGCCTCTTAATTAGATTTAGACCATTATACATAATAAAGTCATATTTTAATAATATTTAATCTAAATAATGAAACATTTATATGTCATCTAATGAGACCAACGGTCTGGGACTTTGATGACTTCAAGAATCTTTTTAAAAGGTAAAATGAGTAGAAAATAAAAAATACGTGAGAAATAATTTACCGAAAAGGGAAAAATAAGAAATTTACGTACGTACAGTGGGCAGTACTCAAGATTGAAAGTCTACCACAAATATAAAATTAACGATACGTAGTTGATTTTCACATCGCTTGTGCTAATTTAAAAGTGATTTGTTCGTGGTTATGGTGGGTATACCAGTTCTAACTTCTAAGGTATTTGTTGGCATATCTATTATCAATTAAATTAAATGCAGAATAAAATACTACACATTTCTTAATTAATGCAGCGTGTAAATGGGCATGGGTTATCCATCCATTTGTCGAGTGGGCAAAGTGACTGACACTCACAACATCGATTTTTTTTTTTTTTTTTTCAAATATTGCAAGAAACAGGTAAAAATATATATAGGAGAGATCGGGGTTTTTTGGTTTTGGGCCTTGTGCAATACAAGACTAAGTAAGTTTAGTTGTATTAGGATAATCATATCTATATATATAGCTAGGCTAGGCACATGTTTGATGTGACGCTTACTTACCCCAAAAATTATACCTTCAATGACACACCATTGACAGCAATGTGGCATTCATCGTGACTCCAAAGCATGCCAAACCTCACACCTTACTTGCACTTCACGTGCCTCGCTAAGCTAATAAACTAACATAACATAACATCAATCTCCTATATCAAACATAGCGAAAAATTATATCTAATCCTCAACTTCCATCATCAATGAAAAAGCCTATGTCCTTCAATGGATTATCTCAAATCCAACAATCACAACCTGCCACCAACTCATTAACCTTAGAATCCCTTGAATCCTCGGTGCATAATCTCATGAAAAGCTGGTACAGAAGGCAAAGATGGGAGCTCATCTTCTTTAACTCCACACAGCAAGACCAGGACCTGAATAGAGCACCATGGAGAACCCAGTTGGCCAAATTTCTAGAATCCACCTCAGTTCGTATTATTGCCATTCTACTGCTTCTTCTGGACCTTATCTTCACTATCCTTGAACTTTCTTCCTCTCTACTTTCATGTCCTCCAAACACGAACAAGCAGATACAGAAAGTTTGGTACCATTGGGTAGGGATTGCCATCTTGAGCATGCTTTCAGCGAGGATAGTTGCTTTAGCCGTGGGATTAGGCAGATCATTCTTTAGGCGACCGGGTTATGTAGTTGACAGTGTAGTTCTTATGGTGGCATTGGTTTTGGAAGCTTTCTTGGAGGGAAGGGGAGGCGGGTTGCTTGTTGTAGTGAGTCTGTGGCGTGTTGTCAGGGTTGTAGAGAGTGCCTTCGAGCTAAGCGACGAGGCCATTGAAGCACAGATTAAAGTGATAGTATCCCAGTTTGAAGCGGTGCGAGAAGAGAATAGGAGACTCTCGGAGACCATTGCTGAGAAGGATAAGATGATAGAGAAGCTCAGGGAAGAAGTGGATCAATGTACATACGTAGACATGCTTGAGATGGTTCCAGCTGCCTCCTTAACTTATTAGCACTACTTTAGCACATTCTAGGGTAAGAGTCAGAGATCATCTCTAGCCATACATATATGTTGTGTGCATGGCTGTATATATGCACTATATATGCACATGTGTACGTAATTAAGATAGTATTGTAATTTTTTTTTAAGTAAATAGTAATACTTATTAAAAGACAATATTGTACATTAATTACAAGTTTTTGTGTTTTTTTTAGCAATATGGTCATTTGGAATAATAATTAATAAGTTAAATTGCAAATTACACCTCTAAAAGTTTGCAGTGTTTGAATTTTATACTTTAAAATTTTAGAATTTAAATTTTATATCCTGAAGTTTTATTTTGATTGCATTAGCCGCTCTTTTATCCATACTTTCCATTAAATGTCATATAAGTTTGCCACGTTTGTTTAATTTATCCAATAAAATAATGTTATGTCATTTTTATTATGTCATGTCCTTTTTAATTATTTAAATTTTTGCAAGCTACAAAAATGATGGTGCATCATTTTATTAAACAAACTAAACTAGCATGGTAAACTTATATGGCACTTAATATAAAATATGGATGAAGTAGTTACTGATACAAACAAAATAGAATTTCATGGAGTAAAATCAAAATTTTAAAATTTTAGAGTGTAAAATCTAAATATCCTCAAACTTTAGGGGACTAGCTAGTTTGCATTTTAGCCTTAACAACGTTATGGTCTCAAAATTTTTGGAATCAAACATGGATCTTCAATAGACTAAAGGGTGCCCCAGCTTGTATTGAATTACTTCTTTTTTTTCTAAATTAAATGAAACATTTAAAATGATACGATTATTAACCTGCACTCTCTTTAGTTTTTTTTTTTTTTTTTTTTTTGGGTACAATTCTTACATATATACTATGTTGACTAATATGGCAAAGTCGTGTAAGCCTGAGCCATAGTTTTGTGTCTTCTATACTGACTCCACAAGGGTGCAGATTGAAACTCCACCCAGACACATGTTCCCAACTAGTTTGTATATATCTACTTTCAGCCCTTTCATCATTTTTGTCAATCTTCATGACTCCACCATTTTATAAAAAGGTATAGCCAAAATCATCTAATACTAAAAATAAAATTTATAATTTAAAAAAATAAAAATAAAAACACTAATTTCTTCCTAAGATCTAAAACAAGTCTGACACCTCCAAATTCTCCTAACTTCATCAAACATTCTAATCTTCGTAGTATCAACCACAATTCTATCTTTTGGGCACGCACGCTAGGAGAATGCAGAATTTAATTGTCGACTAGATTTCACTGCATCTCAATCATAATTTTGAAACCCAGACCGTTCATTGAACCGTAAAAGGGAGAGGTTCAAAGTTTTTAGGTCGAACCGAGATTGAACTGAGGTCAAACCGTGATGATGTCATAATTAATTTAATCATTAATTGAAGCCTAAATATAGATATTAAATTTATAAAACTAGTAAAATTGACTAATATATCTATATATGTGAGGGAAATTTAATGATTTTCAAGCATATATTTAATAATTAAATAAGAAAGTTAATAAAATAAAATAATAACCATGAAAACATTAAAATTTATGATTAATTTTTGAAGTAAAGTTGAATATCTTTGAAGAATTTTAATTATATATTTTTTTATTCATTGTAAGAGATGGATAATTTAATTAAGTAGAATAAAATTGTGTTAAGCTGTTTTTATAAATAAATAAAAACTGCTAAAGGGATTGGACCGCACAGTTCTTGCCACTGGTTTTGCATGAATTGTGCGGTCCAACCCCGGTTTTAGGGGTTCATAGAATTGCCAGATATGCCCAGTTCTCTATGCTTAAAAAACTGGATTTCAATCCGGTTCCCAATTTTCACGATCTGACCTCCCGATTCGATCTGGGTCTAAAAACAGAGATTCCAGTCCGACTTGAGTTTTGGAGACAAATAATTTTGGGAAATTATACTTTACCATCCTAAACTATGCATCAAATTATACCTTGCACCCTAAACTATCACACTTTGCACCTCCAATGTTACTTTTGCTGTTATGTTTAACGGAATCCTACTGCACATGACAAGCACATGTATTTTTCTTAAGTGAAACAAACTTAAAAGACTGAAACACTCTTCTTCAAAATCAATTAAAACAAAAACCAATTTTTTTCCACATCTCTCTCCCTATCTCATGTGCGTTCTAGCCTCTTCCCAACTGGGGATTTAAGGTTTATAAGAATGTGAATTTTTTCAGGATGATGAACACGAGCCACATTTCAACACAAAAAGCCAAGCAAGTCCCACACATATTGATGAGGATAATTTTTGATTGATCGGTATAGGGTGCCAAACCAGCTCCCTTACGATCCCAAAGGGATGACCGACCCCATGGGCCGACAGATTAGGCTGGCAATCCAATCCCCAAACCCGACGACCCATTACCCTAGGGTTTTTTATGAGACTTGCGTGGGGTCCACTCATACATCCTTACATGGAAATTACTTACGCATCACGACCAAAGACCCTACCACGCAATCAGATCTCCTATATATGGAAAGGTGATCCCAAATATCTTGGGATCCTTCTCTCTACAAGGAAATACTCTTGTATCAAGGGATTCGGGTCAGCTCTCCACCACTAAATAAACAACAAACCATAACCCATTTGAGGTACGTGAATTCTCCCTAGCTCTTACACATTTAAGTTCTTGGAGATTCTTTTACCATTGATTCTTTTATCATTGACTTAACCTTCGGAGGGTCTTTGGCCGACACCCCACCGGTGTTCTCTGATTGGTTCTTCTCTTTTATTCTTCAGGTACACCCATTGGCACGTGTGTGGACAATCAACTTACTAACGATTTTTGTGCATCATCAATTGGCGTCATTTGTGGGAACGAGTGATAAGTCATATCGTTGTTTCAAAGACAA
The DNA here is from genome assembly GCF_001633185.2 of Quercus lobata. Classification (NCBI taxonomy): domain Eukaryota; kingdom Viridiplantae; phylum Streptophyta; class Magnoliopsida; order Fagales; family Fagaceae; genus Quercus; species Quercus lobata. The sequence continues at coordinate 27,789,755 of NC_044909.1, read as the reverse complement.
AGAGTTGTATGATCCTGACACAATCAATGGCCACCACCAACCAAGAGACTGGAAACCTGCCCAACGTATTGGAAAGGCATGTGCAAACCCTCACCGCAGCAGTTGAATAGCTCACTCAGTAGAACCATGAATTGGAATGACAATTGGAGCAATGGAATGATTAGGAGCCAAACGATCAGAATGACGGACAGGAAAGGGACGAACATGACAACAATCGTCCCCTGATGAACAATCACCAAGAGAGGGGCGACCAAGAGGAAAGCAATGCTGTCAGTAGACAGGACCAGCAAGATATTAGTCGTCCCTCTGAGTTGGAAGTCAGTGCATTGCGCATGACACAAGAGATGCAAACGATGAAAGAGAAGATGGATATGATGATGAATGCCCTGAAGGGTCGAGTGTCCACTAGCTCGAACAAACTAGTCCATCATACCGATTCTCCCTTCACTACACCGGTCACATCCTTCCCCCTTCCAGCCAAGTTCAGAATGCCACAAGTGGAAGCATGCGATGGGTCAAAGGACCCCCTTGACCACCTGGAGTCGTTCAAAACCCTTATGCACCTGTAAGGAGTCTCGGACAAGATCATGTGCAGAACCTTCCCCACCACACTTAAAGGGCCAACCCGAGTATGATTCAGCAAGATAACCCCCGTCTCAACCTTCAAGGAATTAAGTGGGCTCTTCGTCACGCATTTCAGTAGGGGTTAGTGATACAAGAGGTCTTCAGCAAGCCTCCTGAAAGTCAAACAGCGAGATGACGAGAGCCTGAGGTCGTATGTCACTCGATTCAATAAGGAGGCACTACTGATTAATAAAGCCGACGATAAAGTCCTAGTCACAGCCTTTACTAATGGATTCCGATCCGAAAAGTTCTTATTCTCTATTTACAAGAACGATCCGAAGACCATGCCTAACATGCTATACTGAGCCACAAAGTACATGAATGCTAAGGATGTCGTGACCACCAGAGGGGGCAGGCCGAAGAAGCGACAAAAGCATGACGATCCCCGTCTAGAAAGGGGAAGAAAGGCATCCCTAACAAGTGATAAGAGGGATGAATGAAGGTCAAGGCCCCCGCCAGGATGAATAACCAACTTTACTCCACTTAACGCTCTACTCTATCAAGTCCTTATGCAAATTAGGGACAACTCGACCTTGACATGACTCAATAAGCTAAAGGGCTTCCCAAACAAAAGGCCGAGGAATAAGTACTATCACTTCCACCGTGACCATGGGCACGACAGCTTCGATTGCTATGACCTAAAGCAATAGATAAAAGCTCTCATTAGACAAGGAAAATTGCAACAGTTCTTAGGGTGAGAAAGAGCAGGAGAAAACCCACCAAGGGACCAAGAACTGAACCAACAAGTCGAAGAACGACCCAGGGCCCCACTTGGAGAGATAAAAGTGATCATCGACGATGCACGATGGTCAGGTCCTCGAGGAAGGCAAGGAAGACCTACCTACGATGGTGCAAAATGTCCAGCTCACCAATCGTCCGCCTAAACTTACTCAAATAGATGACCCAATGATCAGCTTCACTAAGGAGGATGCCCGACGAGTCCACCACTCTATGACGATGCCTTGGTAATCAATCTGACCATAGCAGACTTCAATACCCTACGAGTCCCGGTGGACAATGGAAGCTCAGCCGACATCCTCTACTATCTAACCTTCCAACAAATGAGGATTGGTAAGGAATAACTTATGCCATCAGATGTTCCTTTAGTAGGCTTCAGCAGAATGAAAGTCATGCCCGTCGAATCCGTCATGCTACTCGTCACCATCAGCACCTATCCTCAACAAATCACCAAGGATGTCACCTTCTTGGTAGTTGATTGCTTGTCAGCCTATAATGCCATCATCAGGCAACCAACGCTCAACACGTGAAGGGCAGCCACATCCACATATCACCTACTACTGAATTTCCCTACGAAGTGTGGGATAGGAGAGGCCCGTAGAGATCAGAAGGCAGCCCGAGAATGCTATGTAGCCATGCTAGAGATAGACGAACAAATGACCACCATGAACATTGAGAAGCGACAAGTGAATGTAGAACCAACGAAGGGGTTAGAAACCATCTCCCTAGACGATGAACACATAGATCGGGTCACTTACATCAGTATGCAAGCCAGCCCTTTGATCCAAAATGGGTTGTTCCTTTTCCTAAGGGACAACCTAGACATCTTTGCCTGGAGCCATAAGGACATGCTCTAGATCAATCCAAATATCATGATCCATCAGCTCAACATCTCCTTATCCTTTTAACCCGTCCGACAAAGAAAGAGGGTCCTTGCATAAGAAAGGGACAAGGTCATAGCCGAAGAAGTTCATAAGCTATTGGACGCGAGCTTCATTAGAGAGGTTTACTACCTTGAATGGTTAGCCAACGTAGCAATGGTTAAGAAGGCAAATGGGAAGTGGAGGATGTGTGTGGACTTCACCAACCTAAATAAAGCATGTCCAAAGGATAGTTACCCCTTCCCACAGATTGACCTCCTTGTAGACTTGACAACTGGACACCAATTGTTAAGCTTAATAGATGCTTTCTCTAATTACAACCAGATCAAGCTTGAGGAGTCTAACCAAGAGAAGACGTCGTTCGTCACAAGCCAAGGCCTTTTTTGCTACAAGGTCATGCCATTCGGATTGAAGAATGCGAGATCAACATACCAAAGGCTCGTAAATAAGATGTTCGTCTGGTAGATCAGACGAAATGTCGAGGTATACGTGGATGACATGTTAGTGAAGAGCAAAGAAGAGAATCACCACCTGAATGATCTTAGGGAGATGTTCGAAACTCTTCACCTCTACAAAATGAAGCTCAATCCCAACAAATGTGTGTCCAGGGTATCATCGGGAAAGTTCCTTGACTTCATGGTATCTCGAGGGGTTGTCAAAGCTAACCTCGATAAGATCCAAGCAATCCTAGAGATGAGCCCCCCGAAAAACATCAAAGAGGTAAAAATCCTAAACGGAAGAGTTGTGGCACTCAATAGATTCATCTTGTGGGCAACGAACAAAGGCTTGCCATTTTTCGGAATCCTGAAGAAAGCTTTTGAATGGACTGACGAATGTCAAAAGGCATTTGAAGAATTGAAGGCATACCTGACGTCCCCACCGCTCCTAAGTCCATTCAAACCCGATGAAGAGCCTTTCCTATACTTGGTCATATCCCCCACAACCATTAGTTCAGCTCTGATCCGAGAGGAAGACCGCGTGCAATTGCCCGTATACTACACCAGTCGAGCATTAAGGGGAGCAAGAGAGAGATATCCCCCTATGGAAAAGCTAGCCTTCACTTTGATCACAGCAGCCCACAAGCTTAGGCCATACTTCCAAGCACACACCATAATGGTTCAAACGAACAAACCCCTCTGAAAATCAATGGATAATCTAGAGGCCGTCGGATGATTGGTCTTGTGGGAAATAAAGTTGAGCGAGTTCAAAGTACAGTATTGCCTAAGGACCGCAATCAAAGCCCAAGCCTTAGCTGACTTCATTGCAGAATTTACGGTGGGTGAAACAGACAACTGGGGGGAAACTCCTTGGAAGGTTCAAACGAACAGGTCGTTCAACAAACGTGCTGGAGGGATCGAGGTGGTCCTTTAATCCTCAGATGGGGACATCATCAAATGTGTCGTCCGACTCCAATTCTCGACTACAACAATGAAGCCAAATACAAAGCCATTCTCACAGGGCTCGATATGGCCAAAGCAGTTGGAGCCTCATCACTCGTCCTTCATAACGACTCCTAGGTTGTCGTCGGACATATCAACAGGGATTACAAAGCCACGGGAGAACAAATAAAAAAGGATCTCAACCTTATTAAGAGACAGACGAGTCAAGCATTTGTGGTAGAATTCATACAAGTCCTAAGGGAAGAAAATGAGCATGCTGATCGATTGGCCAAAGCCGTATCTGCAAAACACATGATGGTCGGTCAACAAGTCCTATCCTTCATTCAGCAATCCCCCGCCATTGAGGAATTAGAGATACAAATGATACCAAAAGGCATTGACTAGACAACTCCAATCATCTCCTACCTTAAGAATGGGACACTTCCCAAGGACCATGACAAAGCCCGATGACTAAAGGTCCGAGTAGCACGCTTTGTGTTGATAGCGGACATGTTATACAAGAGAGGCTTCTCCTGACCATACCTAAGATGTTTGATCCCCGATGAGGCAGACTACGTCATGAGAGAAGTCCATGAAGGGGTGTGTGGAAACCACTCAGGGGTGTGATCATTGGTCCACAAGCTCATATGAGCAGAGTACTACTAGCCTACAATGCAGAAGAATGCCCAATCCTACGTGAAGGCATGTGACAAGTGTCAACGCTTCAGCAATGTCATAAGGCAACCGTCAAAACCACTCACCCCGATGAACACCCCATGGCCTTACGCTCAATAGGGACTAAACATCATAGGACCCTTTCCGATGGTAATGCGACAACTCAAGTTCCTTGTTGTTGGGATCGACTACTTCACCAAATGGGTAGAAATAGAACCACTGGCAACCATCACGAAGAAAAATGTTCGTAGCTTCATTTGGAAGAGCATCATCTGCCGATTTGGGATTCCTAAGGTCTTCGTCTCTAATAATGGCAAACAGTTCGACAACGATGTGTTCAAAAACTTTTGCAAGCAATTAGGAATCAAAAACCATTACTTTTCACCCGCCCACCCACAAGCCAATGGGAAAGTTAAGGTTACAAACCGATCCTTGCTCAAACTGATCAAGACTCAACTTGAGGAGGCAAAGGGGATATGGCTAGATAAACTACCAAGCACCCTATGGGCGTATAAGACAACCACTCGAACACCCACAAGAGAAACACCGTTTCGTCTAACATTCAGGAGTGAGGCTGTCATCCTCGCTGAAGTGGGAATAGCAAGCTACAGGATAGCCCACCATGATGAAGGGAAGAATGAAGAAGGAATCCGCCTGCACTTGGATCTATTGAATGAGGTGAGGGCTACTGCTGAACAACGAATGACCCAATACCAAGACCTCATGGCCAAACACTATAACACCAAGGTGAAGCCTCAATACTTCAGCATCGAGGACCTTGTCTTGAGGAAAGTGACCACGGCCACCAAAGATCCCACGCAAGGGAAGCAAGGACCCAAGTGGGAAGGTCCAAACAGAATCATTGATTGCAATAGGAAAGGCACCTATTGCTTGGAAATGCTCGACGGGCAAAGGCTGCACCATCCTTGGAATGCTGAGCACCTCAGCAGATACTATCAGTAGTGCATCAACAGCAGCTTGTGATATCGCTTATGTTATCCCTTTTCTTTAAGTTTTTGTTTACGTAGTTGACAGAACGGTTTTTTGGCCGATCAAAAGGCATTTTAATGAAATTGGACAAAATGCATGAATTGAAAAACTTTAAAACTTAAATAATTCAATTGAACAAAAATAAAGTTAAAAAATTGAAATAAATTTCAGTCAAACTTAAAAAGTGTACTTTACCTTTTAGTTAGAAATATATAAGACCTTGACAAGCATTATCCAATAAACTAAGGACCCTCGTCTTGTTACATTAATGTTGTTGGGCATCAAAAATCGAAAGGTAACTTCCACTAGAGTTTTCAATCTCAAGACAACGATAACTCTTGTAGTTTGGTGGCAGGGTGAACCAGAATGTTACCGTGGGTAATACAATACAATCTTGCTTTAGTTTTTACTAAATCTAACGATTGGGTTCACTATATTCAGGGGATCCTAGTCTCCCTACATTTTTAATTCAAGTTTTTCTTTGCATTTCCTAAGAATTTGAATCCCCTTCCCTCACTTTAAAAATAATAATAAATAATAATGAAAAAAAGATGAGATCTAATTGTAGTTTTTGGCAAGAGAGGTGCAACTTGCAAGTGCTGGGTTGGTTCTAGTTTTTGTTCTGAATAATAATTAGTTAAAGCTTAAAATAAAAATCTACTCTAAATCAAGAACCAGCCGGGGTGAAGATACATTGTAAACTAATAAGTATACAAATACCAATGCTATTGGTTAATTTTCTTTCTACACAACTTCGTTCAAAAATATTTAAGAAAAAGTTTTTTTTTTTTTAATTCGAGAATCAGAAAAGGTACATTTAAACTAATAAGTGTACAAATACCAATGCTATTGGAATTTTCTTTCTACACAACTTCGTTCAAATAGTATTTAAGAAAAAAAAATTTTAATTCGAGAATCAGAAAAAGTACATTTGGAAAAAAAAATGGGCATAGTATTTTTATAATAAAAAAACATATTATTATTCTTTAATAATACTGTACAATACACTATCTTGATGCACTGCCTAGTCTGCCTTTATCTAAATTTGGACAAAGTGGTGAGATCATTCCTGTGCCCTGTTTTTTTGGATCACAATCAATAGATTTATATTCTTTAAAAAAAAAAAAAAAGGCAAATATTATTATAATTCTAGTGCTTTATTTCACTTTCAGTGGTGTTATGATTATGAAGTCATCCATCCATAAATTTTGTTGCAGAAAGAAGGGAGATAAATTTGCTGTGTCTCTTTAACTATCGACTCAGCGTCTTGGAAAGGAAAAAAGCGAACCAAAAAAAAGAAACAAATTAGAGAACTCCCAAATAAAGTCAAGTGCCTCTCTCCTGCTTCCTCTCTTGCTAGTTTTTCTCTCTCTCACACACGCACACACACAAATACTTTGGTTATTTCTCAATTTTCACCTACAAATCATCATCTTCTTCGTCACACATACCCTTTCATTTCTCTTACCATCTCTGTTCATCTTCACACCTATTCTTCTCCAATCTTTCCTTCTCCAATTCGCACCTCTCTCTCTCTCTCTATCTCTCAAACTTTCTCCCCCCATTGGATCATTCCACAACTCACAAACCATTACATTTTCTTTTCTTTTCTTTTCCACACCTTTGGGTTCTCTACCTTTCCTCCACCCGCTTTCTAATCTCTGATTCTGTTTCTCTGGATTACCAGGGCCTGAGATTGCTGTTCATAGTTTTGTAATTTCATGGAGCTTTTGGTCGACCCCTTCTTGTTTCCTCAGTTTCTTATTGTTAAATAATCCGAACTGGGTTGATTTCTTTTTTCTTAATTGTTTTCATCATTCACTGATTGAAACGCTTGGTAGCTAGCTGTTCCTACAATATGCTGTCTCAGCAGCAAAACCCACCTGAGGTTTCGCTTTCTCTGCAGCAACAAATGAATCCCAACCACGATTGCATCCAAACAGATATCAAGTCCTTCTCCATAAGGTGATTTTGTTTTAATTATATTGGGTCTCTCTTTTGGGAGTTTTCTAATCTTTCTGAATATATTTCTTTTCAGCATTTTATGTACCGGTATTGCATGGTGTTTTATGTTGCACTTGACCACATGCACTACATTTTACTTAAAACTCAATGTTCTCTCTTCTTTGACATTATCAAGTTTGTTTTGGTCATAGGAATAACATATTTGTTTACAAACTGCTTCACGTGAGATATTTTGTATGAAATAATCACTTTATAACCGCAATTTGTTTACATGTTCTACTTCATATATTGATCAACTAAAGGCATGTGTTTACTCTTTTCATGGGCAAATTGTTTTTGCTTTAGATGCATGTTCTTTATAATTCTGATATGGGAACCTTCTCCTTTACTAATTTTTAAGGTTTCAGTTCCTTATCTTCTCTTTCGTTACTTCTTGATGCCACCCCAACATTATCATTTTATGTTAAATGAGATGTATAAAATTCTTGGTTCAAGAATGGACTGCCATTTTACTGATAACCATCTCAATTACAGAAAGTATGCTCTTGCTTCTCGTCAAAAAGATATCTTTTGTAGTTGGCCATTTCCAGAGAAATACTTGAAAATCTGTTTCAAGCATGGTATCAGCAATGTGTTGCCACCCCTTGAACCCGGTGATTCAGTTATTCAGTCACTCAGAAGAGATGTTATGTTTAAGTCTTCCAAACAAGATAACAAAAAGGCTGATTCCATTGACAATAAAGCACCAGATTTTGCTGAGCAGGAGAAGCTTATTAAAGATGAGTGTGATTCATACTCTAATGAAGCTATATCAAAAGTTTCCAGCCAGGAATGCCCTTTATTTCCTTCTAGCAATAGTGATAAGCTCGAAGAAAACAATTCCAATATTGCTTCTGATTTCATGGTTCCTAGATTTAAACCTTCAACTACAATGCATAGTTTGCACCACCATGATGATCAGAATGGTAAATTACAGATTTCCTCCAAGAGAATGAGGCATAAGCGAAAAAGACATAAGGGGAAGCACAAGAAGCGGTCAATGGTGGATATTTTAGCAGTAGCGAAGCATTGTTCTTCGGAGGAACTCTATAGAATTAACCAAATATTGGGCTGTGCTTCAGAAAAAGCTCCTAAGCATGGGGGTGAAGGAAATGGAGGAATGGCCAATATTGAGAATAATTGTGAATCTGAATTAACAGATGACTGCTTGGACAAGAAGCTTCAAAAAGATGATTTTGCGGCAAAAAAAATAAATATGTTGAGCAAAAAACGATGGTTAGTAAAGTTCAAGTTCAGCGGAAGCAAATCCAATTCATGAACGGATTTTTTTTCCACAGTATATATCAAGGTATAGCTTTTGATTCAATATGTTTTCTACTTTATTTGATGGTATATTGACTCAAGTTTTACAAATTTTTAAAGTAAAATTTTGGATGTAATTGCAAATGCTCTATATTATTTAGCATTAAAACTCTCTGCAATAGCTAAGTTTAAAATTTAAAATTTTGAACATCTTCATAAATACAATCTTTAATCATACTTGTCATTAATTAGTTTAGATTCAATATTTTACTTGTAAAAATACATCAATCAAAATCCTGGTTGTAACTCCTTGTTTATAATTCTTGGATTTCTGAGTAAGTTATCAGAGTTAAAACCTGAAATCTCCCAAAGCAGCTAAATACTGCATTACTCTTCAAATCTTAATGTACTTCTGTCTTATTATTTTGTTTTTATTGCAAAATATTGTTCCTTTTGGGATCACAATCCAAAATAAAATCTCTTTCCCCAGTATCCTATTACCTGTGTAACATAATTGGTTTCTTTATTTTTTTGATTAAATGGTGTCATCTAAATCTTTTTTCTATTATCAGAAACACCTATGGTCCATCCGTCCATGAACAGAAGAAGTGTTCATATATCCTTTTGACAATTTCGACAAATTTGGGATACAAAGTTTTTTTATTTGCAGGAGCTATAATGTGTGCCAATTGCCTGTCATGTGCTTATCATCACAACAGGATCAATTTATGCATTTATACAAACACACACTTCCACCAATGTATCATAAATACACATACAATTTGATGGGGAAAAAAGAACTAGAATAGAAAAGAAGAAGAATTTACAAATCATGTATAAGATTTTAGGTAAGTTGCTTAATCTCCTCCCATATTTTTATTCGTGAGACCAAATATATCTGCAAAAGTAAATTAACAATCTAAAAGGGGGAAAAGTCATTCTCATAATGGCTGGAAATTATTTACTTCAAAGTATAGTGTTTTTTAATTATCTATATATCATGAGCAAACTTTATTTTATGCAGTTAGGTTTGTTGTATACTCTTCTCCAAAAAAAAAAAAAAAGGTTTGTTGTATACAACCTTTATCTCTACTTTCTAACAAACTAATTCCAAAATCAATAACGAACTTACAGTATCCCTTGCTTTTCCTTCCCTCCTTTTTTGTCTGTTCCCCATTAGAACATTTGCAATTTCGCATTCTTCCATCTTCCACACCCTCTTTGAGAAAACATAAAATATTGAATAGCGTAGTATTTGCCCATGTCACATCATACTCTCCTCATGCCATTCTAAATGCATGATTTTTAAGGAACTAGAACAGTCCTATGTAGAATGGATTAACATAATCAAATATATGAAATTTTTAAAATGAAATTACTGCCCGAAGTCTTAATCACTTGGTTCTTTTTTTCTTTTTTGAGCTCATCTTGAGTTTTACAGTTTTTTATTATTTTGAAATGGATCTGAATATTTTATCTTTTCTGAGCATCAATTCATACATATTTATGAAGAGCTGAACTTGTGTTTAATGGAGAAAAATGATAGTTTGAAGCAAATCTGAGTATTAAATGGGAAATAAAAAAGTTGATACTTTGAAGCAAGAACCTATGGAGTAGGATAGATTAAGTAAAATTTGTCTACATGTGCTTGTGGTAGGCTTAGGGTTTGACGAACATATGGACCTAGGGTTTATAATGATAGAAGAAAGGTTAGGGCTAAGCCTAGACCGCTTATGGAGTTGACTCAAACTATTCCAATAGTAGTGAAATAAGGCTTTGTATAAGTATGAGAGGAATAGTCGACTCCAATTTTTTTAGGATTAAGACAATTGATTGGGCCATTATTATGAGAGGAATGATGAAGGGCAATGATTTTCAATAGTGGTTTTTAATTATGTTGCAGAGCTTGGCAAAACAAATGGAAGAAAAAAATTCTTTAGTATTGGACAAGATATAATAAATTTGGTGAGGGTTGAACTATTAGTGTAGGATGACCTATATAGTAGGGATAATTATATTGAACGGCTAGAAATTAAGACTTCAAATGTGCCTATATGTATGAATATTGTAAGTGCTTTCAAAAAAAAAAAAATGTTTGGGGTAAGAAAGACTTGCAGAAACTTGTTAAAATATTTAACCTGGACAGTCCCCCAAATTGTATCAGTAATTTCAAATTCCTAGTTTGTACTGCAATAACCTAAATCTTATTACATAATTATTGAATTTGTAGTCAACTAAGTTGTGAGTTTCATTCAAATAATTCTCTTCAGTTAACAACTAAACTGCATCATCTCATAAACTTCAATGCAAAGTATCTCAACTTTAAGCTCATAGAGTAATGATATCAAATTACAGATTGAGACATCTGAATGGCGTTCATAACTATCTATACCTGCCACTGCTAGTTGAAGCCCAAACACTTGTCTTCTATAGACACACATATGGTCTTGATAGACTTGTACATTTTATAGTATGGGTTATTAGTAACTTTTGATCGTCTTTGAGCTGTCATGAAATAGGTCATAGAATAGGGCGGCGAGAATGGCTGATGGTTCCCTAAACTTCTAGAAATCCATTTGGTTTTTTGTTTATAAGAGGTTTCTAAATCACCAACAGTCCCATTTGCTGGTTGGAAAATGTGGAAATAAAAGAACATAATTTATTAATTTTGCTTCTTTTGCCAGGCTGAAAATTACATTCATCATTTATTTAATCAATGGCTTCTGGACCAAATAGCATATCCTCCCCTCTTAAATAAGTGGTTGAGGGTCATGTATCGAGCTTAATCCTGTATAGTTTGTGTGCTTTCTATTTACATATCAAAGAAAATGTTCAATGTTAAGTTTCCAGGAACTAAAAGCTTAATCTATTAACTATGCCACCAGTTTGGTGGAATATTTCTAAGTTCCATATAAGATATACAGTGACCGTTAAGACATCTCTTTTTCTTTCCTGCATTTTTCTCAGCAGCAAAATGTAGCACAAATATTATTCTAATTCTCTTTTCAGCAGACTGGGAAAAGAAACCAGAGAACCTTTGTATCATATGTGACCTCTCATATTACTACATGTTTTACTCACTTTTCATATGATGAGAAGTATAAAGAAATTTCATGGAGTGCCTTTATTCTAGTCGGCTGCTCTGCTTTCAGTTTTGAATAATTCTGTCTTATTCTATTAATTACAGGCACCAGGTACTCTTAGTTGATTATGAAGTTAGCAGATGACCTATCAAATTCCTACCAATCACCATCAAGTCCTTGCTAGGCAGTTGGAATCACATGGGTTGGGCAGCTCCAAGCCTCATGAACAATGTTGAGGAAAAGAGAAAGGCAAGCTCACACAGAAAAGTGCTGCAAATTTTATGAACCAAATGTATCACTGAGTTTTGTCTGAAATGGGTGGAGACTATCAATGCATTGTCAATCATAGTTTTTTTTAATCAGATTTGGATCATGATCCAATCTGTTGACTGGCCTAGGTGGACAGTTGTTGCCATTTATATTCTAACATGGGTGCAAAAATATGCCAAATTTTGTAGAAGAACCTGATCCCTTCAACAATTAAATTTCATTTATACTTCTTCAGATGAATTTCTTTCTTTCTCCAATTGAATAAGGATAATTTGTTATAGCCTCTTTTCGAATAACTGCATATTTATATAGGTAGCATCAAATTGAAACTTCATATTTTAAAATATGTACATATAACTTTTGAAATTTTTTCATTTCATAGTGAAATTGATACTTATTACTTTTTTTTTGTTTGATCTTAAAAGGATTATAATATTCATGCTGCACCCTAGCTAATTTTATTGTCTTGTTAGGGAAATCATGAAAGATTGTCATTTTCCTTTGACTATTGATGAAAAGTAATGGATATAACATTTATAGAGGGCACCATTTTATCCCCGTTGTTCCTATCAGATTGCTCTCATAAACCTGTTCAAATTCTACATCCGTCAAAATATGTACAATGAATAAATACCAACCAATGTAATTAGCATTTAAATAATTTTAAATGGACAAATTTTGGCTCCAAACTAATTTGGAGGTAGTTGCTCCATACTACTAGGTGGTGAGCTAACAAGGGTCCTGGTTATGTGCATTACACATGACCAACTTTACCAAACTTAACCCAATTAACTACAACCTCTCTCTCTCTCTCTCTCTCTCTCTCTCTCTCTCTCTCTCTCTACACCAATTCCAGCCTGCATTCACCTGTTACCCCTAACCCCTCTTACTGCTAGACCCACCCCTCCACCCTGGTCAAACTCTCCATATGATATTGGACAAGTACCCTTAGATTAGGGTTTCAAATATGTTATTCGAATAATCTTTCATAATGCTTAAATGCTTACATAAACAATATGTTTTCTCAAACCCTAACATGTTGATTTCATTTTTCCATAATCAAATGTACAATTTCTTATTAATTTCATGTTTGGAATGTTGTGTTATGCTTGGATTATTGCATGACTTAAGTATCTAACCATTATCCCAAAGAAGACTAACTTTGGCCATGCATAATGGTGCTTATTCCTTTCTCATTTTTGTAACATAGTCTTCGAACTTAAATCATCAGTTTTAGACTAGTACTTATCCATGTAGATTTTACATTTCTTTATAATGCAACTAAAAAATAAAGCAATGTACTTTTCTAGATTGTACTTAGGAATGTTTTGTAATTTTCTTTTTTTATTTTATCATGATGTAAATTCAAATCTTTCAGTGAAATAAAACAATGTATTTCATTTGTTTTTATTTTTCTTATTTTACCTGAAGAAATAAGCGGCAACTCTAATCTTAATACATTCAATCTAGGAGGAAGAATATCATCAATCGAGCCATGATTTTCAAAAATTATCTAGTCAATAACCTTTGCAATGCAATAGAAAGTTTAAAATAATATGATTTTTTTCCTCTTTTATTTTTTTCTAAATATGAAATTTGATCGGTGTTGTTAATAGACATTTATTATGATTGTATTAATTTGTATATGAAACTATATATTCTAATATTATTAATTTATTATGATTATGTTATATATAGAATTATATATTCTATTATATAAAGAAAATATGATATATTGAGATTCTAATGAAATTTTTAAATATAGAATAGAATCTAAATTCAATTAAAAAAATATATTCAAATAAGAATATGTAAAATTGTGAGACCTCAAAAACTTATGTAACATAATAGTATGAAGTCGATCAAAAGTCAATCAATTTCAATTTTTTATATATTATAGATAGTCATGACCTGGGTCCAAAGTTGCAATTTCTCACAAGAACCAACCAAAAGTGATATTTATTGTCTATTGGTTAGCATGTGTTAGTGTATAGCGTATAGCTTAGACTAGTTTAGCCCATTGGGCTTAGCCCAGTATACTGTACTTGTAGTTTACTCCATTTACTTGTACTGCACACATATCTAGCCTATATAAGGCTCTCTATTGTACATTGTTTCATACATATTAATATACAGACTATTCAGTCTTTCTCTCTCACTTTACATTGTTAACATGGTATCAGAGCCAATCCTCTGACTTTCTGGTTCCTGTGGACATCTTCGGCGTTCTTCCGCTGCCCTCGCCTTCATCCAGTAGCCACTGTCAGAAGCGAGTCAACGCCGTCACGCCCACAGTCCAGCAACTCTCGGATCTCATTGTTTTGCTCATCCAACTGTCAAAGCAAAGGCATTGAGTGACAGAACAGACAATCCCGAGCAAAACCCAACCAAGAACGGCCAGAAAACACTTCACACGCGCCCCCACGCGCCGCTTGAAGTTTCTGCCTCACGAGCACGCACTACACGCGCCGCCACGCGCCGTCTCTCCCACTCACGCGCTTCACGCGCCAGATCAAACGTTCTACACGCGCCCCACGCGCTTACACGCGCCCCATGCGCCAGCTGCGTTTCGCGAACTGCCACGTCAGCCCTAGTGTGACGTCACCCTGCCACGTCAGCACACGTCAGCCGTTGACTGGATCAGACCTAACCGTTGACTTTGACCGTTGACCGTTGACCAAGTCAAAATTTTTCAACAGGACCTGTCTTGCTCAGTTTTTCGCGTAGATTCTGATTTTGGGCTCCGTTTCTGCATTTGAGGTATCTAAATCTCACTTTTTGGTCCTTTTCTTCATTATGGCTCAACAAAGTGAACGAGATATCATACGTCCTATCACCATCATGTTGGATGGTCCTACTAGCTATCATACATGGTCTCAGAATATGACCGTCTTTCTCAAAGGTCGTAAATTGTGGAGATATGTGACTGGTTCAATTCCTAAGCCAGTACCAAACCCTAAGTCCAAAGCCACAACTACTGAAGAGTCTTCCAAGACTGCTGTTCCAACAGATGATTATGAAGAACGTCTAGAAGAATGGGAGAGTATTCAGAGTAAGATCTTATCTTGGTTTATCAATACCACTATTCCCTCCATTCATAATCTTCTTCCTCGTCTTGAAACTGCTGAAGCTACTTGGAAATTTTTGGCCGATCATTATAACTGCACTAATGATTCAAGCTTGGAGTTTCACATTGAATCAAAGCTTTATCAAATGCGCCAAGAGACAGGTCAGTCTATTTCTGATTTTTATTCTCAGACTTCTACTATGTGGGAACAACTCTCTGCTGCAGATCCTCCACTGGTGTGTTCTAAGGACATTGAGCTCTTTGTCAAATATCGGGATCGCCGTAGATTTATGCACTTCATGATGGGTTTACGTGAGGATTTTGAGCCTACTCGAGCTTCTCTACTTAGCCGATCTCCTACTCCTTCTCTTGATGCTGCAGTAAAGGAGCTCATTTCTGAGGAGAATCGTCGGCCCACTTATCACATGACATCATCTGATCATGTCTTGGCTACACCCTCACCACAACCTCCCATTGTTGCATTCACTGCTCCTCCGCGAATAAACTCCGGGCGTCCCACCTCTCAGTCTTCCAAAGGTGCTCATTGCAAGTTTTGCCGTGCCAAAGGCCATGACATCTCTGTTTGTCGTAAGCTACAGAAATTTGTGCAAGAGCAGAATAAAGCTTCTCTTCCTCAGGCAGCTGCTGTATGTCCTTCAGATCCATCGGTTCCTACAGGTCCATCTTTGGCTTCCTCACTTACTACGGCTGATATTGAGGTAGTTGTTCAATAGGTTTTATCCCGCACTTCCACTGCCCTTTCTGTCACCTCAGGTAAATAACCTTGGTTTTTTGATACTGCATGTTGTAATCATATGACTCCTGATGAATCCCAATTTTCTGATAAGGCACCCTTAAAACATCCAATCACCATTTACACTGCTGATGGAACTCCTATGCCTGTTAGTCATAAAGGAACAATCTCTTCTCCTTGTTTATCCCTTAGTGACACTTTTCATATTCCAAAGTTATCCCTCAATTTGCTTTCTGTTGGTCAACTTTGCGAATTAGGCGTAGATCTTCTATTTACTAATCATGGTGTGGATGTGCAGGATCCCCGGACGGGTCAAGTGCTTGGGACAGGCCGTAAGGTTGGTCGCATGTTTGAGGTTCATAACTTGAAGATTCCTTCACAAGTTGTTTCTGCAGCTGCTACCACTGTCACCTCCTCACCTGATCTATGGCATGCTCGTCTTGGTCATCCATCCTTATCTCGTCTTCAATTATTAGCTTCTCAAGGTCATTTAGGTTCAGTTCAGTTTTCAAAATTTGATTGTACTTCCTGTCATTTTGGCAAACAAACAAAATTGCCATTTAATAAAAGTGACTCCTTTTCTTCTGCCCCTTTTGATCTTATACATTCTGATATTTGGGGTCCTGCACCTGTTCCCACTAAGGGGGGATCTAAGTATTTTGTCATATTTGTGGATGATTTTTCTCGGTATACTTGGATTTATCTGCTTCACCATAGGTCTGAACTTGTGTCTATTTACCAAACATTTCATAAAATGATTGAAACACAGTTCAATCGCACCGTTAAAGTCTTTCGATCAGATAATGCTCAAGAATATAATGATAAATCTTTCCTATCCTTTTTAGACAGACATGGTACTCTTCCTCAGCGGTCTTGTCCTTACACCTCTCAACAAAATGGTCGTGCAGAACGAAAACATCGTCACATTCTTGATGTTGTCCGCACCCTTCTCATTTCTGCCTCTCTTCCTGAGCGATTTTGGGGTGAGGCCGCACTCACTACTGTGCACACTATTAATCGTATTCCTTCACCAACTACACATAACAAATCACCATTTGAGCTTCTCTATGGTCAGACTCCTAACTACTCCTCTCTTCGGGTTTTTGGTTGTGATTGCTTTGTCTCTCTTCCTCCTCATGAACAAACAAAGCTCCAACCTCGTACTCGTCTCTGTTGTTTCCTTGGTTATGGTGTGTCTCAAAAGGGGTTTCGCTGCTATGATCCCATTTCTCATCGCCTTCGTGTCTCCCGTCATGTTGAGTTTTGGGAACATCGCCCTTTCACGAGTCTTCAGCAGTTTCCTACATCTTCTTCCTCAGAGTCTCCCATTTTTACTGATCTTTTCCTCCCTCTATATCCTGAACTTGTGGAGGATTCTTCAGCATCGACTGCCTCTCCAGACGACTCATCTCCGGTTCTGTCTCCGGCATATGACCCGCCTGTCTTGGATCCTGTGGCACCACCCTCTCCTGAGTCTCCTATTGGTCCTGAACTTCGTCGTTCCACTCGGGTAAGCATTCCTCCCCCTTATCTCACTGATTACCATTGCTCTTTTGCCCTTGCCACTCTCTATGAATCTCACACCTATCGTAAGGCTCATACTGACCCTCTTTGGCAGCAAGCTATGAATGAAGAACTAGATACCTTTCATAAGAATCACACGTGGGATATGGTTGATTTGCCTCCTGGTCAGTCTGTAGTAGGTTGTAGGTGGGTTTACAAGATCAAGACCAAGGCTGATGGATCTGTTGAACGATACAAGGCTCGCCTAGTTGCCAAGGGCTTTACTCAGGAGTATGGTATTGACTATGAGGAAACATTTGCTCCTGTTGCTCGTCTTACATCTGTTAGATGTCTCATTGCTATGGCTGCTGTTCGTCGTTGGCCTCTTTATCAAATGGATGTGAAGAATGCTTTCCTCAATAGAGACCTCCATGAAGAAGTGTACATGCAACCACCCCCTGGCTATCCACACTCAGGCAATCAATTTTGCCGCCTTCGCCGTGCTCTTTATGGCCTCAAGCAGGCTCCTCGAGCTTGGTTTGAAAAGTTTAGCTCAGTTGTTGCTCAGCAGGGTTTCACTTCGAGTCCTCATGACATTGCTCTCTTTGTTCGAAGATCCTCTGCTGGTATCACTCTTATTCTTCTTTATGTTGATGATATGATTATTACTGGAGATGATTCTGCAGGTATCTGCTCTCTTCAGAACTTCCTTAGTCAGCATTTTGAGATGAAAGATCTGGGCACTCTCAGCTATTTTCTTGGGCTTGAGGTTACCTCATCCTCTGATGGATACTATCTTTCCCAGGCTAAATATGCTTCTGATCTTCTCTCCAAAGCCGGTGTCACTGATAACAAGACTGTTTCCACTCCTTTAGAATACAATGCAAAGCTCACACCCTTGGACGGTGAACCTATATCCGATGCTACTCGCTATCGTCAGTTGGTTGGCAGTTTGATCTATCTCACTGTTACTCGTCCAGATATTTCACATGCCGTGGGTATGGTTAGTAAGTTCATGGATGCACCTCGTTCTGTCCACTATGCTGCTGTTCTTCGGATTCTTCGATATGTCAAAGGCACACTTTATCATGGTCTGCATTACTCCTCTCGATCTTCTCTCGAGCTTCATGCTTATTCAGATGCTGACTGGGCAGGTGATCCGACTGATCGATGCTCTATCACAGGTTTCTGTTTCCTGTTAGGTACTTCTCTAGTCTCGTGGCGCAGCAAGAAGCAGGATGTGGTTTCCCGTTCTAGTACTGAGGCTGAGTATCGTGCCCTTCGCCGACACCACTTGTGAGCTTGTTTGGCTGACATGGATGCTCCACAGCCCACTGCCACTCCTCTTTATTGTGACAATCGTAGTGCTATCTACATTGCTCATAATGATGTCTTCCATGAACGCACTAAGCATATTGAGATCGACTGCCACATCACTCGCCAGCATCTTAAGAAAGGAAATCTCCAGTTATTCTCCATCTCCTCTGCTGACCAGCCTGCTGATATCTTTACCAAGACTCACCCGCCTGGTCGTCTTCGAGATCTTATATCCAAACTCCAGTTGGCTTCCTCCTTGCCACCTCGAGTTTGAGGGGGGATGTTAGTGTATAGCGTATAGCTTAGACTAGTTTAGCCCATTGGGCTTAGCCCAGTATACTGTACTTGTAGTTTACTCCATTTACTTGTACTGCACACATATCTAGCCTATATAAGGCTCTCTATTGTACATTGTTTCATACATATTAATATACAGACTATTCAGTTTTTCTCTCTCACAGAATGGTTTGATGAGTTTTTTTTTTTTTAAATAGCCCTAATTTATATATTTGATTTTTTTTAGAAGAATTTATATACTCATTTTATATATTTGGCCTTAGAGCATTCACATTAACCTCTACACACTTTTAGCTAAATTACCCCCAAAACCTCCACATTTTTTATTTTAGTATGCTCATTTAATATTCCTACATTAGACTTAATACTAATATTATTTAAATATTTATTTTATTCTTTATTTATCAGACTTAATACTCTACATTTAATTTCTACCATTTATTTTAGTTATATTTAAAGAAACTGTAGAAATTAGCCATTTTAACAATCGCTGCCCATTTATAAATAAATAAATCCGACGCAAACAACTACCTACAATAGCAACTGAGGATTTTTATAAAACCTTAACAAAAATAAAATAAAATAAAATAAATCTTATGAAAAAATCTAGAATGAGAGAGCGAGGGAGTTTGTGGGTATTAACCATCACATTTGTGCTTGAGTTGGCTAGTAGCAAAAGTTGAACTAAAATCATGGGTTGAAAATATATTTAGAGTCTGTTTAGGATTTGTTTATTTTGCTGAAACTGAAAATTTTTTTGCTAAAAATATTGTAAATAAAAGTAAAAGTTAGCTAAAATAGTACTGTGGGACCCATAAATAATACCAAAAAGTACAGTGGGACCCATGAATAGTAGCAAAAATAAGCTGAATAGTAAAATAAATTGGCAAAATTAATCATGCCAAACGGACACTTAGGCTGCGTTTGGTTCGACGTAAACCGAATTCCGAGTGTAAAATGAATGCAGGGGAAAATGAATTCTCGTAAGGAAAATGAAATCCAGGTGTTTGATTCTGTAATGGAAAATAGTCCGGAAAACGATTTTCGATGTTTGGTAACATTCTGAAAATGCTATTTTTCTACAAATGCTTCACATTTCCTCAGCCATTTTCTCAGCTTCCAAACAAATTTTATAATAGAAAATTTCATTTAACACAACCAAATATCAAAATAAAATCATTTATTCACAATATATACATAATATACTCAGTGAGAGGAGGAAGAAAGAGTGAGAGATAGATCGGGAAAGAGAGAGA
Source organism: Quercus lobata (assembly GCF_001633185.2). Lineage (NCBI taxonomy): Eukaryota > Viridiplantae > Streptophyta > Magnoliopsida > Fagales > Fagaceae > Quercus > Quercus lobata. Next base: position 27,769,654 of record NC_044909.1, on the reverse strand, counting down.
TCGATATCAACGAAGGACAACGACAGCTAGATCAGGTGGGTGTGGATCGGGCAAGGTGGGTGTGGGTTTTGCCAAAATGGGGATTGGGTTATGTGGGTAGATGGGTAGCTTGGATGTGGATCGGAGCTCATGGAGGAGGGTAGCTTGGGTGATGGCGGTGGTGGATCGAAGACATGCAGCAATGGAGCATGGTGGTGAGGTTGAGTAGGTGCGATCTCGCCGATGCTGGGGTGCGTGCAATCTCGGTGTGAACGAGCCGATGCTGGGGTGTGATCTCGGTGGTGTGGTGTGATCTGGGCGGAGGGGGCGCGGTGGGGGCGACACAATCTAGGCTGGCCTTGACTTGGCTGGGCGACCGGAGCTTGGCGTCGGACTGAGTGTGGAGTTGAGGTTGGTTCGTGGGCTGGAGCTGAAATAAGGTTGGTGTGTGTGTATGAGAGGAGTGTGTGAGGAGTGAGTAATTCTGGAAAACATTTGAAGGTAAAATGGGAACGGAAATGACTTTACGGGGTTGGCAAGGATTTTTTCGGTCAAACTGAATTCTATTTTCAGTTTGACTTTATTTTCAGGTGGTGCCAAACATGGACCTGGGTGTAAAATATTTTTCGAAAATCATTTACACCCAAAACAAACACAGCCTTAGTGTGCATTTGGCATGGATTATTTTTACTAACTTATTTTACTATTCAACTTATTTTTGTTATTATTCATGGGTGCTACTGCACTTTTTAATACTATTTATAGGTCTCATTATACTATTTCTACTAATTTTTACCTTTATCTACAATATTTTCAACAAAAAATTTTCAATTTCAGCAAAATAAGCGAATCCCAAATAGACACTTATAAAACTAAAATTGTGACTTTATGATTAAAAAAAAAATGCTAAAATGTAAAATTAACCCTTAAGTTTCAGTTTGGTTATTTCAGTCCTATAAGTTTCAAGTTTTGTCAATTCAGTAATCCGTTAATATTATGTTAAGTGCTGTTGTTTACTTACCAAATAAACTCCCAAATTAATGATTTTTTATGAAAACATTGAAAGAATGATAAGAAGATATATACTATCACTTTTATTCTTTTAAACAAGTGATTCTTTTTCTGTCTTCTTCCCAGCCAAAAGTCTCCATTCTCACCTCTATGCTGCTTCACTTGTTTTGATTTTTGAGTTTACGCATCAAATTCCACTCTATCAAGTTTTGACAAAACCCAATTTGGTGCATCGGTAAGCCACAAAGTGAATGCCGACCAACCTTATGTTTGATGAGGACTCTTTGGATTCACCTGTAAACAACAAAATCAATCGGATAACACAATCACATGAAGAGAGGGGTCCACACCAATGCACAACGCTTATTATCACGTTTATCCCACCATTTTTTCGGATCATCAAGAAGATCTCTTCAAGAATTAATTTTAGAGTCCTCGCTTCTCTTTCTCTCTCGGTCTCTCCCTCTCCCACTCCCAATCTCTTAGTCTCTCTCCCCCCCTCTCAATCTCTCTCTCTCTCTCTCTCTCTCTCTCTCTTCCCCAAATTTCTCAGTTTAATTGAGTTAGGATATCAATGAGGGTGGAGATAGTTTTTGACTTTCAATAGTGAAGGGAACGACATCGTTCCTTGAGCCCTTAGTAGTTTTTTTTTATAAATTAAAAAAAAATCCAAAATTAGTAAATTGCAACACTTAACAAAATACTAACAGATAACTAAATTGATAAAACTTAAAACTTAACGAATTGAAATTACAAAAATGAAATTTAGATGACTGAAATGATAAAAAGTGGAACTTAGTCCCCCAAAATATATATGTGTGTGTAACAGCGTGTATAAGAAGGTATGCACCCAAAAAAAAAAAAAAAAAAAGAGTATGCGTAACAGATTTTATCTCAACATATTTATCATCCCGTGCCCCAGTACTCTCCAGTCTCCACCACTAAATAGTAATATATATAGGCTAGCACCAGTCCTACTACTTCTTTCATGGCTTCTTATTAAAAAAATAAAAACCCAGCTGAGCCCGAACCATCTCTCTCGCTTGTCAATTTTCTATTTATATTTTCTCAAAGAAGGCCCAAAGTCTTCAGGTAAGTTTGATTAGTTACTTCCATGCATGCACCTTTCTTTCTTTCTTTCTTTTGATAGATGATAGAACCAATCCTCATGGACTAGGATGCTTCTTCATCTTTAACCAACTTTCTCTTATTCTTTTCTCTTTGGGTTAAACACTGACTTTTCTAGCGTGCCCCCCACATGTTCGTCATAATGTCTATGTGATTTTGCTTTTCAATTTTTATGTTTCTCTGTTCCTGATGTTTTAATCAGTATTATAATATCCAATCTATTCATGAAGTAAATAATTTAATTGCCCCCATTTGGATTTGGAATATAGAAACATTTTATGCCCAGATGCATCGTCTTGAATGAGGCCGTCCTAGCTAGAAATGGCAGCAACTGCCTCATCTAATTCTAAATGCTTGAGATTGTTGTGACTATTTTATGAAATAACAAGACAAACCCAAGTCGTTACTCTTTGGTGGTAGGTACATTTTTATCAGTAGACACATTGAAGATAATGGACTCAAAACTCTCAAGTCATGAATCTCAATGAATTCATTCAATTTCTAGCGGACATGACAAGTAAACCACCCTTAAATATTCAATCTAGTTAATTGTACACAAACCTATTTGATGTGTTTTGTGGCATATTTAATGCTATAGAGACTTCTTTTTTCACAACAAATTTCACAATTGCTCTCTACCACTCACAGTCAACCACTTGAGGAATTATGTTGTGAAAAAAGTTGTTTGTAGCATTATTATTATTACTATTTTTGGTGCTTAATGTCTTTATTGAATAGTTTTCATATTTTGACAAGGTAATGCCCAAGGTATTTTCTTTATAATCACAGAATATATCCTCTCAAATGCATATTTAGACTTAGTTCTTTGCCAAATGCAGTTTGAGGATTAAATTTCCACTCAAGAAGCATTGAGGGTTAATTTATCTTATAGAATCATTTCATCCCATTTTCTTTATCATGAAGTTACTTTTATGATGACATGCTTTTTATTGCATATAATTTTTTTTTTTTTTTTTTATTATTGCAGTGTATTTCATTCTCTCTCTCTTAGGCCACGTTTTGTGTGATTTAGAAAAGAAGTCTACGGATATGTCAGAAACGATTCCATATTTCCACATGAATTAAGCATTTTTTAACATAGGAATACTTTTTTGATTTATGGCATCAAATGTCTCCCTGCAGATGGTAAGGAATTCTGCAGCAAAACCCAGCTCCCAGTTTGTGCATTATATGTGTTGTAGATGAAGCTGATATCATCATCACCTACACAACTATACCCCTTGATCAGTTGTGCTTATTAGAGAGAGTTTTGCTTGAACCTGCTCAGCAGCAGCCTTTTTGAGGAATAATTTTACTTTATCCTCAAATAGAGAAAAGTGAGACTGATGGTATTATATTATGTAATCTCAGGCCAATTTTTACCCCTTTTCGTGGTGTAGGCTTTAAAGCTAGTGATTGCTACAAATTTGAAAAATGTCATTGTCGCTGCCCTTCACATCCCAAGGGGATTGGCCAATCTCTTTTCTCAGTTCCAGTTTCCTCCCTAGGAATCCTTCTTGGTTACGTTGTAACATTAACCAAAATTACCAAAACAGTAAGAAATCCAGAAATCTATCTATTTCTATCTCATGTTCATCTATCAAAATTGTCCGGAGCCCTTCACTAGACAGGAATGTTGTGAAGCAAAACAAGATTCGGTTTGTTCAAAAGCTGAAAACACTGCTCCTTTCTAAACCAAAACACTTTTTGCCACTCCACGTTCTTTCAAAATGTCGATCCTACCTTTCCCTTTCAAGGCCTCGCTCAATCCTATCCATGATCCATCGTTATCCTTTAATTTTTGAAGTCTTTGCAGTTCCAAGGCCACCTACACCGTTCAATGCAACCAAATCATATTCTCAACTTTGTGTTCGTCTAACCCCAGCTGCAGCAGCCCTTGCCACCCAGGAATTAAATCTCAAATCAGCCATCTCAATGACTTTGGCATCCAAACTCCAGAAACTTCTCATGCTCTCTTCTCACCATCGGCTCCTTCTATCAAAGTTGGTTCACATTGCTCCAGATCTTGGCCTTCCCCCTAATTTCCGTTCTCGTCTTTGCAATGATCACCCTGAGAAATTTAAAACTGTGGATACCTCCTATGGCCGTGCACTAGAGCTTGTGTCTTGGGATCTGCACCTAGCAAAACCTTTACCCTCTCCCGAAGTTCATTCACGTGGGCTGATAGTAGACAGGCCTTTGAAATTTAAACAGTTGAGACTCCGAAAGGGACTAAATTTGAAGAGACGTCACCAGGATTTTCTGCTCAGGTTTGGTGAAATGCCAGATGTGTGCCCTTATAATACTCCTGTGGAGGCATTGGGTCAAGAGTCCATTGAAGCAGAGAAAAGAGGCTGTGGGGTGGTGAGAGAGGTGTTGGGGATGATGGTTGAAAAGAGAACTTTAATTGACCACTTGACACATTTCAGGAAGGAGTTTGGGCTGCCCAACAAGTTAAGGGGAATGATTGTGAGGCACCCGGAATTATTCTATGTGAGTTTGAAAGGGGAGAGGCACTCTGTGTTTTTGGTGGAGGGGTTTGATGGGAAAGGTACCCTATTGGAGAAGGATGAGACTCTGGTAATAAAAGATAAGTTGATGGAGTTGGTTAGGGAAGGGAAGAGGATGAGACGAGAGAAGAGAAAGGCTTGGAAGAATAACCATGTCATTGATAACTCTAATAATGGTGATGACGATGATTATGAGGTTGATAACAATGATGATGATCATGATGATGAATTGGATGATTTGTTCGAGTTTGAAGATTCAGATTTGGATGGTATTGATGATGATGATTATGATGAGAGCAACGAGTCATCAGGCCACTTGGCAGATGAGGCTTTTTGGACAGCAGATGCTCCTTTTCTTGATGATGTGGATGGAGCAAATGTTGAACCATGGTAACAATGAAAATGAATGTCAAAACAATGTACATAAATTATAGAAAACTAATTAAGGTCAGACTGTGAGACAGTATTTTTAGTCTTTACTTATGATAAAAGCACTAGCATTGGGGGATGTAAACACCCCTCTCTCATCAGTTCTCTATCTCTCAACAAAATCAGAGGCTCTCTCTCAAACCAGTGCCCTCTCTTCCCCCAGCTGCCGATCTATTTATCATCTGTCTCTGTTGCTTCTATTCTCTCTGACCGGTGTTATGGGCTTCAGGTTACTGGGGGTTTGTTTGTGTTTCGGGTTGCTGGTGGTGTTGTTTGAGTTTTGGGTTGAATCGGTTTGAGTTTCAGGTTGCTGTTGGTGTTTGTTTGAGTTTCGGTGTTAAATCGGTCTAAGTTTCAGTGTTGAATTGGTGTGAGTTTGGTGTTGAGTCGGTTGAGTTCGGTGTTGACTCAGTTTGAGTTTTGGAATTGAATCGGTCTAAGTTCGGTGTTGAATCAGTTTGAATTTCGGTCTTGAATCGGTGGGTTGCTTGCCGGTTTGGGTGTAGGTTTTTTCTGGGTTTGGTGAGTGGTGTTGGTGAGCGATGAAGGGCTTTTTTTTGGGATTTGTTGTTTGTGGTGGATGGTGATGGTGATGGTGATGGTGAGTATTTTTTTTGTGATGGTGAGTGCAGTGGTGGTAGGTAGCAGTTTCGATTTGGGTTTTGTATTTTTTTTTTGTTTTTGTTTTGGTGGGTTTGTGGGTTTGGATATTTGATCGGTGGTTTAGAGTTTGTGGCTATGGGTTGGCTGTGCGTTTGGTGGTTTGGTGCATTTGGTGGATGATCGTGATTTGGGTTTTTGGTTGATTTTGTGGGTTTGGTGGTTGGCAGGTAGCAGTGGGGGAAGAGGAATTGGGTAGAATAGAGAGATGGGAGAGGAGAGAAAAATAGATTTGTTTATATTATTTAATTGTGTAATTTATATTATTTTATTGAGTTGTATAAAAAATAGAAACTGGAATGTTGGTTGGGTTGTAAAATGAGATGGTAAAATAGATAAAGTGGATTTTGAGGATGCAAAATATAACTTTTTTGTATCCCCGGATGCTAATGCTCTAAACGCAAATATAAAAGAAAATACTACAACATATATTTTTATTTTGATAAATCGATAGTTGGGGATTGAGGGATTTGAATCGTGGATATCTTTGTTGAAAACACCAAAAAGTATCAGTTAAATTACAAGACTCTTAGTGAAAATATTTCATTCATAAGTTTTGCATGTTGCATTTATCTTTACTCAAAACATCGGGCAGCAAGGAGGGTGGTCTTATACTACTCATATCATTCCAAAGAATTCAAATTCTTATGATAGCAACAGTAATAAATCACTTGAGGCCAGTTTCTTGTGCTTAACAATTGTGTGGATACACACAACCTAAGCCTTTTGGTAATGATGCCACCATACGTACAAGTGTTTTAAACACACTTGCTACTGATCTCCAACAACAATAAGTCCATTAAAATAAAATAAAATTTGTAATTTTTTTTCCCACAGTTGATAACAATGATATGGCATGTTGGTGTTCAATAAAAGGGGTATTAATGATAGGTTATATAAAAATGAGATTGTTCAAATCACGACTTATAATCTTAGTAGTTGTGTTTATAGTATTACTCCCCCACATCAATTGAGTTTATTCGTTCTAAGAATTTTGAAGCATGGGCACTTGTGTATTTTGTTTAAAACAATGACAGAAGGGCTTCATATCAATAATTAGAAGCGTACATGACTTCGTATCAATCATCATAAGCGTATATGTTGATATTATATGTGAAGCACTAATTCTATACTAATTATTCTAATTTGTTTTGACAGCAAGACCTACAGTAAAAGTTAGCTCTAGTACATTGGAGCCAACACGATACGAACACGTGTCCATATCATGTTGGCTCCAGTGAATTTGAGCTAACCGCTTAATCAATCTATACTACTAATAACATGATTCTCTTGTTTGAGTTTCACAATTTGGTGTACCAAAATACCTTCAAATTCATCAGTTTAGAAAGTTTAAATAATAAGATAAGAAATGTAAAATTACTAATTTAAAAACTCCTAAATTTTAGATAAATTTTAAAAAAAATTCTTTATTAAATGCAAATTTTAAAAATAAAACCACAATTTTTAGATAGTTTCAAACAGTATTAAAAAAAAAAAAAAAAATTGTTTATCTCTCTCTTTCTGTTACTATAGGGGAATTGGGCCCAGGAGCTCATTATCTATGTATATATTGGGCCTGGGGCCCAATCCGAGGACGTGAAGTCATCCGAGAAGGAGTAAACATTGCCAGGAGAGTCCGCGTTGGTAATAGTTTTCGTCATAAGAGCCCATGAGGGTGGTCTGAGGATGAATGCTTCCTCGGCTAACCAAAGCTGAGGTCTGAAGGGGCGGTCTGCTGTCCAGGGGAATGTTTCAAGAAATTTTGTTGATACGGATAAGTATTACAAAAACATAGGACAGGGGAAAGTCCTAAAATATCTAAGGAGAAAGCTGCTACCACCACATTGAATGCTCTGCAGCTAACCCTCTAACCGCATTAATGTGAAAGTGATATCTAAACAGTGGTTTTCAGCCTTACAGTTGCTACACAAAGATTTCAGGAAGGGGCTAATGAGATAAGTATCAATACCAACCATTTGACTTGCACGTGGAGGGTAGAGATGAAAGGAGAAGATAGTATAAAAGAAGGAGGTAATGAGAGAAGGGGATCTAGAAACTAAGCGAAAAACACAATAGCAATCAAGAATTGTATTTGTAATCAAACTTAAGAGAAATATATAAGAACTGATCTCCTTGGACTGTGCCAAGGACGATTTTCTTTAGTTTAAACTTATTTATCTTCATTCTCTTGTCATCTGAATCCACTTTAGTGGTTATCTTATTCATTAAAACCCAATTTTCCAACCCACTCTCTACAAATTCATTGTTTTGCGTTTTTTGGGCCTAAGTCCATCCACCTTTTGGGCTAGGAACTCAAATCTGGGCTTTACACTTACAATAATCAAAGCTTTTTTCTTTTTTTTTTCAACTTTATCTCACTTTATTTTTTTAGCTAACTAATTTTAATTCAATGACAACCCTTTATCCACATTCCTTAAAATTAGGCACTTCTATTTCTCTTTATTCCTTTTGAATGACAAGCTAGTTGAAAAAATCAAACAAAAATAAACGCATATCTTCCTCCTGTTTAATCTTTAAAAAAAAAAAAAAAAAAAAAAAAACTCTTTTCCTTTTTAAGGAAGGAATACTCCTTTCCTACAAGATAATTCTCTTAGTGTCGTTTCTTTTTCTTTTCTTTTATTAATCATTTTATTTCTCATATGATTTTGATCATTGTATATGATTTTGATTTATTTTTCAAGGAAATTGAAAGAAAATGATTTGGAATAATAAACATTTTATTATAACTATTGTTGAGGACAAATTTTTCACGCCACATGGCTTTATTTCATTGGCAACCTGCACCACGTCAACACAATTATGGATTTTGGGAAAGTCTCTTCTAAAGCCCAAAAGAGCCCATATTTACACAAAAAGGCATCAAAGCCCATAGTTCAAGCTCATACCACATCATCTCATTTTTTGGCTCATGAGTCTCATCGGGGGAATTTTGGGAGTCGTGGTTTGGAGGACCAAGAAGTATGTTTAGTAAAGTTCCAGTGGTTCAAAGTTGATAAAGGAAAACATGTTACTTGGCATGTCTTCCCCAATTCTCTGAACTCTGACAGGTCAATGTGCAATAGGTAACATTTGGTAAACCTCTCGTATCACATAACACTTAAAATGATAAAACTCCCCATGCTCTTTACATAAAAATTAATGTCCATCATATAATATGAGTTTTAAAATATAATTATATCATTTCATATTAATTATATTATTATTTTCATATAAATCAATTCAAAACATATGGCTAAATATACATTAATATCTCATATCTAGCATTAAATGCACTCCTTACTCTCCAAGATTTGGTTAAAATACAAAAAGACCATATTTTTATCTCTAAGACTTTATCAAACATTAACCAACTAGTTTATTACTTACCAAAATTATATATGAACTAAATATATAATTTTTCAAGAGAGGAAACTTAGCCGAAAATACCAATAACAGCTCCAGCAGAAGCTGTAGAAGCTCCAACAGGTTGACACATGTCTTAAAATGATGTCATTCGCCCATTAATGCCCAATCCTAGCAGCTAGCTATCAAAAACAAGAGGATCCCATAAAGATTATCTTGCCATTTTTAGCCAAACTATGACTTTAATGCTAAATATTTTTTCCTCCAAGCAAGATGTCATTTGGATGACATCTTTCAACTATAACAGCTGTGATTGACAGCTGTTACAACTATAACATCAGCCTTAAAGTCCCTAGCTTCCTTTTTTTAGCTAAAAAACAAAAATCCCTCTAATGAAATCACCTACTTTGTCAAGGACCTTTCCTTATTTGCTATTTTTCCCTTCAACTAGGTTCTGATATAGTTACATACTTGGCTTTATATAAAGAGGACCAAGCTACACACTAAAAGGGGTGATGGATACCTCTCTCACCCCTTATTCTGAAACCTCACTCATTTTGCTGCCACATACACATTTTTATACTCCCCCATCTCTCTTACAAAATCACTCTTCATAAATAACAACACAACACACATATTACAACACACCATTATCCATGACCCATCTTTCCCACACTCTATTATTCTGAAACTTCATCATTTTTGCTGCCCAAAAACACATCTCCATCTCATTCTTTATTTCTCATACAAAATCTCCCTTCTTAGAAAACAACATAACCCATAACACAAATAGTCTCATGTATTTACTATATTCAACCATCATATTATCTATCTCACACTTCCATATATTTTACAAACACGTTCCTCACAAAATACCCATACACACTTCTCATATATCTTTAAACTTCATATCTCACAAAGTATACATATACAAGATCCATGTCCAACAAAGTATCTACATATAATTCCTATACATATTACAAACACCATATCTCACAATATATATATATATATATATATATTTATATATATTTCTCACCATCTCTACACATCTCAAAACATATCAAAATACTCTTCCAAGAACACATTACAAAAGTCCTTTCTCATGGAAGGCATATGGACATCAATACTAAGGCCTTTGTCTTAAAAGGCATAAAGACTTCATATTAAAATCATTCTCATTGAAGACATACATTGCTAATACTTAAAGCTATTCTTATGAAAGGCATGAACTCACTCATGTTTGACTAAAAACTAAAAGGGTATTACATGGGGAAAATCATTTAAGTGCATGATTAAGAGGACAAACTTAACCAACCGATGCACACGACTAGGCATGCTCTCTCTCCCTCTAGTTGCACCCATTTTTCCCTTTCAAACATGAAGTCACCATGAAAGGATTCACTTCACCATGCTGCTGAAATGTTAAGCCCCTTGGTGTTGTACGGCTAGAGCTGTAAATAGGAAGGTTGCTGAAATACTAAGTCCATTGATGCTACGGTTGGAGCTGCAAAATATGAAGATAAGTCATTATACTTTATCTTCAAATTTATATTATTAAATATATTTTATTCATTGTCATTTTACCACCGGATGCAAGCTATTTTAATATCATCTCGCTATTTAATGAACAGGATCTAAGTAATACTTCATTAGTGAACATACATATTAATAAATCGATCTACCACCGCTGTACTTATATTATTTGGACACGGACCATTGCTAAACATACCTTATTATGTTGAACATGAACCACGAACCATAGTTGGATATGGACTATTGGACTCATCCCATTATTGGACATTTGATACCTAATTAATTATTTTCTAATATCGGACATCACTTAATATACATAAAAATAACGTATCAACTCACTATTTAATCAAAGCTATCATACTAAGCATATTATTTACTTATTTCAACCATTATCATGATTCTAAGACTTTGGGTTTCATCTATTTCGTAGGCTTAAAAATACACCGAAAGCCATTAGTCCATGCGGCCCAATGTTGAGTTCCGGGTTGAACTCCCTAAAACAAATCTGGGTTTAGTAAAGTCATACTTCCAGCAAGAGACACGTGGCTACGTGCAAAAACCACCTCCGATAACTATTTTTAGGGTTATTGAAGAAATTGCAATTGTTGTATAAATGGTTTTATTTAGGCAAAAATAAGGAACTAATGACCAAATGGGATCGAAGTGAGACAAAGAAAAAGGCACAAGAGATGGCACTGCTTTCTTACCTTATCTGTTTTTTTTTTTTTTTTTTTTTTCCTTTCATCTCTCCTCAAAAGTTATTGTTTGTTGTATATGAGTGAGGTAAATGTGTGAATAGGTTTTTTTTTTTTCATCTTCTTCGGCATTCTTTTTGTAATTTTGTACCTATGAACTACAAAATTTCAGGTAAAAAATGTAATTATTTACTTTATTTTATTGCAATTGGTTTGTCCATGATGATAGGTTCTAAAATGGAAGAACATGAAAATAGAAGAGATAAAGAAGGATGAAATTCCTATAAAAAAACAAGGCCATGAGTCAAAGTAAGACATCACAATGTCATTCACACCTAATACCCTCGTTGATATATTCTATGGAATTGTTAGTAGATGTAGACATGATTTTGGTTCACATTTTTAAACTATATCGTGTTTGGATTTTAAGGGGATTACTAGATGGAATGACACATTGTGATATAAGAGATGACACTGTTTTTTTACCCTTTTTTTTTGTATTATCCCTTTCAATTCTCCTCAAAAGTTATTGTTTGTTGTATATGAGTGAGGTACATGTGTGAATAGTTTTTTTTTTTTTTCATTTTCTTTAGCATTCTTTTTGTAATTTTGTACCTATGAACTACAGAATTTCAGGAAAAGATGTAATTATTTACTTTATTTTATTGCAATTGGTTTGTCCATGATGATAGTTTCTAAAATGGAAGAACATGAAAATAGGAGAGATAAAGGAGGATGAAATTCCTATGAAAAACAAGGTCATGAGTTAAAGTAGGACATTACATTGTCATTCATTCCTAATTTATTCTATGGAATTGTTAGTAGATGTAGAAATAATTTTGGTTCACATTTTTAAACTCTATTGTGTTTGGATTTTAATGGGATTACTAAATGGAATGACACATTGTGTGATATAATTTTTCTTTTTTGAAAATTCGAAAATAATGTATAAGGAGTAACATTAGAAATAGATTAAGTATTATAATTTTTCCTTTGCATGATAATGTAAATTATCAATTTAGTTTTTGAATACTTAGAAGAAAATGTTAACATGAGTACAAAATGTTACGTGACTATTAGGATTTATTTAAATCCAATGGTTTAAATAAGCCAACAAGTAATATTAATTGATATTGGACCGAAACTAATATTGTTATAATGCTAAAAACTCATCAAAATCAAGTTAAATTGTTTGGAGTTCTTTTGTTTTTTTTTTTTTTTTTTTTTTTTTAATGGTAAAACACGGGGCTAAATATATTAATCAAAAGTAGTTGATGCCCAAATAAGATGAATTACAGCATTAGAGTCATAATCAAGGGCCTCCATAACAACAAAAGGAGGAGTTACATAAGAAACAAAAGGTTTAGTTTGGCAGCGGCCAAGATTTGCAAGCAAGCAGCTCTATTGGTTTCCTTGAAGCAGTGTTGCATGCAATACTCCTGAAAAGCTTGGAGCATGTTCCTGTAGTCACTCACGATAGGCTGGGTTAGCCGATTAGTATAGCTTGGCTTTGAGAAAAGATTAATGACTTCAGAGGCATCAACATTTATAATAAGTTTGTCAATGTTAAGACTTTTTGCCGTAGCAATTCCATCTCTTAAGGGCCATAACTCAACAAGAAGGATGCTTGAGGAGCCAATGAGTCTAGAGAAACTGTGGACCCAAGAACCATTTGAGTCTTTTAGAAGCCCACAACCACCAGCACGGCCTGAATATGGAAGAACTGATGCATCCATGTTTAATTTATACCACCCCATATTCGGCTTTGACCAATTAACAGAGCGCTGGGTTTTTTGAGGATGAGAGCTCGATCCTCGAAAGAGGAAGTGGAATTCAGCAAATTTTGCTATACAAGTTTTGACGGTATCTGAATTTTGCTACTTTCCATGAAAGGCCACAGAATTTCTGTTCAGCTAGAGAGTCCATAACCCGAAAAAGAAAAGAGTTTTCCAGGGAATACCAAGATGCTTTGATGAGAAACCACAAGTACTATTAAAATGCAACCAATCCAAGAGAGGCATACCAAATGATTGGATGGCTTTAGAGGGCAGTCCAAGCTGGTTCCAGAAGCTAACCGAGCTCTGACATTCTCTTAAAAGATGTACAACAAATTCGGGGTGATTGTTGCATAGAGGGCAAGATTGGTTGATGGTAATACCCCTTGAACCTAGCACTTCTCTAACCGAGATGTTGTTGTAAGAACACAACCAAAGGAAAATGATAATTTTTTCGGGAGCATTAAATTTCCAAATCCAGCTAGTAGCATAAGTGGGGGAGGGGGGGGGGGTTCAAAACATTTAACCATTTAGCCAAAATATAAGCCGAATTGAGGGATAAATTTTCATCCTTAGAAAGGGCCAAGTGTAAACACTTAATTTTGCACCCATGATTTAATCAAGAAAAATGACTGGAATGACCATCCATGTACCCCCAAAAAAATCATGATTGCATTACATGTATTAATTCATTCATTGCATATCATAAAAATGATCTTGAGATTCTAATGGTCACGGCAGTATGCCCGGTTTCCAAATCGGACCGTCGGATCGAAAGATATCACATGATCAAGTTTACACAGTCAGCATGCATTGTGTCTAGGTAGAGTTGACCATGAATAATTAATTTAAATTAATTCTAATTGGTTAAGCAATTAAAATTAATTAAATAATTTTGTGATTGGTTGATAATTAGTGTTTAAAATAGGATTGCTTGCAAAGGAATAAATGGAATAATTGGATAACAATAAAATTGTGGATAATTTGAACCTTATCAAGAGTTATTTTAGAGTATTTATCTACAAGATAAATGTTGCTGAAAATACCTGAATTATTCAGAAAATAGATAAAAATCTTAGGATATAGATTGAAAACACGTCTAGGTGCAAGGACCGGCTCAAGAAAACTTAAAAAGGGAGTCCAAAACGCACTTGAACACGAAAGTATGTTTGATGTCCAAGAGTACCATTTGGCACTTTTGGAGTGCTGAACGACACTTTTAAAGTGTCGAATTGCACTCTTTTGGGCTTTGGCCCAACTCTCTTTGGGTGTCGATAAGGCACATCCTTTTCGACTTTTTCGCAGAAAGACATGTCTCGATTCGTATTCTACCCATCGTTGCTTATTTTTTAAGCATTCCAATCTCTATAAATAGAGACCAGATCTCAAAACTGAAGCACATTTTTTTACGCTCTAGGAAAGACACCTTTTCACACTCTCATATTTCTGATCTCCCTCCCTGGTATTCTCTCTTAAACTAGGGTTTTTATGTTTCAAAGATAATTGCATAAATTTATTTGAACCCTAAAACATCATCTCAAGAAGAAAAGCGCTCCATGCAAAGGTTATCTCTTAACCCTTTTTTCCTTATGCATCTCTTTTGTGATGATGCATGTATGTTTTTTTTTAGTTTAGTTGTTTCAAATATCCATAACTTGAATTGTTAATTATTGTTTTATTAAAAGCATGTTCTTGAATCCTTTATAGTTTTTATGATCTCTTTCTTAGTTTCCAAGATCTGCATGTAATCAATTAATTTTCTTCAAATAAAATCGGATCTATATCTTCCTTTGATGTAGATCTGGATTTTTCAAAATAAAAATGGATCTGCATTTTTATTAGATGTAGATCTGAATTTTCCTTCAAAATAAAAAATGGATCTGCATCTTCATTAGATGTAGATATGAATTTTTCTTAAAACAAAAACGGATTTGCATCTTCATTAGATGTAGATCTGAATTTTCCTACAAAATAAAAAAATGGATCTACATCTTCATTAGATGTAGATCTAAATTTTTCTTAAAACAAAAACGGATTTGCATCTTCATTAGATGTAGATCTGAATTTTTCTTCAAATAAAAACTGATTTGTATCTTCCTTAGATATAGATCTAATTTTTTTTAACATAGCAAATTTTGAAATAAAGAAAAAGATCATGAATGGTTGTGTTTGTCGTGTTTGTTTTATTTAATCCGTGTAGCATAAATTTGTTTCTTGAATGAAATCCTTTTCATAAAATAAAAAATAAAAATAAAAAAACTTTTTCATATATTCTTTACACATATAAAAACAAATCTGATTTTTTTTTTTTAAATCAAAAACCATTTTTCTTAAGTTCTTAAAAACAGATCTGATCTTTTATGAATCAAAACCATTTTTTTAGATCTCAAAAACAGATCTGAATTTTTAACAAAGAAGAAGATACATTCATAAATAAATTAGTGTGATTTAGTTTATTTCACATGTGCTGTAATGACCCAAAGAAAAGTGCTAGCTACGTCTGCGCTAACTACATCTGCGCTATACCTCAATAGAACTAGTCACAATTAAGGTTCTTTGTCATTGTTAATAGGGCCCAGATCTACTCAGTAAATACTCAATGTGGGACTCATCACACACCCACACACATCACACAATCAATCATATTGGGGCATCACATGTGCAACATATCATTTATAGCATGCATAAAGGGGTACATAGGTCACAAGAGTCTAGAAAACCAGACTTTGTTTGGGCGAAATGGGTGCCTAACACCTTTCCATTCCATAACCTAGCCTTCGAATTTAGTGTCTTTGGATAGGTAAACCTAGGTCTTATCTTTACTTTTTATTTTGAGTAGATTGTAACTAGGACAAAAAGCCATGTATTTTTTGTAAATTGTAACTAGGACCCAAAGCCCTGTAATTTTCAATATTTTTTTCAAATATGTATTTTTTATTCAATCAATGAAAGGAAACCATTCAGTTATGTACTTTTATATTTATTTTTATTTTTATTTTTTTTGTATAAAAAATAAGTGGCGACTCCACATCACTTACCCAAAAAGAAAGGTGCCCTAAAAAGCACAACAAAAATCTCTCTTATTTTAGAGGCCCTAAATTTCCCCGGTCTCTCACACCAAGCTATTAAGTCTTCGCAAGGGGAGGAGGTATTAATTGAAATTGCATTAATAGCATCCAAGAGAAATTGGGGAAGAACAAATGAGAGGCTACCCCATGTCCAATTCCCATCATTATCAATAAACTGAGCAACCAGGTTCTGATCTTCCTGATGGTTAAGAGTGTTGGAAAAATACATGTTTGTATCGCATACAAAACATATGCAATGGAAAATTAACGAATCTACTTCATTTGCAATTCATAATATATACTATGTAAATTTCAAAATATATGAACAAGAGAGTGTACCTTGATGCAATGAAATTAAAAACCAAAGATTAGAAGTACTTGGGAACACTTTTAATCTTCACTCCAATTCCACTTGTGCCCAAGAAGTATGGTCTCTCAATCAGTTTATATGTGTGTGTTCAAGGGAGAATAAGAGAGTGTCCTACACTCACATACAAATCATTTCGTTCTCTTACAAAATTATGTATGTTTCTCTCCTTATAACTGATTATCTAATTGGGTTAGCGTTTTGGGCCATTCCAATTGGGTTTAATTATGTGGGTTGGAATGGGACCAAAAGGGAACAAATAAGACATTAGCTCCAATGGGTTTTGGACTTTTCTATCAACTCTTAAAAAGCCCAAAGTTACCATTAATTATATTTAATATCACTATATAAATATAATTGTGCTCTAAGCTTTATTAATAAATTATATCCCAAGACTTTATTGTACATGCAACTCTTTCATAAAATATTTATAGTAACACAAAGTCATGAATGTAGACTGCCACTTTAAAGATTACTACATCTTAATCCTTGAGTACTCAGTTTAATCCTTTAAATTATGAGAAATGATATGTCTACAACATTTCTACAACAAATCTTAAGTGGCAAGTTGTTACTGGTTATTATTGTTATGGTAAAAAAATAATCTTAGTGTTAGTTTCAAATTTGAACCAATAACAATTAACCACCTGTGATTGGTTGTAAATATGTTGTAAAAATATTGTAGACGTAGCATCTCTCTTAAATTATTCATCATATATTTATAAAATCTAATTTCATAAATATATACTTTAGTAATTCCTTACTAAAATGGTTAGGCCTAACTAACACTTTGAATAACCAAACTCATTAAAATTATCTCAAGAGAATATTTTATATCTCTGTTAAGAGATTATGAATTCCATCTTGAGAATATATGTTCCATCAACACTAAATGTGTCTGCCCAACATACTAAGGTTTTAATTGTAACTTTAGATCTCACTCCTAATATATCAAAGCAACATACACCTTCATGATCATGTCCATTATTCTCTCAGGATTAAGAGTTCATGTAAATAGAAGTCGTGAGATTTATTATTCATTTGACAATCGTTAGGAAAATAATAAATCTCATAGTGATTTAGCTCAATATGTCTTAACTCTTAAAATATATCAACATATCAATTAGAAGTCTTCACTTCCATAATCAAGACAGATCATCTTAGTTGATATATTATAGTCTTTGCAGATGAAATGCCCAATTTCATCACCGACTACGAACTAAAATTCTGAGTTTACAAAGAACATATGATTTATATCTTCTGTGACTAAATCACACACTATGCATCTCATGGACTATATGATAATGTCCAAATATTCATGTTACCATTATTTTAGATAATAATAAAACAACTTTATTAATTACAACATTAAGTCATACATAGCATCATATAATAGGATTTAAGGGCACTAATCCTAACAAAAAGGGCCTGATAGAACAGACCAAAGGATGCTAAAGAAGGCCCAATTATCATTCCAGAAAGAGTTTGAGCTACCCGATGATATAACTTTCCCAAAACCCGAATCGAGAAGAGGCTTAGCAGCCTTACAAGTTGCCTAGGTTCTAGAACATGAGCTTTTGGATAGCCATGGGGAGCACTTGATGCAACTGGACATGTATTTTGCTTTCAAGACTTTTGCCCATGACATGTTTTCTCTTAAAGAGAGGTTCTAGTCAAGTTGGGCAAGGAGGGACAGATTTCTTGGCCGAGCGACATGGATGCCAAGCCCACCTTGGTCAGTAGGTAGAGTGACAGTATCCCAGTTTACCATGTACATTTTCCTCTTTTCAGAGGTAGAGTCCCAAAGAAATTGTGATAAGCTCGATCAATCTCCTAACAAACCCTACTAAGAAGTAAAACACCTTACATAACATAATCTGCTATAGCACTAAAAGAAGATTGGATTAGAATGCGCCTTCCAGCCAAAGATAGGAGGTTTGCTTGCCAGCCAACCAACTTACCTTGAATATTTTAGATAATGAAATCAAAATCCTCATTGCCACGCTCAGAAAACTTGAGAGGGAAACCAAGTGTTAAGGTCTAAAAAGTCACAATGTTACACCAAGGCCCAAAATGGCACAGAGAATTGAACTCTATAAAAATAAAATACTTGAGCCTGCAATAAAGAAAAAGATGGTAGGCCCAAATCCATTAAGGGTTTTAAGGAGGAACTCAAACTCACAAATGGGTAAGCCTTAGAGCTCATAAAATGAAGGGAATAAGAAAAGCCTAGCCCGCCAAGGTCAGAAAATCGCTAGGGAACCCAGAGGTAAGAATTGGGTCGGGATACTTAGGGACTACCAGGAGCTCGGGATCCTCGGGACGTGCAGCAAAGCCAGGGTTGGATTAAGATAGTTCAAAGGGGGTGCCAAGAAACACAGGGAACGAGAATAGATATGTCCTTATCAGCCACCCAACAATGTAGAAAGGAATCAGAAGGCTTGGGAACCAACAATTCATGAACAATGGGCTGGTACTTCGGGAAACTCAGAAAGAAGAACCATGAAGGGAAAAGGTTAGGAATGGCAACGGGTCGGGTTCGGGCCAGGTTTTTCCATACCCGGACCCGACCCATGGGCCAAGATCCACGGCCCAAACCCGGCCCGTTTACTAAATGGGTTTTTTTTTGGGGCCCGGACCCGCCCCACCAGGCTCCACGGGCCCCGCGGGCCCTGTCCAGCTAGGCCAAATTTGGGCCTAATTCTCGAACCAAATCATGGCCCAATCACAATCAATCTTTTTTTAAGGCCCAGATGCCAAAAATAGGCCCAACCAGCTTAAAATATGAAGGGGGGAAAAAAAATTCTCACACCAAATCAGCTTGTGTAAAGATCTTGAGTATAAGTATATGCATTATGCCATAGTGTAAGATTTTTTTTCCTTTTTTTTTTTTTTTTTTAAAAAAAAGAGGAAACAAATCAGTTCTTTTTCTTTTTTTTTTTCTCTTCTTTGTTAATACAGATTTTTCACCATAAAAAAATAAAAAATACAAATCACAATCCCAAACATAAACAGAAACACAAATTAGCTTGTTTTTTTACTCTTCTCTGTTAATACATATTTTTTACTAAAAGAAAAAAAAAACACAAATCACAAACAGAAAACAAAATCAATAAATCCCTATTTTGATTCTTTCGTATCTGATACCGTCATCGTCTCATCGATGTCGTCGAGCGACATACGCGCCGCGGCGGCATGCGCAGCTAAGGCTAGGTTGCATAGATCGTCGGAGGAAGACATCACTGTTTTGATTGACACAGATGACTAGATGAGTCTTACACTCAGCCAACAAGGAAAAACATCCGCTGGACTTTGAAGGATCTGGTGCGATCGGCTGTGCCTGGAGAGTGAAAGTGAGGCCATGAGGGTGGGTGAGAGTGAGTCCGTGAGGGGGGCGACAACCATGCGTGAGACGGAGCGTGAAAGGAGTGTGAGACGGAGCGTGAGGTGTGAGGCCGTGAGACGGAGCGTGGCTACGTGAGGTGTGAGGCCGTGTGCTGTGTAAGGCAGTGAGGGACGAGGGTGAGGACTGAAAAGGTTTGAGCAGAAATGAGGGAGTGAGGGTGAGGAGGCTGGAGGCGTGAGCTGAGAAATGAGAGAGTTAGGGTTAGTGTTTAACTGTTTATAGCTATATATATAGGGGGTTTTTTAGTAATTTTATGGTAACCGGGTCTTATCCGGGTCAGGTTTCGGGTCGGGTTTCGGATTTTTTTAATAAAACTCGGACCCGACCCTATTCTTTATCAAGCCGGGTAAAATCCGGCCCATTAGGGTCGGGCCGGACCGGGTATCCTCGGGTCGGATCTAAATTGCCATCCCTAGAAGTGGTTAGGAAACTTTCAACCTAGCAGGAAGAAATCAGCTCACTTGGGAAAAATGACAAAGTGAAAGGTAGCTAAAAGTTGAGCCTTAAAAGGTGAAGTTTAGAAGCCTTGAAGGAAGAAGCACCAAAGGTCAGCTCTCTAAGGACACCCCAGAACGGAAAGTCAACAAGAGACTTTTGGGGAAGAAACACCAAAAGAAGAAAATTATGAAAAATGAGGAAGGGACCAGCCACTAATGTTGTTGGCACAACATTGATTCTGGTACCCAAGGGAGCAAATGGGGGGGGGGAGGGGGAATTAGTGGTACCCCGAGAACCCTAGGATGACACAATAAAAAGGGGAAGCAGTCAATAGTGAAAGACATTCAACAAAAGTGAATTAGAATAGAATCATTGAGAAAACTCTGTTAGAATTCAAAAAATAAAGAAAAGAGAGGGAAATATCGTCTGGTATCCTCAAACAGCCACTAGAGAACACACTCGGATTCAAAGGAATTCAAACTTTACAAGCCTTAGAGGCCTGAAGAGCCATCTAAGTTTGTGATTTTTGAACTTATTTGGACCTTGTAGCACATCCTAGCGAGCATAATGTATTACACAATTAAGAAAGTAATGGAATATTTCATATTGTCTTAAGGACCCTTAACGTTTTATTTTGTGTCTTTCTTTACCACATTGCCCCTTTACTGTTTCTTGCTGTTCAATGTATATATTTCTTATTTACTAGCATGTATGTGTTGTAGGATTCGTGTTTTGTGCACCATCTGGTTCGTAATCAGCCCATTTAGCTGCTGTGAACCAAGTCCAGTCCCTTAAAACAACAAGTAAAAGGCTTGGGCCTGGGCACTGTCCAAAAAGGATCCACACACCAAGATACTTGTCAAATTTCCTAGTCTCTATGAATCCAAGGGAGGTGCAGATACTGGTCTTAACTGGATTAGAGGTATTTTTTGAGAAAAGAATTCTTGACTTCTCATTGTTGATTTTCTAACCCGATAGTTGGCAAAAATGATTGAGCATATATTCGATAGCATAGGTAGTGGAGAGAGTGGCTTGACCAAAAAGGATTAGGTCATTGGCAAAAAATAAGTGGGAGAAGGCGGGCCCAGATCTAGAAGCTTTGACAATTTTCCAAGCCTTGAGAGAGATCTTTTCGTGGATGAGCAGACCAAGGTACTCAAGGAAGAGAATAAAAATGTATGGGAAGATTGGGTCTCCTTGCCTAATCCCACGAGAGGGGTTGAAAGATTCTAGTTTGCCCCCATTAAAAAGGATGAAGACTGTAGGTGACGAAATACAATCCATAATAAGGGCTATTAGGTTTGGAGGAAAGTTAAAATGGATAAGCACTTTTCGAATAAAACTCCATTCTAACCTGTCAAAGGCTTTCTCAAGGTCTATTTTCAAGGCCATAACACCAGAGCAGCCTTTTTTCTTTTCCATTGAGTGAAAAATTTCTTGGGTTATAATCATATTATCAAGGCCTTTCCTTCCAAGAATAAATGCTACTTGAAGGGGTGAAACAAGCTACCGCATGAAGGGTCGGATTTTGTTAACAATGACTTTAGAGACAATTTTATAAACTGTCGTGCAGAGACTAATTGGTCTAAAATGCCCCAATAATTCGGGCCCAATTCTTTTTGGGATAAGGACAACAAGAGTTTGGTTGAGGTAAGTAGGCATTTTTTACGTAGAAAAAATCCTTTGGACTTCCTTAATGATTGAATTTCCAAAAGTTGGCCAGAAGTGTTGAAAAAAACTAGCGTGGAGCCCATCCGCTCTTGGGGCCTTGTAGGGCTTTAGAGAGAATAAGGCATTGCAGATTTTAGGAGGAGTGATATTGGCAGATAACAACCTTGCATCTTCCTTAAACAAGGCCGAAGCCCAATCCATTTTGAAATCAGAATTAGCAATCGAAGTTGGGTGTTGGGATTTATAGAGCTCCTGGAAACCGTCTTGGATATGATTTATTACTTGCTGTTTAGAATCCATCCAATCCCCAATTCTTTAGGCGATCAATTCTATTGGCTTTCCTTTTGTTGATTGTTTTAACATGGTAGAATGTAGTATTCTTGTCACCCTAAAGCTGCCATTTTAGGTGAGTTTTGAGGGCCCAAAAATCTTCTTCCTGGTTTAAGATCACAGTGTATTCAAGGGAGAGCTCATTTTCAAGGGATAGAAGGAAGGCCGAGGGTCTGGATGCAATGGCCTTCTGAGTACCATTGCCGAGCCAATATTTTCTTTTTTCGGACAAAAATGTTTCCAAAAACCTCTCTGTTCCAGGTGGTGGCTGCATTAACAAAAGAGGAGATGGCATGATCAAGCAAGGGGTTCCCATCCCATACCTTTTCCACAATGAGGGGAAACCTAGGGTGATTGAGCCACATTTTTTCAAACCTAAAAGGCTTATTAGCTTTGCTAAGACTTACTCTAGAAAAAGGCTTGGGAGGAGAGGACAATGGTCCTAGCTGATACGGGGTAGGTGGGTAACATTTGCTTCAAGAAAGCTAGAGCCCAACTTGGATTGGCCCAACACCTGTCAATTCTAGTTTGAATAAGCCCATCAATGTCTCTGTGATTGGTCCAAGTAAAGGTAGGCCCAGAAAAACCAAGTTCTATCATGTTACAGAAACTCATGTAGTTACTATAAGCTGAGTGGTACGACCCAAATCCATGGAACATGAATTTAGATGCATGACTAACTTGCCGATCTTACATAACTCAGTAAACATGATTAATTTAAACATAATTCAAAACTCCAAATAAACAATGCTATTGATAAATCTCTTACAATAACTAAAATCCACAATTTAGAATAATCTCCAAAATACTGTGAAATCTAAAGCGGAATAAAAAAATAACTAATAATCTTTTAAGACTTCAAGTATTATTGACTTCGCCTAAAACTCCCACGCTCTACCTTGCACCTTACGAAGCAATCCAAAGGTTCTGTTCCCCAACTAAACTTTAATCTGAAAATTGTAATTGATGAAGTGAGCCACACATCCAGTAAGTAATTATACAGAATACACAACAGAATAGAGTCAAGCAAAGCACGAGTATTTTGATTTTTCACAAACTCATTCAATGATATCAAAAATAATTTTTTTCAAAACATATAATGAATCACTTAATACATATGTAATCGCATCTTAAAGTCATTTGAAATCACATACATATAATTGATCAGAGCACAGTTTCACATATACACATTACATATTCTCACATACAATTCTGTGAGCGGATTTACACATATATCTGATATATCTGATCAATTCTAAAACACTTATTTTGAGTCACATATCACAAAGCAAAGTTTATACAAAATATAATAATTTTCTTGATACTAACAATTTCTTTTCAAATACAGAGGCATATCAAAGATCACAATATCGAATAGAACATAAATCAAAGGATGCTTGACTCTCTTAGGGAACGAATAGAGATTGAGGAGTTTATGTAAATATATTAAAATTCTTGAGTAAATTTGAAAATTAAATTTGCTAAAAGAAACATTTTAAATATCATTTGGAGAACGGGAATATAACCTTGAAATCACTTGGTTTGAACAATTTTAAAGAACAAGAACCTTTTTAGAGAACTAACATTGAAACTCAATTATTTACGGAAAATAGTTTAGTTTAGAAATCATCTTTTAAATGAGACTTGGACATTCAAAATTTATTTAAAATTTGAAGTATCTCTTTAAAACATTATTTAATAGTCGAAATTTCTCTTTCAATGATACAAAAATACTTTTGACAAGCTGTAGAAAATATAAGCTTGAAATACAAAACTTTTGAAAACTTTTAACTTCTAAGAACCTAATGGACAAAACTTGTGCATATTATACATAATTACTTACTGCACTTGAATCACTCTGAAAGTCCAGCTGGAACACCCTCCAAATAGTTTCAAAATACTCTTAGATAGAACCTAGAATCAATCATGAAAATTACTTAATATCCTCCACAAAATATAAATTTTATTGACCTATACAAATTGACTCACTAAAATTATACGTTCTGAACTAAATGATAACACTATTGCAAAACATCTCTACCCAAGAATATGTTTCCTTGAATTATCAAAACTCAGAGCCAGTAGCCAATACTTTAGGATTTAATATATGTCCTAAACAAAAGTAAAACCTGAAACATGAATTTAGGCTCTATAACTGAAACTCTGTTCTAAAATACACATGATGGGCAAACCTAGGATTTAATATATAACCCCAATGAAGACCGTAGGCCAAAACTAATATGACTTGTTCATGGACTTAATATCATTGGCCCTAATGTATTAAATATCTAAGCATTATTTTGAGATAAAAATGGAATTTGGGTAAAAGAATTAGTCTGCCATTAACCTTTGAAAGAATTGTAAACGTGTTGATCTCTAATGGTTCATTGTAGTCAAAGTCTAGGCAAAGACTACCAAGGCCATTACTTTATCCATCTCTAATGATTCATTGTAGTCAAAGTCTAGGCAAAGACTACCAAGGCCATCACTTTAAACTTGAACTTCGACAAAATGTGAGCAATCTAGTGTGAACACTATGCGACCTTATTCATGGTTTAATAGCATAATCCCAACGGCAAGGAAAATGGTGGCAGCAATTGTTGACTTATTAATTAATTAATTAATTATTTATATATATATATATATATATCCTAATGAAAACGTAGAAGTCATGCCTTTGTTCATGGGTACACAGCGGCAATCTAACCGTAAAATATAAGTAGAATTTTAGGACCAAAATCAAACTTCTGAACAATCTAACATCACAACTGATTCCAAGATAACCTTATAAAGTTTTAATTCTTTGTTTCTAATAGTGAGAAATCATTCCTTGAACAATCTAACTGCCTTTTCAATTGTATGCGCTCTAACTCCAAGGAAAAACACCTCTTAGCCTCCTTGATAAAACCCTTCCTATGAAAACCCTAACTTATCTTTTCCTCCAACTTATACTTTAACACATCAAAGATATGGGCTTGGTGGGATAGTGGGCTGGAGTTTAAAATCTGCTTGAGCTTATCTCTTTAGTCTCCAAGAAGCCCATAAAGCATCTTCATCTTTTATTTATTATTTTAATTGCTACACCAAATTGTATGAACTAAAACTTTAATTTTCTCACCTATTTGTAGCACCACAAAATTGTCTACTCCCATCTTACTGTGCACACATATACAGTACTTCAATTCTATATTAAAATTGACAAGGTACAGTGATAATCATAAAATCAAAATTGGGGTATTACACTATATAACGACCTAAGGAAAAGCGCTAGCCACATCTGCGTTATACCTCAAAAGGACTAGTCACAATTGAGGCTCCTTGTAGTTGTTAATAAAGCTCAGATCTACCTAGTAAATACCCGATGTGGGACTCATCACACACCCATACACATCACACAATCAATCAAATTGGATATCACATTAAGGTTCTAGTCATATTAACTCTGTTCCCACCCTTTTTTTCGGAATCATTTAGGACGTCATTAAAGTCCCCAACAATTGCCCATGGGAGATTATGAAGAAGAGAGATAGAGCGTAGATTATCCCAGAGGATTCAGTGCTCAACAAATCTAAGACTACCATAAATAGAAGAGAGGAGCTAGGATAAGTTAGAGCTATTTACCTTGACAATGGAGTGGGTTTCCTGTTCAATATCAGTTAGGACTTCCATGTCTACCATGTCCTTACGCCAAAGAAGCCAGATACCTCCAACGTATCCATTAGGGTTAGTGGTGTGAATACCATTATAGGGCAGGGAACAAAGAATGTCACAAGCTTTGGAGCCGTTAATACAGTTCTCAATGAAAATAATAATTCCAGGAGAATGGAAGCTTGTTAGATCATGGATAGAACTTCTAAAAGAGGGTTTCATGGCCCCCTTGCAATTCTAGATTAAAATATTCATTTTGAAGGATATATAAGGTTCAAAAGACTCACATTCTTGGGCAAAACCCTCCTAAAAGTCATCTAGTTCCATCCTACTTGGCGTAGATCCTCCTTGTGCACTTGGATTCCCGACATCAGGGTGATGACATGCTCCAAGAGACTCAGCTGCATTTGCTTGGTCAATGTCCTGAGCATGAAGCTCGTTGTTGATGTAATAGTTTGGATTAGCTTCAACTGAGGGAGAATGCCTTGGATCAAAACTCCGGTGGACTCCCCAGTTAGAAACTTCCTCTGGCATATCTCTAGTGGGGCTAATTCTCTCTCCATCAAGTCGAGAGATGCTTCAGAGAAGTCTGACTCTAAGAGAGTTCTTGAGGTGTTGGAGGTCATCTGTCCCGGAGGTAGAAGTGATGGGCAATCTAGGGTGAACCGCCACCATGGGTTGGGGGTGTAGTACCAAGCTGAGTCTGTCAAGGGCAGACACCCGTCCTTCCTACTCTTGTCCGTCAAAGGAAAAATAAAACTCCAAGCTTCCATCCGGTCCTTGTCCGTCCATCCATATATCATTAGCGGATCCCAACGAATGGTGTTGATCATTCTGTTCCCCAGCTTGACGACCTTGTTCTTGTGCCATATTGCCCAAGGCATGATGGTTAGGGAGAGGGGGTGTGGAGGCGGCTTTAGTTTGAGCTAGGAAGGAGAAGGGTGGTTGTTCAGAAGGACAAGAAGAGATGGCTAGGGTATTTTAGGGGCTGGTAGATGTCTGGTTGGGCTAGGATTTTTAACTAGATGATTGAGATTTGGGCTAATTCCTATTTCTAGTAGGAGAGTGGGCCTTGGAGTGCTTAGGTGGGCTCTGGGCTTTTAGCTTGGGTTTATTGGTTTGCTTTGGGATAAGGTTAGTTGAAGTAACTAGTTTCATTTTTCCTTTGTTGGTGCTTGGTTCGGTTCCATTAACTTTATTGGGAATAGGGACCTGCTAAAGGATGGGATTGTGCCGTGTAGGCGAAAAAATAGCTTGGGCTGGTGGCTGAAGTGACATGCCTAAAGTAGCAGGCTTCTTCTTGGGATTTGGCTTTTTCCTAGAGACCAGTAGCCAAGGTCCAAAGGAATCCAGCACAGTGTCCTTAGGAGGTTCTACACTGTCTGAAGTTCTGACATGCTGGGAGAAGAAGAAGAGCTAGCTTTAGGTTCTTGGTTAGAGCAAGTGCCTTGCTCTTGGCTAGCGAGCTTTGGGTGCTCTCTGATGGTTTAAGGGCAGGTATCTTTCCTGTGACCTAGGCAGCTACATGAGAAGCAAAGGAAATGGATACCCTCATAAGTAACTGGTTGCTGAAACTTACCAATGAGGATGTTTTTTACTAGAGGTTTATCCAAGCTAACCTAAACACAGAGCCGAGCAAAGCGGTCTCTAGCATTAGTGGCAGTGTGCCTATTGATTATGAGAACTGGTCCAATCTTGGAACCGATCTTTTTGAGGATTACCGAGTTATAGAATTCAATGGGAAGTTTAGGGAGACGTATCCAAATAGCAACTTGGGAGAAGTTGGTCAAAGAAGCTTTAAACTCAAGTTCCTAGGACTTGATGGCAAGAAAATGTTGGCCCATGAACCAAGGGCCATCCTTAAGCACGTGATCAAGATCTTCCCCAAGCTTAAAACGTGCTAGAAAATAGTCATGTCCAAGGTCAACCAAATTTAATCTTCTAGTTGGGGCCCAGAGTTCTCTAACTCTTTGAGAAAGGAACTGATACCCTATAGTCCTTCCAAAGGTCTTAATGATAAGAGCCTTGGACCATTGAGATCTGATGCAAATCTTGTCTTTTCTCGAGAGGGTTAGGATGACATCTTCTTCGTCCACATTCTCTTCCTTAACATTCGATTTAGCATCTGATCAATGAGACTAAGGCTTTTTCATATGCACCATGTAGTTGTCCTACTAGTTTTGCTTTATAGTTGAGAGCCTGGAACGTGGAGTTAGATGGTGGGGGGGGGGGGTATGTCCATCCTTGATCTTTTTTGTACTTCGGTGTAGGGCGTCTTTTTCTTCGCTAGAGAGGGAAAGCTTGAGAGTTCATTTTTAAGGTGACACATGCATGTTTGGAGTTCTTTTAGTATATTATACTATCTTCTTACATAAAAGTAAATCGTTCATATAAGTGTCTCGCACATAAAAACCCACATTTTCTCAAGAGAAAGATGTAATACAATAATTTCTTCACAAAGTGAGTAATGATTTTCCTCTTCTTCTTTTTTTTTTTTTTTTTTTTTTTGTCGACTTAGTTTTTCACTTATACAAAGTTTAACCGAAAATCTTTCAACTCTCTATTACATGGCAAAAATATGTCAAAACATAGTTGTGTGTTTTTTTTCTTCCATGAATTTTAATTAGAATTATTAAGCCCCCAAGAAAATAGAAGAGCCATAGAGGCAAGCCCTGCTTAATGGTCAAGTCCAATCATATTATTTTTTTTTGAGAAGAAAGTCTAGTCATATTTAGTGTGCAAAGAAAGAAAATCTAAAGATTAGCAACCAAAAAAAAAAAAAATGGAAAATAGATCAAGAGATTTTATATTAAGGCGTAAATGCACTTTTAGTCCTTATATTTTGACGTTTTTCCATTTTAGTCCCTACATTTTATTTTTTCCACTAAAAAAAAAATGATAGAGCATTCCAAAACCAAACTTGTAATCGGACTTGAGAGTAATATACAAGAAGGTGTAAATGCACAATGCACTTTTAGTCCCTATATTTTGACGTTTTTCCATTTTAGTCCCTACATTTTATTTTTTCCACTTTTAGTCCCTAAAACCTATTTATGCTTTCCGTTTTAGTCCTTGAAGCACTATTCCGTCACCAAACTAACGGGGAAACTGGACGTGGCTGACGTGAGTATTAAAATATTATTAAAAAAATTATTTGACATTTTTTAAATGCCAAAATTTAAAAAAAAAATTTAATTACTCAATTTTCTTTTCATTATTTGTGTTCTTCCCGTTCTTCCCTATAATCAATCTCCAGCAAAAAACAAACCCTAAACCCAGATCCTAACCAAACCCCAAACCCATATCCCAGTAAAGCAAACCTTAGCCTTCAAACCCATAAATTTTCTTGGCAAACAAACACAAAAAAAACCCGCTGGAAAAAAAAACCCCAAATCACCACCACCGAATCAAAGAACATGAAGATCATACCCAAGCAAAAGAACAGCAACCAACAAAGCACCACCACCGAATCAAATCATCCACTACCACATCAACAAAACCACTCCCAGACCAAACCATCCAAAGAATAGAAACCCAGCAAAGCACCCAACTCATCCACTCCCAAACCAAACCATAATCAAAGAGGCTGAGATCGGGTGCGATGGGTTTGAGATAGAAAGAGGCTGAGATCGGCTTGATCTGGGTTAGAGAGATGCTGTGATCGATTGGTACCTGGTGAGAGCGAGCGTCGAAAACGGGAAGTGGAGAGGCCATGACCTGAGCGAGGCGCTGAGCGGCGACTTTGGCGGTGAAGTTCTGAGTGCGCTTGACGGTGGAGAAGGCGGTGAGCAAAATCTGGGTTTGGATTTTTTTTTTTTGTGAGCCTCATCGTGATCCGTTGATTGTCTTTGTGTCGTGTATTAGAGCCATCAATTATCTTCTTTTTCTTGTTCTGTTTTGTTGATGAAACTTGTACAGAGAAATGAAACACTTGTGGAGTAGCAATAATTTATAATTTGTTCAAACAAGTTAGTACAGACTACAGAGGAGCTTGACTAATACGTGGTCTCACACTCTCCACAAAATAAAATAGCAATATCTCACTGGTGTGTCTCTCCATCTCTCACTCACATTCACTCACAGAGTTTCTCAGTCTCTCTCTGTGCGTTTGAGATATTTTTAAAAAATTTGAAATTTTCAGATCGATAAAAAAATATCTTGGATGGTGTAAAAATGTCGTCCACCAAACTTATTATTATTTTTTGCCATTTGGTTGCTGGGTTTCTATTCTTTTGCTTGGGTTTGATCTTCATGTTCTTTGATTTGATGGTGGTGATTTGGGTTTTTTTTTTGTGTTTGTTTGCCAAGAAAATTTATGGGTTTGAAGGTTAAGGTTTGCTTTACTGGGATATGGGTTTGGGGTTTGGTTAGGATCTGGGTTTAGGGTTTGTTTTTTGCTGGAGATTGATTATAGGGAAGAACGGGAAGAACACAAATAATGAAAAGAAAATTGAGTAATTAATTTTTTTTTTTAATTTTGGCATTTAAAAAATGTCAAATAATTTTTTTAATAATATTTTAATACTCACGTCAGCCGTGTCCAGTTTCCCCGTTAGTTTGGTGACGGAATAGTGCTTCAAGGACTAAAACGGAAAGCGTAAATTGGTTTTAGGGACTAAAAGTGGAAAAAATAAAATGTAGGAACTAAAATGGAAAAACGTCAAAATATAAGAACTAAAAGTGCATTTACGCCTTATATTAATCAAGAAAAGCCAAATCAAATACAGTGCTTTTAGAGCAAAAGGAGGAGAATCCTTAATTCAAAAAAACATTAGAAAAAATATGTCTAGCATATTGAGTTAATACATGAATCATAGAGTTAGCATTACGAGGAATTCTGCGAATTGAAAAGCAATGGAGATTGGCCAAAAAGCGTGTCGGTGTTGACTAACACATGTCCAAACTGAAAGAACTAGAGTACATGCTAAAATCTTAATGTATGGTTCTTCTTAAAAAAAAATTATAGTCTAATTTTATTTTTATGAATGGTTAGTATTTTTCTAACCTCTTTATCTTTAAAAAAATAGATTAGCCTAGGCTAGGGTTTGTCACACTATAAATACCATTGATCTTTGAATGATTTATTTGAAAAACCTAGAATTTAAATAAATATGTGTGAATTAAAAAAGAAGTAGAAGAAGAAGTTGGTGCAATTTTGAATTTTGAAACCACGGGAACAACAAACGCGGCACCCAGTTGGGCGGGATGATGAGACATTTTCATGTTTGGTTAAAATTTTGGCATTAAAAAAAAGAAAAAAGAAAAAGAAGAAGGGTTTGGAAAAGAAAAGAAATGTTGAAGGGAAGAGAGAGCGTGGTCCGATTAGTTGGCAAACGGCGGCGGTTCCTTCCCAATCGTGAAACTCTGTTGTCTGCTTCCGATGATTTAGAATTAGAATTGGTAACCTGTCCTGTTTGCACCCTCAAAATTAGTGCTCAACACCATGCCATCAACGCTCATCTCGGTCCGTATTCTATTTTCTCTTCTCTTCTCTTCATTGTTTGTTTGTTTTCCGCTTGTTAATTATTTATTAAATTAGTTTTCTTCCTCATCTCATCTCCAGATATATGTTTGTCTGAAAGTGAAACCCCAACCGGAACCAAACGGAAATTGAGTCAGCGTACCCTTCTTGACTCAAACTTCTTGTCTAACTCTAAGATTCATCAGTCACAGTTAACAAACAATGATGATTTTTGTGGATCGCGACACTCCAACTCTCACTCCCACATCATCAACAATGATGTTGTTGTTGATGCGCCTAAGGCTAAAGCAGCAGCAGCAGCAGCAGCAGCTGATGTTGATGTAACTATGGAAAACGTATCTGGGGTTACTCTTCAAACCTTTATTGTTGGTCGTAGGTTTTTTAGTCATGAAAATGAATTACATGTTGGGGCAAACATTTCTCTTCTACCAGATCCTCATAATGTTAAGGATCCCAATGCTATTAAGGTTAGTCTTCTTTTAGTATATATATATTTCAAGTTCTAAATTTATTTCTCTCATAAAGGCATTGTTTGTTTGGATTCAGGTTCTTTCTGCAGATTCTGGTTCCTGTAAATGTAAAGTGCTTGGTTTTCTCCCTCGTGAATTAGCTCAATATTTGTCCCCTTTAATGGAGAAGTACTGCCTAAGCTTTGAGGTAATATATATATCTTAAACTGGGAGGGACCTCAGTTTCTTTGCGTAATTTATTCACTTATTTTAAACTATCTTTCTTGGAGCATCTTTTCCATAACTTGCCTTTGGCCTCAAGGGTTCTATTGATGAGATTGCTCCCTTAGTTCTTTAGTCTTGCACATATAGTATAAGGAATCATGCAGTAACAAACAAAAGCAACGACCTTCTTTAGTTAGTACTTAGTGGTGTGGTGATCCAATAAACTTTCAACTCCTTCAATATTAACCAAGAAGAGGATATTGCAATTTAACATCAACACTCCTCTATAATTACTTTCTGAAAATTAGTAATACAGAAGTTTAGTTTATGGCCTATGAATGTGTGTGTGACATTGTGATATGCACAATGCACAAATAATAATTTTTTTAAAAAGTAAAATTAACATGTGAAGATTATTCTATTACATAGTAAGTAGACTAGAACTACTCCTAAAAACTTACAATCTAAAATTTATATGGTTGACTTCTATGCGAGCAGATGCTGCAGATCCAAATTGTGAAGCTGTAGATGATCCACTGTTTCTCCACTTTCCTTGTACATACAACACCGATGTATAATTCCCTTTTTACAAAGATTATCCATTGTCAAAATCCTCCCCAATGCAGCCAACTAAACAAAGAATGCAACCTTACGTGGAACCTTTGAACTTTATATACTTTTCCATGGTAACCTAAGCTCCCAACTTCCTCTCAAAGCTTCATAATCTGACATCGAATTTACTGATACATGATACCCTCCAACAAATCTTATCCTCCCCTACATCAAACAGAAAATTGGAATATAGAAGATAAAAGAATATATTTTTTTTGATAGGTAGAAGATAAAATCACTGGACAGGAGTATTATATAGGAGATCAAAGAATACATCAACTGAGCAATCCTCAGAGACTAGGAGTCCAACAACACGCTTTTTTCTGGTTTTTTTTTTTTTTTTTTTGGGTGGTTGTAATAAATAAATTTTCATTGACAAAAGAAAGACAAAAGAATTACAACAAATGCGAATTATAATCGAAATTAGAGGGAATAGTTGAGAGGCTTGCCCTATGCAGTGTGAGCCCTTGGCCGTCATAGACTCACAGTTAGAAGTTAATAGGAAAAAGAATCTTGATGAAATTTTGGGAGGAAAATCTTAAGAAATACACACACGAGTGGACACACACACACACCCAACAGACTGAAAGGTTCCCTGGTTATGCATCCATAGTCAACACAAGACCTTTTATGTAGAGCCTTAGACTACACCACTACTTACCTTACACTAGCTTAACAGTTCATACTATCTCAACACTGAATACAATAATGCCAACACAATAGTTTAGAACTTAGTTCAATAACATGATTGTGGCTAGACTAAGACTAGCAATCAAGCAACTTAACAATCAGAACAATAGTCTAATACAGCTTTTGTAAAAGGTTAAAACAACATTCAATAATTTTATTTCGAAAGGGACTAGGGAGGACTGACTAATACCCAAGAGACTGTAAGGCTTTCCAGGTTATGCCCCCATGGTTTACATAGAGCTTCTTATATGGAGCCGTACTAGGAAGCTGATTAAATCAAACTACTACAGCAGCTCAGCACAGTACAATAATAATAACACAATAACATAGCACTCAGTGCAATAAAATTACTCATAGTTAACTTCACGGTACAACATTGTATGACATCACATGGGCTTTGGTAAAGAAGAGATGAAGGGCAGCTTTTACTGAATCACATATGGATATCCTACTCTAGTTTTGTGCCACTGTAATAATCACATGATTATTCACAATCACTGTTATTGTATCTTATAAAAGGTGGCGGGTTAAGCTATGGTTGTGGTGATCCATGTTGACTTATTTAACATTCTATTCAAGACAAAATTTTTCCAGAAAGTGGGTGATAAGGATCTAATGCAAAAGTGTTCATGATGTTAGCAATTATGTCATCTGAGGATACATATTTAGTTCTCACATGTTTTGTGTACTAGTTATCACACTACAGGATGATCTTTGAACTCGATGGCCAAGTTGTATGGGTACCAAGCTTGAATAGCTGAAGTAGCTGAATATACCCATCAACTTGCATCTAAAGGAATCATAGTGTTGCTGGTTGAAATCTAGCAGTCTTGAAAAAGGGATGAGGGTATATATATATATATATATATATTAGGTGTGTTTTAAAGTGTTCTCCATTGATGAAATATTCATCTACCAGTAAAGTAATGTTTTAGGGTTATTTACCCAGACTTCTAATGTGATTTTTTAAAATCACAAGATCTTCATTAAATTTTATTATTATTATTATTTTGGTTTGCACACATTTTTATGATCTGCACATGCATTCAATTCCCATTTCTGCACTTAGCAATGAGTTTACGCAACATTTGTTTTTGATGTTATTTATGTTCAGACTGCATTTTATAATTTGGAAAATAGTGAAATTAATTGATTTTTTAGTTCTCGTTATGATACGCTTTTGGACTTCTTTCAGGGATATGTGACTTCTGTTCCAAAGAATCCTTTTGATTTTGTTCCCATTATGATAGTGTGTCACAAGATGATATTGCATGGTGAAAAAGAATATGAAGATGTAGAGGCTTTTAAATGTTTATGGAAATATGCTATTCATGTGGTTGAATCCACAAAAAATTGTCCACCCGGCATCACAAAATATCAGCAAAACTTTTGCCTAGTCATTCATGAAGTTATAAGAAGTAATCCTCACCTATTCACAGATGATGAAAAAAAATTCATGGGTATCAAATCTAAATTTTTTTGAGTCTTTATTTCCTATGCCTTTTGAGCCTTCATTTTTACTGACAGTCTATGACTACTTTATATGTGATCTGTTCACAGAATCATTTACTTCACTCTCAAATGATAGTCAGCGGCTTTTTGTTCGGCTCTATACACGAAAAGGTTTCTTAATTTCTAGATACGCTTTTCTCATGTATTAGTTCAGCTTTGCGTGTCTAGTTATCTTGTATTGGTCCCTACAACATATGCATTACATGTATCCATTTTTGAACAATAATAATGAACTTTTTTTTTTTTTTTAAGATGTTAAGCTATGGCTCTCAGGTATCAAGTTTTGTGCAGTTTAAGATGCATACAAATTTACCACTTAGTCACTCTTCATCGCAATCAGCTAAAATGATTGAAATTTGGATCGACTTGTATTCACTATAAAATGATTGTATTCACGTTAGCAATTACTTGATATCAAAATTAAATAATTTGTTTACCCAAAAGTGAAAAAAGGAAGTTGGTTGCTAAGTTGTAGCTCCTTGAACCATATTTATCATCGATCAGATTTTCATAATACAAATTAATGGATTCAGAAGAAACATACCGAATGAAATGCATACTTCTGACTCAGGGCCATGGTTTCGAATATCTACTATTTCCTATTCAGAAGTATTGGATCCTCAAGAAGCAATCAAGGGTCTCTCTGGTAATAATATTGGTTTTTAATATTTATATTTCTTGCATCTTTCTGGCGCAGATTTCCAAATCGAGGTCCTTACTGACACTTCCTCTTGTCATATTGCAGCAATGGGTTATATATGTTTATTTGAAGATAAAGATAAACTACATGACAATGACATTAAGGAGATATTGAATTTGCTCACTGTTTCTGAGCTACATGATATTTTGTGCAAGCTTAAGAAGGTTTACATTTATTGACATTTCTATAAGAATTTATATTCTCATTTTGACTCAATTAATGTTGCATCCATTATTTTAGTGCATCTTATGGTGGAAAGATTACTTTGTTATTAATATGTTTAGAATGCATTATGTTGTGCACATGTTTATCAGTTTCTCTATTATGCACTGTTTTCTTAGTACTTCATTTTGGACTATGTCAAAGAATTTTGCATGTTTCCAATATAATATTACTTTTTAAAACACAATAAGTGTTCATATAGAGGACACTGAAGCTGCAAGGAGTAAGAGTTTTGTTGATCCTGAATGTTTAATTAGTCTTCTGGGGTTTTGATGCAGATTGGTTAAGGAAGAATAAAATATTTTAATATTTTATGTTATTTTCTTTTTCCTAATTGAATTAGGATTTTAATTGTTTTTCTTTTTCTAGTTAAATTGTTTTTCCTTTCTCAAGTAGAAGTAGGTTTATTATATATCTTCTTAAAAGGAATAGGAGAAATTCTATTCTTATAAATACTCTTTATAGAGGGGTTGATTATTATTGTTATGTGTTTATTAATAAAAATTTGTTAGAGAGGTTTTCTTTATTATTTTGCCTACTACCCTAGTGTTCTTGTAGAACTTAGGTTTCGTGAAAGAGTTGTAGTAATTGTGTGTTACAGATTCTGCTTCTACACGCTCACACTGCATCAGGTTTGTTTTGATTGGATCATTTTTGTAATGGATGTGTAGCTAGTCTCAAGTATTAATAAAGGATGGTAATGTAAGTCTTTAGCCAGCATATAATCATCAGCCAGATCTTTTCTGATTTTTGGCTTATGCTTTAAATTACTCCTCATTTTGGACAATCTGTCTTAGGATTACTTGACTTTGTCCAAGTCTTGTACTGTATATTATTGTTTTCTTGTAATTTTATTTGTTCCATCATATTTAGTCCGTTCTTTGGTTTAATTTTGTAAATTCTCTCTAAAATTCTGAAGATATTTTTGTTTTGGTAGCCATTAAACCAGTAGTGCAGAAGCCAAAGTCATGACTAATTTTAAAGCATATTTCATTCTTTATGCATTACAAGTGGAGCATTATGGGTGGATCCTTCTAAATTTGGTTGTGTCCGTAGTTTATGCTCCAAAATTGATGAATTGGCTTTCGATGACTACACAGTATGAGAGCTACTGTGTGGACAGATACGGGTCAAACATTATATATGTATTTTCTGCATACATGTAGATGCTGTTGTACACAAGGCCACTTTATACACATCTATAAGTCATCACAAACTCATTATTAGTACTATCAATATCTATAAGTAGAAAGCAGCATCTCTCATTATTAGTAGTGCAAGAAATCTGCTGCTCAGCTGCCGACCATCCATATGGTTCTTTTGTGGGTGTTGCCTTCAAATGTTTGCTGCTGGGCAAGGCATTTTAATTGTTCAGGCTGTACCAAGGCAAATTTTTAGCTATAGTGCTTTACATTTTCAAACTCTATAAGCAAGACAAATTTCCAGTTAAAATAATCTATTCCCTTAGTGAATGAGATTCATGGTTACCATAATCTGATAAAGCTTATGTCTTCACAAAAATGAAATAGCTCTTAATAATGGATTCTGAACTGCAACCTCTCTTTGATTTGAAATGTGTACTATTGAATTTTTATTAGTTATCTGATGGGTGTTCTATTCAATTTTTTTATGCTTCTTTTGGGGCTTCAGAACTGTAATCATGGTAGAAGAAAGTCAGATCTTCTTGAATCTCTTCTTCCTTCATTTGTAGGTGGATTATGGTATGAATGGGATAATTTATGAGTGACTTGTTGAAATTTTAGCTGGTTGTGTCAATGAGTATATATAATGTTCGCCTGTTTTTCTTTTAATGTGCAGTCCACACCTAACAAGTTTGGTTTTGGATAAAACTGGTGCCTGTTTTAGGATATCTTCAAAAGCTGAATCCCTTATCTGGCGTGCTGAGGTGCTTTCAAGTCTTAGTGTGTCATGTTTATGTAGCAGTGGTTTGTTAAAATTGTGATTTCATCTAAAATGGTCTTCATGAATTTCATTGCTCCCACAGAGGCTTTTCTTCCTGAATGGAGAGCAGAATCTATCAACATTCCTACTAGTTGATTTGGGAATAGTCAAGTATCCAACTTATGACTGCATAATCTCAGAACAAATTTTCCCAGGTCCAGATGACCTGCTTGCTTATGAAGAGGTGTTAACGTTGTTTCTGTTTAGAAGAAAATGTTGAATTTATATTGCTTTTACCATAATGGTCGTGGGTTACAGGCCATTGAAGTTGCACAACTAATGGATGAAGCTCTTGATGGAAACAACGTTGAATTGGTGTTAAGATGCATAAAGATAGCTGACTCCCGTATATCAAGCTCTTCTATGAAAACAATGGAATCCACAACCTCTGAATTAGTGGCTACATTTTATTCATCATTTTCAGCATCATGGGTCTACTCAAAAGTGGTCTTGTTAGGAGTTTCCTTTCTTGAGCGGGAGCGCAGGTATTATTATGATTACAGAAATTGCTTCTTTTTGTATTCTTATATGCGAAACTATGACATTAATCTCTGTGCCTAAATCAATTTCTTAATTAGTATGTTTCTCTAGTTTTGTACACAAGTAATTATTCCTCGTAAATGGTGTTTATGATGTTATGTATGAGGTGTGGTGTAAACTTTGGATATGGTTTCACAATAAATAATACATTTATAGTGTATATATAAATCATGAGGAAACACTATACTACCTATAAAAAAAAAAACTATCAAAGGGCTGGAATGTGTTAAAGCCCGTTCGCATTCTAGTGATGCTTTCTTGTATGTTGTATTGGACCATTAAAACAACATTATGGCACAAGCCCCTTTGTGTTACTCTCCCTACCTGGACAAAAAAAACATTAAGAATATTCCACAGAAAGGTTTTAGCCATATTGAAAATGTTTGGATGTAACACAAGAAAAATAACTATTACAATAGGGTAGATGTAACATTAGTTGAGGACAATCCGAAGGTGGACTGGATATAAATTTATTATCGGTTAGATGTAGCACTAATTGCCAAGAGTCTAGTAGGTCAGTGGCATTGAGAACCAGAGTTTAAATCCTCCCTCCTCAACTTTGTTGTAACAAATGAATTATAAAAAAAAGGGTTAGATGTAACACTAATTGAGAAGAAGATTAGGAAGTCTGTCAAAGATGTCTCAGTCGTGACTCGTGTGGAACAAGGACAAATGGTATAGAAATATGCAAGGGTGACTTATTAACTGAAGGCATTTTAGAAGGGCCAGTAAGGGTGAAAAATCAATAATTAATCCCCTCTTTTATATCTAAAATACGCAATTAAGTTTCCTTTTTTCTTCTTTTCTATTTTCTTTGGATTTTTCCCTTTGGACAGTTATAGAGCTAAGGTCCAGATAAGATATATAATTTCAAGATTTAACAACCAGTGTTACAGTGTATAAGTTAGAGTTTCTATAATAACAAAATTTATATGCCTTGAGATCGGTGCTGTCAGTGGCTGTTTGGCCGAAGACAGAAGGAGCAGCTCTTTATCAACGGTTTTGTGGGGGTTGTTTAGGTAGCGTAGATAGCGATGATTTTTTTTTTTTTTGATAAGTAAGAATGTTATATATACGAATGGCTACTCTGCATAAAAAAACATAAAGCAAACCCAGAAAATACAAGAAGGAAACAAAGAAAAAGCAAAAAAGAAAACCAAACCACAAATTAATTACAAAGAGAAAGAGAGCTAATGAAAGAAGGGAGAGAATCACTAGTCGTGAGTTCCCAAGCCCGAGACCAATCAAAAAGAGTCCCACTAAAAGAAGCAAGCATTTGATCACCGGAGCTAATCAAATCCTCAAAAGTCCGCCGATTCCGTTCCTTCCAAATACACCAAAAGATGCACAATGGAACTAAATTCCATATCTGAGACGAGTGTTTCCCCAACCAATTCCACCAGCCAAAAAGCAAATTTGGGATCGAACTAGGTACAACCCAAGACAGGCCAAAAGTTATAAAGACAAAGCTCCATAACCGATAAGCCATCTCACAATAGAAGTAAATGATCTACCGACTCTCCACAATGTCTACACATAATGCACTAGTCCACAAAATGCACCAGTCTCCTCAATCTTAGATTATCACCCGTTAGGATCTTATTCCAAGCTACACACCAAACAAAAAAGGAAACTCGCCTAGGGGCCTTTACTTTCCAAATAGCTTTCCAAGGAAAAACAATTAAAGGAGAATTCCTTAATTTGTTATTATATGACCGAATATCAAAATCCCCATTAACCTTCAACTTCCATCTCATCCGGTCTCCCACATCCATAGGAGGAGTATTAGCTCCCAACATACAAAGAAAATGCAGCCCTTCTTCCATCTCCCAATCATTAAATTCTCGAATAAAACGAACATCCCAAATTCTTCTATTCTCCTCCCCCTGCCTTGATAAAGAGGCTTCAACAGATATCTCCTTATCAATAGCAATACCATACAACCTTGGGAAGGCCAAGTGAAAAGGTTGACCCCCACACCACCCATCCTGCCAAAACCTCACTCTATTCTCCAACCTAACAACAAATTGACAATTTTTACTAAAATCCTCCCACCCATGCAAATACCTCTTCACAAACCACACCTATGAACTCCCCTACCCAGTTTTGAGGTCCAACCCCCCAACTCTTCCCCATATTTTGAAGCCACCACCCTCCTCCATAGCTGATCCTCTTCCTTCCCAAACCGCCACAACCATTTCCCTAATAAGGCCTTATTGAAAGTAGTAAGTTTCCTTATCCCCAAATCACCATTAGCTATAGGCGCACAAACTTTGTCCCATCCTACCAGATGAGTTCTGCTATCACCCTAAAGAAAATTCCTTTGTAGCTTTTCAATTCTATTAGCCACATGAGTAGGAATTGTGAATAGCGATCGAAAATAGGTAGGAAGACTAGATAGTGTACTCTTGAGTAACATCAATCAACCCCCCTTAGACAAATACAGCTTCTTCCACCCGGCTAATCTCTACTCAAATTTTTCCAAAATAAGATTCCAAATTGAAGGGGAATTATGTGAAGCCCCTAAAGGCATGCCAAGATAAGACA
The DNA here is from genome assembly GCF_001633185.2 of Quercus lobata. Lineage (NCBI taxonomy): Eukaryota > Viridiplantae > Streptophyta > Magnoliopsida > Fagales > Fagaceae > Quercus > Quercus lobata. The sequence continues at coordinate 27,728,699 of NC_044909.1, read as the reverse complement.
TAGGCAACTTTCTGACTTTGCAACCCAAAATTTCAGCCAGGGCATGCACATCATCAACCTCCCCTATTGGAACCATTTCACTCATGCATATTAACCTTCAAACCTGTTACCGCCTGCAAACTAAGTAACAACAACCGAATATGAAGGATTTGCTCTACATCCGCATCACAAAATAGGATAGTATCGTCTGCAAACAGTAGACGTGTAACACATTCCCCACCACCCCTCCTACCTTCAACAGTAGATGTGTAACAGTAGATAGCGATGATTTCTCATGTGAATGTTTGCTCCTCCCTCGTGGCCATGGGGTAATGTGGTGATAAAGGCTGTGGATCAAATGATGGTGGTGCCAATTCGAGTCTACAACAGGAGGTGGTGGTTCAAAGCGTGGTTGCAGAATTTTTTGATACAAAACTATTCACGTGTTTTGTAACTTCTATTACCTTTGATGTTTTTACCTTTGATGTTTTGACACATCTTTAAGTTCCACTATCAATGACAGTTTTTTTCTCTATGGTGAATTATTCCTTCCGTAAAATGTTTGAAAGAAATGAAACTTCACAATTAAGCTTAGTTAGTGAGCATGGTATGGAAAATATTTCTGTATAAGCAGTCTGGTAAATAACTTTGATCAATAAAGTACGGGTAAATTGCACTCTCCTTAATTTTAAATGTGCAATCTATCCCCTAAACTATTGTGATGTCCCTCTGCCAGTAATAATTACTGTACATTTTAGCCACATTTTATATTTTCTCTTGTCCCCTCAATTAAATTTCCAGTGGTAAAGAAATTGCAAGTTTGCAACTCTATTGTTTCTTTTCCCTACACAACCCCCCTGATGCGGGAGATGCAAGAAAATCATTATTTAATATTACTTATGTTTGCAAGTCAATTGTATTTTTATGTTTTAGGTCCTAGTAGTTTATTAGGCTACTAGTATTTTAATTTGGGAAGCAAGGTTATTTTTGTAATAAGGCAATTAGGGTTTTCTAGCCAATTAGAACTAGAGTTTAGCAATCTTTTATAAGCAACTTATTGTACTCCTTGAGGAGATATTTAATATTTTGATGAATGAAAATAATGGCCGTTTGATCTTTCTTTGGTCTGGTGTTGACTCCAAGTCTACCCTAGGTGCTGACTCCTAGTGGTTTCCCCGCTTGGTGCTGACTCCAAGCAAGGCCTAAGTGTTGACTTCTAGGTCATATCCATTTATTTTATTGTTGTTTCAATTTTGTTCTGGTTGTCCTGTGTCAGTTTTGGTATCAGAGCAAACACTGATCTGTTGAAGCATCACCACAGGAAAGCGCCAGAAAATATCACCCAAAAAAAAAAAAAAAAAAAAACCCAGATTTTGAAGCCAACCAGAAACCTCTAGTCCAGAACCCATAATCAAGTCTCCAAATCCCTTGCAACCACAAAGAGAGAAGAGACCCACGTCGAGACCCATCGGCAACCTCGATGCTGCCGAAACCCACAGATTAGCACTTAGCTGCCGTCGACCCACCAGCCACTGCTGACCCACCAGCCACTGCCGCTGACACTATCAACACACACATCAGCCACCGCCGCCGACATCATCATCACCACTCCTCTATGTATTGTGCTGCCGTTGCCTTCCCTCTCGTCGCGTCGCCACAGTCGCCGGTCCCTAGCACCGCAAGCCCATCTCCGGTCTCTTTTAGTTTCTGTAGTCTTTCTTTTTAGTCCGTGGTTTGAGTTCCTTTTAGAGTCTGTACTTTGAGTTTCTTTTAAGTCTGTTTGAATTTCTTTTAAGTCCGTGTCTATAGTGTGTTACAGCAGCAATGTATTTTATTATTTTTGCAAAAAAAGAAAAAAAAAAAGACCCAGCCCATGAAATCCAAACCTGTCAACCAGCCTAGTCCCAGCAACTATTTGAGAAAATAGTCTTAGAAGCCTATTCCAACAATCTGTCTAGAGAACATCACAACAACTTAGGTTCTTGTTCCAACTTCCAACTATTTGTTGAAGCACTATTTTAGAGAATCATGGTAATATTAGAAGCACCTTATTTTGATGGTTATGAAACTTATCCATGAGATTTTGTCAACTGGATGAATGGGATGGAGCAATTCTTTGGGCAAGCAAATTTTGCAGATAACAAAAAAGGTCAAGTATGTCAAGTTGAAGTTAAGAGGTAAAGCACAAAGGTTTTGGGAGAATCTTGAATATATCCGCTATATGAGGTATGAACTTGTCATCAGTGTGTGGGAAGATATGAAAGAAAAACTTTGTGATGAGTATTTGTCACGATACTATCGAGCTAAGTATCTATCCCAATCTCAATGTGGTACTTTTCAAGTTGAAGCAAATACGATGAATTCTCATCCTCATCCTATTTCATGTCCTTAGCGCACTTTTAAACAATCTACCAAGGAATTATCTACCAAGGAATTAAAGGAATTATCTACAAAGCTCATGAAAAATGTTCAAGACAGGATTGCTCAGATGAAGCAAAAGAAGACTCAAATCGATTTAATTGGGAAACCAAGGATACTTGATCACAAGGAACTTATTGCTGCCCCAATCGAAGACAACATTGATGATGATATCTTGGTCGTGGAGACTCCAGCAACACCAAAGCCTAATGTTGGCACATATGTACATGCCTCGACAAGTGTTGCTTTAACATGCGTGCAAGGAAATGAATCTATTGAAGAGCAGTAAGGTGAAGAGATGGTGCCTAAAGAGAGTATTATGTTAGAAGGTGCACATGATGTGAAAGTTGAAGTTGTTGAATGTGCTTCTGATTAACCCTCCACAGTTTTTGAAGATCTACATCTTGGTGAAGTCAAAGAGGTTAAAACCACAATGATTCCTATGGTTCATAAGGTTCAAGAAGAGATTATACTGATTCTACACATTGATTTTGTTATTCCAAATGAGTTTGATGTGGTGGAATTCAAGGTTTTTCTTTTCCCTGTGCTCCTTAAGGTGATTTCAGACTTGAAGCAAATGTTATTTGTCAGCATCCTAATCCTTCAATGTTTTAAAACTTGAGGTTGAGTTTTCTCCAACCAGAGGAGAATGATATGGGAGATGTAAGAAAATTATTATTTAATATTATTCATGTTTGCAAGTCAATTGTATTTTTATGTTTTAGGTCTTAATAGTTTATTAGGCTATTAGTATTTTAATTTGGGAAGCAAGGTTATTTTTGTAATAAGGCAATTAGGGTTTCCTAAGCAATTAGAACTAGGGTTTAGCAATTTTTTCTAAGCAACCTATTGTATTCCTTGAAGAGATAGTTAATATTTTGATGAATGAAAACAATGGCCGTTTAATCTTTCTTTGGTTTGGTACTGACTCTAGGTCTACCCTAGATGCTGACTCTTAGTGGTTTCCCCGCTTGGTGTTGACTTCAAGTAAGGCCTAGGTGTTGACTTCTAGGTCATATCCATTTATTTTATTGTTGTTTTAATTTTGTTTTGGTTGTCCTGCGTCACCCCCTCAAGAACATTTTTTGGAATTGTATTTCCAATGATCTGTCAAATCATGTGTGGGGGTTAGAAATGGTTACTAATCCTGTCTTTTGAATTACAGTTGCTAGTTGCAATTCAAAAAAGTTGGTCTCTGGATTTTTGCATTTAGCTGTTCTATTAGAGGTTTGAAGGAACATTTTTCTTCTTCTGCAGATATAACGATGCTATAAATTTGCTGAAGCGGTTGCTAAATTGTTTTACTTGTGATGGAAGAAGAGGATATTGGACCCTAAGGTTGTCAATTAATTTGGAGCACACTGGGTATCCCAATGAGAGCCTTACAGTTGCTGAAGATGGATTACAGGATCCATGGGTGCGTGCTGGTTCAAGGATGGCACTGCAAATGCGAATCCTTCGATTAGGAAAACCTCCAAGGCGCTGGAAAACTCCTAGTTTTTCAGCATCTATCAAGAGGAAGATCACAGAGGTAATTGGTACTTGATTCCTGTAGGAATTTTACTGTTCTGATATTCTTGTTGAACTTTCAAGTCAAGTTCAGTATGTAAAGCCGAAAATAGTCGATGCCTAAGAGCTGCTGCTTTTCTAAATGTGACTCATTTTGCTGGAAAACATGTTAGGTTCATGTTCAAGGGAGACCTTTGAATTGTGAAATGGGCATGAAGAACAGGTTTTATGGAGAAGATGGGGAGCAGTGTGGAGTTGAGCAGCTTGCCCTGCAGTACTATGCTGGAGAAGGAGGTGGGTGGCAGGGTGTTCATACAGAGAGTGGCATTTGGTTGACTATTTTTGGGCTGTTGATGTGGGACATTATATTTTCTAATGTACCAAATGTATTCCGTACCAGATTTCAGGTATGTTTTCTTAGTTTGTTTTTAAGTTGTTATCTTTTCTTAAGTTAATGTTGTAAGCCTTTGTTTTTCAGCATCATATCATTTTACTTTTATTTATTTCTATCATCAAGGTTGTAATCTTTGATAAGTGATGCATGTAACTTGGTGCATTAAGCATCAATAATGTGTGGTGTTTGATCTTATTATTATGTTCCCTTCACACCTCATTTCAAAGAGAGGAAGTGATGCAGAACACAGTAGGAAAATAGGAAATAAAGAGTGACAATAGGAATAACAGGACAAACCCTAGGCTTCACTACCTAGAATCTGCTTGCAAACCCTAGGCATCACCACCAAACAAAGAGAAAAAAGGAGGAGACATTCTCAACTCATCATAAAATTCTTATTCAAAATCATTTGCTTTCACAGTTACAAGAACACTAGTTTAGTAGGGTTTAGGGATTACACTAATATGGAAAATGCTTAATCAAATCCTTTGAAACCCTCAACATTAAAAACTAAATTTAAAAATAATTTCAAATTTAGAAACAAAATCTTAAATGAATTTGGTGCTCCTTGCATTAGGAAGTATAAGGTTATGTTTGGTAACATTTTTTATTTTCTATTTTCAAAAACTTGTTTTTGGGAATAGAAAGAAAAAACAATTTTTTTTTTTTTTGTATTTTTGAAATAAAAAACATGTTTGGTTAGTTGAATAAAAAAATAGTTTTCTGAAGGAAAAAAAAAATAGAAAATTTGTTTGGTAATTTTGATGATGTTCAAACAAGATTATATACTTTTGTAGCAAATGGAAATTATTATCTAATTATGAAATGTGGCGCGAAGGGTGATTACAAATTTACAAAGAAGCTATATGTTATATAGTTTACACTCTACGTGCATAAAGCTATATGGTATCAATCTTCAATGGACACTGCATAAAGCTTTTGGCGATGTAGGTGACAGTACAACCAATTTTGACATTAAAAATAGGAAATTATTAGTTTATATATTATTGTTTATGTAAGATTTACATTGTCGTAAGATTTATGTAAGATTTGCATTGTTAGATTTGTAAGATTTATGTAAAATTATTAGTTTGCCTGTTTTGAAAACTAGAAACTGAAAACAGCATTTTGCCTGTTTTCAATTTCCTTTGCAAATTGAGTTTGAGAACAGAATTTGTTTTCTGTCCATTTGGGTTGCCAAACAAGTTTTTAAGTCTCAAAAATAGAAAATTGATACCTAAGAAACAGATCTACTAGAATATGGCTCTGAAAAAGAAAGAAGAGTGGCTTTAAGGGGGTGAGTGACAATATTTCTTGGCTCACACCTTATGCAAACCACATTTTTGAATGCTTAAAGTCCCTAATTTTGTGAGGGTGAGGCTATCTGATGTAAGGAGCACCAGAATCATTTAATATTTTATTTTCAAATTTGAACTTATTTTTGTGTTTTTAATGTTGAGGGTTTCGTGGAATTTAATTGGATATTTCCATGAGTGTAATAGATGAAACCCTGTTTAACTAATGCTCTTGTAATGGTGAAGGACAATTAGAAATTGAATAAAAATGTTATGAGTTGAGAATGTGTTTCTCCTTTGTTTAGTGCTGATGCCAAACATACTTAGTTGCTAATGCCTAAGTTTCCTTTCTTGGTGCTGATTCCTAGGGTTTTATCTTTTTCCATTTGCTCAATTTCCCCCTTGTTATCTTCATTTGATATTTTCTGGCATCACTATCATGAGGCACCCTTCTGAGCCTTGTTGTGAGCTCTCTTTAATATAGGATTTTGCATGTAAAATTATAGCTCACCTCATCATATGATATGATACGCTGTAACATAATCTAACTGGGAAAAGTTCAGCCTCCACAGTTGATTGTGGTCAAAGTTGTTGCTATAATGTTCATATGTTACACATGCCATCAATGGGCAAAAAAATTCGACTTTGACCTATGCATCTACCATATCCTTTATACATAGCTCCTCTGTTCAAATAAAATCTTATTGCTTATAAGAAAAATGGATCTCTTAATAAAGTTTGATAATTCCCTCCCCCCCCCCCCCCCCCCCCTCCCTCCCTCCCTCCCTCCACACACACACAATCAATTGATTGGAAAGATATGTATACTCTTATGCTTATTGGAATGACCTGAAATAGGGGAGAGCTTCTTATAAGGAAAAACCATTTAACTTTTGTTTATTAAAATACTTGCCCTTAGTCTGGACATTTCCCTATATGACGAAATTTCTATTTATGAAAGTACGCACGTGTGTGTGTGAGGTGGGTAACACAGACCTGGGAGCTGCTGTCTTGTTATAACAAAAGAGCAGGGATATCTAGTGAACTTTTGTTTGATGAGTTGTTTATTTAACTCGAGGTATTTTGTTTGATAATGTTGTACTGGTTGTAGTATGCATCAATAGTTGGCTTAGTATCAGTAAACAATTCCATCTTATATCTTATTGCCTTGCTTTTCTTAATTGCATCCTTGTTAAGCTTTGTTCTTTCTTTCTTTTCTATTTTTTGAAGTTTTTTTGATTAACTTCAGAAGTTGAGGTTCATTTCAATCATTTGCTTTTTGGGAACCTCGTTCTTGCATAGTTCCCATGCACAAGGATTGCACTTCCCTTTATAGTGCCTTTTTTCCTTATATGTAATAACTTCAGACAATTTATTCCTGTCCTCTATTTTCCTTGCTTCTTAAACGAATAAGGCAAGGATTGCACATTTTTACTTATTTTCCTTGGAGTAGGTGGGTAATTCCTTTCCCTCAGTAGGCATTTTTTCCCTATAAGGTAAAGTACTGTTAAAGTACTGCTCTGGTGGAGGAACTATTGTCAGTCAACTCTTGCTAACAAGTGTGTTTGGATGGAGGAGAGAGCAATAGAGGTAAGGAGATGGGGATGGGGATGGGGATGGTTTAAGTAACCTTTATTGGATGTTTTTTAAAGTAAGAGGGGGAAGCGTTTGATGAGATTTGGAGGAATTAGATTCCTCTTCAAACCCCTCATCTTTAATACCCCAAAATTGGGGGAATTTGGAGGGGGAGAGATTTCACATATTTTAAAAAATATAATTAATTATCTATTTTGCCCTTATGATGTTAATTTATCTCTTTTTCTTTTGTTTGGATGGTGGGGAAGGAGAGGAGAGTAGAGGGAATGAGAGGGGTATGATTTAATGAACGTTGTTTGTAAGGGGAGGGGTATCTTATCCCTCCTAACCCCTCATTTTTAATTCCCCCAATTTGGGGGAATTTGGAGGAGGGGATTAAAAAAAATGAAATGTCAAATTTTCCCTTAAGATGTCTATTTATATTTATTTCTTTAAAATTAAAAAAATAAAGTCACAATTGTCCATTTATCTCCCTTCCCCTCTCCCTACTTAACATCCAAACATAGGAAAGAGGTATCTATTCCCCTTCCCCCTACTTAATTTTTAAAACATCCAAATAAGGTGAACGGGTAATCAATTTCATTCCCATCCACTCTCATAATCTCATTTACTCTCTTCTCCTTTCCCTCCTTACGCTCTACTCCTCTCTCTTTCCAAACTTCCAAACATAGTGTAAAATTGGCAAAAAAGGGGTATAGTTGTCAATTTATATGATACTTTATGATTTCCTCACCATCCCATTTTAATTTTGAAAACATCTAAACAAAGAGGATGGATATTTTTCCTCTTCCCCCTACGTAATTTTTAAAACATCCAAACAAAGGGAAGAGGTAACCTTTTTCCTCTCCTCTTTGCTCTCTTCTCCCTCCGAACTTCCAAACACATCGTTGGAGATATAACAATGATTTTCTAATGGTGATATCTAGTAAATTCTTCTTAGAAAGATTTTATTTTATTTTATTGTTATGTTTTTCCCTTTGTAAAGCAAGGAATAACTAGCATGGGGGAAGTATATCATACAATTCAGCAAGCAAATAGGGATAGAAGCATAGCAGGAACAGGATTAAATTGGTAAAAGGCAAGCAACTCTCATAACTCATAAGAGGTCATCCCAGTTGAGATGTCCTTAAGAAGGAAGCGGTTTCAGTAGTGCTTTTTATTTTTTATTTTTTATTTTATCAGTAATAATCAAATTTATTCAAATAAATATGAGTACAACACAACCATAGTACACAGGCAGTGTACAGGGGCTGTTAAAAAGCATATGAAAGTACATAAATCCAAAAACTCTAGCATATCATATCAGAGAAAGAATGACTGATGTTCAGCTAGAATACTCCCTGTATACTTGTGATCATTTTTTTCTAATAAAATTTATTACATATAAAATAAAAAATAGAGAGAGAGAGAGAGAGAGAGAGAGAGAGAGAGAGAGAGAGAGAGAATGAAAAATTAAAGCTGCCATCCAGTCATAGAGTGCCAGTGGCAGATTTTGTAGTTAGAAGCTCTATCTCCAAGGTCACAGGCATATTGTCACTATTATCAATAAGAAAACCCTTTGGCTTGTTATCTAGTAACTTGTTTAGAAATATTGTAATGAAAGGAACGTAGGAGTTTTTTGCTAGGTATTTGACTAAATAGGATCTTCCAGTTCCTATATCACTAAATACCACTAGAGGGGAAGAGGGCTAACTGTAGCGAAAAGGATTTTCCATGAGATAGTATATGAAAACTATTAGCCCCACGAGGTTTGTGAATAAGTGATTGTCAATAATGAGCCAAAAATATCCGTATTTCTGCTAAACAGAGTGTATTGAACTTCATTAGATACTTTTTGTTAATGTCAACTATCTTTATTGCTCCCTGTTGTTCCATCATTTGATAACCTACTGTTGTGACAGTCCTGTAACTGTGGAAAATAATTTTTTCCTCAAAAACATTCTTCACCCTTATTCTAATAAAGTTGATACGTTGATCGACTCTCTTTGCTTTCCAAATTATAATCTGCATGTGATTTCTAGTCCATTTTCCTTTGTAAACAGATTGAAAAAAATGATTTTTCCATTTTGCAGACTGCCCCCTTGGATATGGAGACTGATAGCTTTTATCTGGCGAGGAAGAGCTGTATAGAATCTCATCTACAGAAAATTCATGATGGCATGGGTGAGGAGATCCTCATCACGTCATGGGAATCCCATGTAGGAACAGCTTGTAGGGGAGTTAATTGGGACCGGCATTCCCTCGCCGAACTTCGGGCAGCTGTTACATGCATTGGTGGCCCTTGTTTGGCCTCACTTTGCCGCCATCTTGCACAAGATTACCGAAGCTGGTCCAGCGGAATGCCAGATTTGTTGCTGTGGCGCTTTCATGGGGAGTACAGAGGTGAAGCCAAGCTTGTTGAAGTGAAAGGCCCCAGGGATCGGCTCTCTGAACAGCAGCGAGCATGGCTACTTCTTCTGATGGATTGTGGGTTTAATACAGAGGTTTGTAAGGTGAGCCCTGTGTCGATGTCTGCATGAAGTCATACTCTTTTGCTCTGAGAAAAACATGAGAAGAATGAGGATGGAATTTTTCAATGATTTAGTGAAAAGTTTTCCATTTAAGACTTTTTAATTTTTTTTTTTTTTTAATTTGAATTAGCAGCTTCTCAATGGAAGTGTATGTTAAATTAGATTTTGTTTGTATTTTTTTTTTTTTGGATAAAATACAAAGACTAAGAGGGATGAAAATTTCCCTCTTATACTATCTCTTCCATTTTGCCTTCAATATTGTGTAGGTGTAGAGGCGTGGATTATTGGGAGAATGGGTTGGGATGCATTTGAGGGTAGTGGAATAAATGATGTGTGGAAGAAGAGGAATGATGGAGATTTGGAAATTCTACAAAAAGTCATATCTCTAGATGGCATGCTGTTCACAATTGAAATGATGGCACAAGCTACGCTTTGAGTAACTAATATATTTTATGCCTACACAAACATCTCTAATAATGACTATTCCGCTAATGCAACGAAATACATTAAATATATTAACACAATGAAATAAGATCATTACCAAGAACGAAGTAATGCTTGTGATCACTTGTCCCCAAGTAGATTCATTCTTATATTATCGAATTCCCCAACTTTGACCCAATACGTCAATACGCAAAGTGTGCCTTCTAGATTTTTTTTCCTTTCTTAAATAAAATTTATTTAAAAAAAAACATATCCAGTTAAGAATGCTTTTAAAACATTCGAATCCTAATCATTTTTCTTTTGGGTTAAGTTACATAGTTACTCCCATGATTCTAGGTAGTTTTAAATTGAATTCTAGACATATAGTTTCAATTAAAATGTTAAAGTTTAAGCTTTTTAAATCACAAAACCCGTACACTGTGCCTGTGTGTCATGTATAACAAAATTTGGCAAGATATCATATCATATTATATATAATAAAATTAGGCTTAGACGTTGTGGTTGCGTCACATGACTTCACTAAATTACATAAATTTTAATAAATTTTTTGATTTTAAGAATATATATATACATATTTTTTGGATAAATATGACAAATCAAGTAATGAAAGAAAGTACTATTTGATTTACAACTATAATAGTTGTGTCTATCTAAAATGTTATCAACAAACCTTAAAATCAAAAAATAGATATATATATATATATATATATATATATTGTAGGGTCACGTTTTTCTGGCCAAGCCCAAGATGCATGGGACCTTGGACTGGTAAGTCCTGTATAATGAATTTGTAGAGAGTGGGCCGAAGAGTTAGGTTTTAGTGTATGGACAACGATCATCACGGTGTTCTTCATGGACCGAGTTTATCAAAGAGAATTAGTCCTCGACATGATCCGGGAGCTTTTTCTGATGCTTTTAGTGTGTTGGGGGGGGGGGGGGTCTTCGCTCCGCCCTCCTGTCTCTCTTTACTCCCTTTTTATAGTAGTTTCTTTTCTCCTGAATGGGGTCCCTAGGACAGGTACTTGTCCCTAGGACAGGTACTTGTCCTATCAGCCATTTCCTCCAGTTGTTGGGAGTGGTTGTAAGGACAGAGAAGTATGGCCGTGTCAGACACAAGGTACTAAATGCAATAATGACAGCCTTTCCCTTAGGCACTTCCGTTTTCTTCGTTGTGCTTTTCTGTCTTTAGTACTTTTCCTACTCTATGGGACGATATGGAGTATCATTACCAGGGGTAGGTTTTAGTGTATGGACAACGGTCATCACGGTGTTCTTCATGGACCGAGTTTATCAAAGAGAATTGGTCCTCGACATGATCCGGGAGCTTTTTCTGATGCTTTTAGTGTGTTGGGGGGGGGGGGTCTTCGCTCCGCCCTCCTGTCTCTCTTTACTCCCTTTTTATAGTAGTTTCTTTTCTCCTGAATGGGGTCCCTAGAACAGGTACTTGTCCCTAGGACAGGTACTTGTCCCATTAGCCATTTCCTCCAGTTATTGGGAGTGGTTGTAAGGACAGAGAAGTATGGCCGTGTCAGACACAAGGTACTAAATGCAATAATGACAGTTTTTCCCTTAGGCACTTCCGTTTTCTTCGTTGTCCTTTTTTGTCTTTAGTACTTTTCCTACTCCATGGGACAATATGGAGTGTCATTACCAGGGGTAGGTTGCCTCCTTTATCCTCGGCCACACCCATGCCAAGGAGGATTCTCCCCATGGCCAAGGAGGGGCTTTTCCTTGGACTGGGCCATTGGCCCAATGTAGGCAACGACGTAGGCTTACTGGTCTTTTACCCATCACAATAACCCCTCAAAATCCTGTTGTCCGGCTCTTCGGACGGAGAGGACGGTTTTGGTGACATCGGGTCTCTGTCGCGGTTTGCCAAGTCAGGCCCTCCACTAAATGCCAAAGCCTCTTCGTTTGCCTAAGGCGCGTTCCTAGCTATGAGACATTCTTTTAGTCTATCCAAGCCACGTTCCTGTCGTTTTGGTACACGAGGCGCGCTTTAATTAGGGTCTCTTCACGAGGTGACATAAATCTAGCAGTTGAAGACTACTCTGGAAGTTCGAGATTTATTTCGCTTGTAATTCCTTCTTGGAGATTTGGGTGAATTGATTGCCACCAGGTTTTGCCTCCTATATAAGACACACGGTGGGAGGTTATTCCCCTTTATTTGCAGACCCTTGAGCTTTTCAGGTTCCTAACTCTCCAAATGTTCCCAAAGTCCCCATTATGAGTGTGACTAAGGTTTAGGAAGTGAAATGGTCATGTTTAGGGTGAGGGTGAGGGAACCAAACCCTTTTCAGAAGCCTTGGGTATCTCCGAGATTCAAAATGGCCCAGTTAGGGCAAGGGAGACAAAGGCTAAAGATATTTCTTCCCCTCGATAGGACAAGAAAGGAGTCTCTTCTTCCTTCAACCAAAATCTGAAGCAGGTGGAGATCGCATCAGATTTTTGGTGTGACAGCACTGAGATTTTCATCCAGCGTCGTGTGCCACGCATGTGAGGGTTTGGGCTTCCCATTTCTAGTACCATCCATACTTGCTCGATTGCTGCTAGAGCAAGTATGGAGATTTTGGCATCCCTGCTTCTTCTTCTCTTCCACCGCCGTTGCCATCCAGACTTGCTTGGTTGCTGCTAGAGCAAGGTCGTGGATCGGGCGCCTCCGCTTCTTCCTTTCTTCCACCGCCGGTGCTATCCGTACTTGTGCTATTGCTGTTGGAGCTAGATTGAGGATTCATCGTTCCCGTGTGCCCCTCTTTTTTTATAGTTAGCTTTTGATATAGGCTTGTCTAAGCCCTTTTTATGTATATTGTACTACTTCTTTATCTAATAAAAGATGATTTTATCTCATTTTGTGTATCCTTTCTTTTCTGCAATAATTATTTTGGGAATGGATGTGCTGGTGTCTTTTCTTTCGAATAGTACTTAGAACCGATGCCACTGCCAGTAAAGAGTTATCACTTTGAACTTATTGAAATTGGCGGGCACAACAATGCCGACTTTAAGTCGGTTAACTATATAAGACTAACCAGGATAACAGCCGCATGTTCTGTGCTGCGAATGGGGTGACCGTCTGAGGATGTGTAATCTAAAATAAACTGTCCGAGGGGGTCAACGAGTGCTAGGGTTCTTCTCCACGTTTCCGATGATATTCGTAGCTTTAACTTGCTTTAAGTGTCTGGTCCGAGGACAGAGGCATGACTGTACCTAGTCTAAACACTTAGAAAAGTATCATTGTGTGTTAGTTTCCATAAAGCCAGAGGTCCGAGGACCACGCAGGACCTTCATTCTGCCCAGGACTTAAGCCTTTCTTGAAGTAGCTAGTTTCCCGTAGGTTTGACCAAGGACCATGCAAGACCTTGGTTCTGTCTAGCACTTAGGCTGTTGGAGTGACTAGTTTCCCCATAGGTTTGAGTCCGAGGACCATGCAAGACCTTGGTTCTGTCTAGTACTTAGGCTTTTGGAGTGACTCTCAGCTTCTTTCTCTGGAGGGGACTCAGCGGACTGGACTACTAGGCCCGCGAGAATTAGCCCCTTGTCAAGTGCGCGGGGCACAAATCTGACGTCAGAAGCCCCTAGGACCACGTTTCGCTTAGCAACCCTTCTCGTGTAATCAATGCTTCGAAGTGTGGACCTGAGTGGAAGTCGAGTTACGACAATGACTGTGTGTTTTAGGAAATAATGGGGAGGCTTTCGTGTAGCTTATACCACCGCCACAATGGTCTTCCGGATGGACTCCTACTGGCAGGAGCTTGATCCCACTGTGATTAGCCGTTGCACTTGCTAACGCACAAGCTCTCCCTACAGACGGCGCCAATTGTAGGGTCACGTTTTTCTGGCCAAGCCCAAAATGCGTAGGACCTTGGACCAATGAGCTCGGTACAATGAATTTGTAGAGAGTGGGCCAAAGAGCTAGGCTTTAATATATGGACAACGATCATCACGGTGTTCTTCATGGTTCGAGTTTATCAGAGAGAATTGGTCCTCGGCACGATCCGAGGAGCTTTTTCTGGTGCTTTTAGTGTGCTGGGGGGGTCTTTGCCCCGCCCTCCTATCTCTCTTTACTCCCTTTTTATAGTAGTTTCCTTCCTCCTGAATGGGGTCCCTAGGGCAGGTACTTGTCCCATCAGCCATTTCCTCCAGTAGTTGGGAGTGGTTGTAAGGATAGAGAAGTATGGCCGTGTTAGACACAAGGCACTGAATGCAATAATGACAGCTTTTTCCTTAGGCACTTCCGTTTTCTCCGTTGTCCTTTTCTGTCTTTAGTACTTTTCCTACTCAGTGGGACGGTATGGAGTGTCATTACCAGGAGCAAGTTGCCTCCTTTATTCTCAGCCACACCCATGTCGAGGAGGATTCTCCCCATGGCCGAGGAGGGGCTTTTCTTTGGACTGGGTCCTTGGCCCAATGTAAGCAACGACGTGGGCTTACTGGTTTTTTACCCCCCACATATATATATTTTTGTCCTTATCTTTTTCTCCTATAATTTCTAAGTTGATAAAAATTTTAATTTGATTACAATCCAAAATTTTCATATAATCCTTTTATTATTAATTTATCTATAATTTCTATTAAAAAAAAATAAAGTATACGTAGAGTAGTTAAACTAAAGTAGTTAAAGTGAAAGAATAGTTAAATAAGGACTCTAAAGTCTAGAGAGAGATCAATTTTATATCTTTGTTTTTTATAAGGATATAACTTCTTAATTTGTTGAAATTTTAATGAGTATGAAACAGCTCCGTGTTGACACCGACACTCCACCTGACAAGATGATGAAAACCCCATATGCCAGTACGCCACAACAAATAATGAGTAAAGTAAAATGTTTTATTTATTTATTTTATTTATTTTTTATATAATAATCGCAGCTCCCACATGCAAAATCCAAATCCCATCATAATGAGAAAGAGATTGCTTAGAATATATATAAAAGAGAGAGAAAGAGATTACCGTTGCCATCTATGGTTTTAGTTGACACCATCTTGATGAAATTTTTTTTCCTACGTTTCTTTAAAAAACGTAAAAGGAAAAAAGAAAAAAGAAAAAAAGAAGAAGATAGAACTTGACTTTTTTTTTTTTTTGGTGGATAAATTTGCATCTTGTGTCATCTTTTCCTAATAATAATGTTAAAAAAAAAAAAAGTATTTGAGTTTCACCTAAACTACTTCTTTTTGTTCATATCTTCTTCACAACCTAAAATTCTCACTATGTACACACACAGTTTTTTGGTGTTTCATTATTTCTACTACTTACTTTATAATTATTTGCTTTATTCTTCCTTTCTCCTCTCTGCCCTACCTACAACCTTGTAGGTAATTTTTTTTTTCTTTCATCAAATTGAATGGATTTTGTGTATTTGTTGCCTTTTTATTATATAGAATATGATTTTTATCAATAAGTTTTATAGATAGGCTGAAATTCTATATTTGATCACACCTTTTAGTGTTTTTTTTAGAAGTCAATATAGCAAGCAATATTTTTGTATTTTTTAATTTATTATTACATTATTTTTTGTTGTTGACATCAATATTTTATTATGGATTTAATTTGTTATAGCTTTTGTTTGGTGTTTTGTTCCATGTAATCTATATTCTTTAATTAAAAGCAAAATTTGCTGTCAAACATGAAATTGGATATGAGGTAATCCATCCGTCCAAATTTTTATGTAAGTCTATCTTTACTTAACTCCGGTTTTTTTTTTTTTAGTTCAAAAATTTGGATATTTTTTTATTAATGAATTGAGGTTTTGGCTTAATTTTATTTTCAACTGTTTCAATTATTGAATTCATTATTTTTTCATGTGTAATATTAATATCTATGTTTTTTTTTATGATAAAAAAAAAAATATGTGTTCTTAAAGGCTAAAACACAATAAAATTACAAATATTACTTTAAGTTAGGGTGTTATATTTATTTATTAGTAAGTTAGAATGTTACATTAAGTTAGAGTATTATATTTTTATTTATTATTAATTTAGTTTAGGGTTGATATAATTTATAACCATTTGAATGAAATCAACACTAAAACAAATGATTTAAATATCAAAATAAGAAATAAAAATTAAATTTCTTTTTTAAGTGTACAAGTACAATTTATTTTTTAATCTTAAATTTTGAATTAATTCTTTTTTCATTTTATTTGTTATTAAATTTAATAATATTATCAAAATGTTTTTTATTAAGCCGTGCATCGCACGGGCATAATATTAGTATTTACATATTATAAATATTTAATTAGTAGGTATTAATAAATAAAAATTTAAATTTGATTATTTGTAGAAAAAAAGACTATTTATTTTAATTAGAATTTGTTTAGTTTGTGTTGCTTTCTCAAAAAGAAAAAGAAAAAGAAAAAGAAAAAATTGGTGTTCTAATTAATTCAATCTAGCATAGTTTAACACTTACTTTTTGACTTTCTTATGTGATAATATTAGGAAATGTCAATTCAGAGTTAAAACCTCTCATGTTATACTAAGGTAAACCAAACAAATATTAGACCCAATCATCCACATATCCAAATAAAGGAGTGTCAATCGCAATGATTTGCCTAATCATTTTCATATCAAAATAGATAGGGGATTGTCTTTCATAGTCATAGTAATACCGCAAGTGGCAAATATCAAATTGGCGTATCATCAAAAGAA
Source organism: Quercus lobata (assembly GCF_001633185.2). Lineage (NCBI taxonomy): Eukaryota > Viridiplantae > Streptophyta > Magnoliopsida > Fagales > Fagaceae > Quercus > Quercus lobata. The sequence goes on along the minus strand of NC_044909.1, from coordinate 27,711,913 downwards.
GAGTGTCAAGGGATGTCTAACTAACACTTCTCCATGCAGAAACTAACTCCTTTTTTTTTTTTATAAAAAAAAAAAAAAATTTTAATTCAATAGTTGACTTGAGGGTGGAAGATTTAAACTTTGGATGTCTCTGTTGGAAATAAAAGAGAGATATTACCTGATTTTTTCTTGGAAATTACACTATGATTTTACCAAAAGAGGTGGCAGAGATGAGGCGTGGACCAAGTCACTATCTTGAGACAAATCGTGCTGTCTACGGTATATTTGATGTAGTTAGACAAATAGTTTTTGCATATTGTCTCCAGGATACAACAGCCCAACCACCTTTGCTGATTATCCTTGCGAGCCTACACTGCTCGTAGGATATAAGCTCTCTATAGTACTTTATTTTCCCAAAAAATTTAGTAAAAGATATATTTTGTGAATAGTAAGAAGCAATAGATGGTAAGTGTTTATAACAATAATAAAAATTGTTTTTGAAAGTTTGTAGCTTTTGTAATTCAAAAATAATGTGTCTTAGAAACTTTTATTTCTTTCCATATATATAGAGCCGGGCTGTAACTTGTCCTTAGCTAGAGAATAAAAACGTTTGCTAACTTTAAATGGTCATAAAGTTGTTCAAATCAATATATGATCAAAAGGTTTCTTTTTATATATATAAACCGATCAAAAGGTTTTTTGCCAATGTATATACTTTGAGGCAAGTTAATAGCCAAAATCAAGTTTGTCTTTTTTTTTTTTTTTTTTTTTTTTGAGATAATTACAACATGCTGTTAACCCCGCAACTCGAACATTTTTCTCCCTAGACTCCCAAGCACTTTGTGCATGAGAAGGTGCCAATTCAGCTACAAGACCTTTGGCAATCAAGTTTGTCTTTTAGTGTCATAATGCTATTGAAAACAAAATAACAGCTCATAATGTGGCTGACTTTTAGATATCAATTAATATTCTCCTTTGAAACTTTGACTATACACAATAATTACAACAAAAAATGGAAAGCAAGTCGTAATGCTATAAACCATCAACGGTAAATTATATAGATATATAGTTGTATAATTTTTCTGATACTTTCCATCTATAACGTTACTAGTAAATATATTAAAAAAAACATTTTAAAGCAAAAGTTTATAAAGGAAAGTATACTAAAAGCTAGCAATATATGGTATTAAAATTCACATTAATTTTCAGAAATTTCCTAATTAAAACCATTGACAATAGCTATTCAAATTTTGAATTATATTTGAATTTTCAAAATTTAGCAATCAACGTATGTGACATTAAGGGATAATTGATTTCCTTAATTCACATAAATGAGTATTAAAATAAATATGATATTTTTTTATAAAAATATCCAACAATCCCCCACTTATTTTTTTAAAAATAAATAGGTAAATAAATAAATATATATATATATATATATAAGAAAAAAAAATTTCTGGGTTAAGTAGAACATTATGCATAATTGGAGTGCCAATGACTTGAACCCTCATTTAGTGTTTTATCAACATTGTTCCAAAGTTAATAGTGAGCAAAGTCTTGAACTGTAACTTTTTGTATGGAAACAAAACATTACATCACACACATAATATTCCAATACTCCACAACGAGCTTCTAAGCCAGCACATTACGGCCTTGTGCTTAATCCTAGCATCCATGAGCTATTTAGAGAACTAGCCCCATTCTCAAAGGAAGCGGCCTCACTTCCATGCTCACTTAGGTGTGGCTATCAAGGATGTTCTTGTAACTCTAACATCCCACTCATAAGAGCTACAGTCCACATTAAGATTTTTTTTTTTTTTTAATAAATAAAAAACTCATCCTATATAACGTTACAAGATACATGCACGTACACCATAGGGAGGGACATAAGTATTAAAACTCACATATATTTAGTGCATGTTATTTAAACTATTCTATGATTAGTTTTTCCCTTTGAACCTAGTTCTTGGGATCTCCAGTTCCTAGGTAGGGCATCCTCATAGATAGTTATTCTTCTTTGGGCTTAACGCTTAAGTCCCATCCCCCTCGATGCTATCTAGATCTTTTCTTTAGCTAGAGCTTTAGTTAATGGATCCGCAATATTATCATTTGTACTAATATAATCAACATTTATGGTACCATTGTTTATGTATGATCTCACAGTCCTGTGTTTTCTTCTAATAGATCTGGATTTACCATTATGGTATTTATTGCGCACTCTACCAATAGTGGCAGTACTATCACAATGAATTAAGACAGGTGAAATAGGTTTCTCCCACATGGAAATTTCAGATAATAAATCTCGTAACCAACCTGCTTCTTCACTAGCTGAAGATAAGGCAATTAGTTTTGCCTCCATGGTGGATTTAGCAATAATCTGTTGGTTTTTAGATTTCCAACTTATTGCTCCACCACCTATTGTAAATACATAGCCAATGGTAGACAAAGAATCACCTTATAAGGTGTTCCAACTAGCATAACTATTTCTTTCAAGAACAGCAGGATATCTTTGATATAGCAAACCATAGTGCGCAGTTCTTTCAAGAACAGCACCATATCTTTGATATCTCATTAATTGAGTCATGGCATTCCAATGCTCAAAATTAGGTTTGCTAGTAATCTTGCTAGAACTCCTACAGCATAAGCAATATCAGGTCTAGTACAATCAGTAGCATATCTAAGACTTCCAATAATACTAGCATATTCCTTTTGATTGTAAATATCATTTTCATCTTTAGTAGGAAAAATATGCACATTAGAGTCAAAAGGAATACTTGCAAGTTTACAATCAAAATAATTATATTTTTTCAAAATTTTTTCTATATAATGAGATTGATCTACAAATATGCCATTTGAAGTTCTAGAAATTTTCATGCCAAGAATCACATTAGCTTCTCCTAAATCTTTCATATCAAAGTTATTTTTAAGAAGCATTTTGACAGCATTTATAATATTCATATTAGGACAAAAAATTAGAACATCATCAACATATAAACAAATTATAACATAAGCATCATCAAAAGTTTTATAATATATACATTTGTCACTTTCATTTGTTTTTTAAAACCATTAGAAATAAAAAATTGATCAAATTTTTCATGCCACTGTCTAGGTGCTTATTTTAAACCATATAAATATTTTAATAATTTACATACCTTGTGCTCATTACCTCGCATTGTAAAACCTTCTGGTTGGTCCATGTATATTTCTTCTTCTAAATCTCCATTTAGAAATGCCGTCTTTACATCCATTTGATGTATCATCAAATTATGAATAGCTGCTATAGTAATCAATAGTCTAATAGATATAACTTTAGTAACAAGAGAAAAAGTATTGAAAAAATCAATATCTTCTTTTTGTTTAAAACCTTTAACTACAAGCCTTGCTTTGAATTTTTCAGTAGATCCATCAGGTTTTAATTTTCTTCTAAGTACCCATTTACATCCAATTGTTTTAAGACTTGGAGGTAATCTACAAGTTTCCAAGTATTATTAGAAATAATAGAATCCATCTCATCATTGATGGCTTCTTTCCAAAAATCTAAATCAGGAGAAGATAAAGCTTCTTCTAAAGAAGAAGGGTCACCTTGTAAATTATACACATAATATTCAAGACCAAAAACCTTTTCAATTCTAGGTCTTTTACTCCTCCTAGGTTCAATCTCATATGCATTAACATCTTTTGACTTAGATGTTGAACATTCAAATTTCTCTTGTTGTTCAAAACCCCCACTATTTTTATATTTAAATGGAAATTTATTTTCATGAAAAATTGCATCTCTAGATTCAATTATTGTATTATTATCAATATCAAAAAATCTACAAGTTGTACTATATAAAGAATAACCCAGAAATACACATGTAGAAGCCTTTACCCCAAGTTTAGGTCTTTTAGGGTTACATAGCCTTACATATGCCAAGCAACCCTAAACTTTGAAAAAATTTAGATTTGGTTTATATTTTTTCCATAATTCAAAAGGAGTTAAAAAGTCTTTTTATGAGGTACTCTATTCAAAACAAAATTTGCAGTTAAAACAACTTCACCCCAAAAATATTTAGGAGCCCCAGAACTAACAAGCATAGCATTAGTTAAATTTATAAGAGTCTTATTTTTACGTTCAGTTACTCCATTTGAAGATGGAGAATAAGGGGCAGTAGTCTCATGAACAACACCAAGAGATTGAATATAATTATTAAGACCAAGAGTATCATATTCTTTTCCTCTATCGGTTCTAAACCTTTTAACCTTTTTATCAAAAGTATTCTCAACTTATTTTAAGAAAATTGATAATTTTTCAAAAGCATCACTTTTGTTTTTCATAAGATAGACATATGAATATTTTGAAAAATTATCTATAAAGGTTATAAAATACCGATTACCTCCATGTGTCAAATGTCCTTCAAATTCACAAATATCACTATGGACAAGTTCTAGTAATCGAGTATTTCTTTCAATTGATTTATGAGGCTTTCTAGCAATTTTAGTCATGCTACAAATTTCACATTTTTCAAGTTTAGGAATTAAACCTAAACCACTCATATTTTTCATATATTTATTATTAATATGACATAATCTACCATGCCAAACATTCACACAAGAAACAAAATAAGTAAAACTTGAATTTCCATTCATCTCAACACTAAGTTTAAACATGCCATCACAAGCATAGCCTTTGCCAATAAACATGCCCTTTTTAGAGAGTACATATTGATCAACCTTAAAGACTAATTTGAAACCAGCCTTATTCAACAAAAAAAATAGAACTAAATTCTTTCTAATGTCAGGAACATGAAAGACATCTTTGAGAGTGACTTCTCTCCCAGAAGTAAATTTGAGAAGCACCTCTCCAATACCTACAAATTCAATGGTATGAGAATCACCAAGCATAATTTTCTTTTTCTCATCCAAGATGGTGTAGGTTTTGAACCAAGTTTTATCATAACAAACATGTCTGGTTGCCCCATAATTAATCCACCACCCTCCTAAGCCTTCAAGAATATTAATCTCGGTAACCATAGCCACAAGAGGCTCTTCAATGACATTGGCTTGCGCCATAGGCCCATATTTTCGAAAACAACAATTTCTAGCCGAATGTCTAGGCTTTCCACATACAAAACATGCATAGTTGCTATTTTTAGTGTGGTTGCCATTATTTGGGGCATGCTTAGAATGGTGTGCTTGGTTCTTTCTTTGATTAGAGTGGGTCTTATGTTGAGGCTGATTTCCATTTGGTCTACGTTTGAAGTTCCTTTTCTTAGGCCTTACATAGTCATTATTTTTTGCATTGGCTTTTGGCATGTTTTCATTTGAAGAGATAAAATTTACCTTAGGACCATTTGCTCCGTGGAGTTCCACAGCTTTGTCTTGGTTCCTTGCCTCTTCCTCCACTCTTAAACGGGTGATAAGGGATTCAATAGAGAGTTCCTTTTGCTTGTGTCTTAGGACTTTGGTAGACTCCTTCCAAGACTCAGGCAGCTTGTTAATGATGGCTAAAACTTACATTTGTTAATCTACTCGAATGCCTTCAGATCGAACGTCTTGTGAAATCATTTGGAGTTCATAGAATTGTTCCACCATGGACTTGCCTTCAACCATCTGTAACCCGAAAAATCGGCTACATGCATATTTCTTGGATCTAGCTTCCTCTATATCATATTTTTGATTTAATGCCTTCCATATCTTTTGGCTGATTTGTAAGCTTGATCATAATAATCATACAAATCATCAGAAAGACAATTAAGTAAATAATTTCTACAGTCAAGATGATCCTTATCCCTTTTCTTAACATCTTTTTCATGTTGAGAAAGTTCTTCTTTAGTTAATTGTTCAGATTTCTTTTTCTTTGGTTTTTTCTCAATTAACACATAAGCCACATTCAAGAGAGTAAGATAAAATAAAGTTTTTTGTCTCCACCTCTTAAAGTTGACACCACAGAATGGCTTATTAAGATCACCTGCTCCAAAGGAATTAGACATAACATTACCATTTTCCAAGGATGATTTTGTGTTCTCCATAATGATTTGTCTCAAATTGTTGGAAATAAAGGAGAGATATTACCTGATTTTTCCTTGGAAATTACACAATATGATTTTACCAAAAGAGGTGGCGAAGATGAGGCGTGGACCAAGTCACTATCTTGAGACAAATCGTGCCGTCTACGGTATATCCGATGTAGTTAGACAAATAGTTTCTGCACGTTGTCCCCAAGATACAACAGCCCAACCACCTTTGCTGATTATCCTTGCAAGCCTATACTACTTGTAGGATATAAGCTCTCTATAGTACTTTCTTTTCTCAGAAAATTTAGTAAAAGATATATTTTGTGAATGGTAAAAAGTAGTAGATGGTAAGTGTTTAGAATAATAATAAAAATTGTTTTTGAAAGTTTGTAACTTTTGTAATTAAAAAATAATGTGTCTTAGAAACTTTTATTTCTTTCCATATATATAGAGCCGGACATGTAGCTTGTCCTTAGCCAGAGAATAAAAATGTTTGCTAACTTTAAAGTAGTCCATAAAGTAGCCAGTCAAAAGTTTTTTTTGTCAATGTATATAGGTTGAGGCAAGTTAATAGCCAAAATCAAATTTGACTTTTAGTGTCATAATGCTATTGAAAACAAAATAGTAGTCCATAACGTGGCTGACTTTTAGATATCAATTAATATTCTCCTTTGAAATTTTGACTATACACAATAATTACAACCAAGAATGGAAAGCAAGTTGTAATGCTATAAACCATCAACAGTAAATTATATAGATGCATAGTTGTATAATTTTTTTGATACTTTCCGTCTAAAACGTTACTATTAAATATATTAAAAGAAAAATTTTAAAGCAAAAGTTTACAAAGGAAAGTATACTAAAAGCTGGCAATATATGGTATTAAAATTCACATTAATTTTCAAAGATTTCCTAATTAAAACCATTGACAATAGCTATTCATATTTTGAATTATATTTGAATTTTCATAATTTAGCAATCAACGTATCGACTATCGGACATTAAGGGATAATTAATTTCCTCAATTCACATAAATGAGTATTAAAATAAATATGATGTTTTTTTATAAAAATATCCCACAGTCTCCATTGAAAATGTTAAGATGCCAACCAGTTCAACCACAAGACTCTTAACTTAAAACAATTTCTTAACACATGTTTCTAGTTAGAGAAATGATTTTAACTCTTAATTACACTATAAAATCCCGAGAGTACCCTTTGACCAAGGTCTGGTAATAAAATAATTTAGACATAGGCGACTAATTATGAAATGACATGAGTATATATGGGGACACCTAATAATAAATAATAACATACGTTAAATGACATGACAATTTATATAACTTTAATTCTTTAAAAAATCCAAAAATTTCATCATTGTTTACTTGTACTACACATACTTGTACCACACTTTTATATTTCTTGTAGTACATTCTTGTGCCTCCTATATAAATTCACCTATGTACAATTTATTATAGTGAAATACATTACAACTATTCTGCCTTTCTAGCATGGTATTAGAGCCATCGCTCTGACCTTTGGTATTTCTACTAATCTATCTTCTTTGGTGTTACTTCTCTTCAACATTGCTTTTGTCGTTGCCGTTGCAACCACTATCGTTGAACCTCCAGCATTTCCTAGCCACCATCTTTAGGTTTCAGACCTACATCCACCACAACAAGGAGTCCCAAACACCATAGAACCATTGCCTTCATTGCCAATGCCATCTAAGGTGCTCCAATCATTGCACTTTTGCTACCAAAAGGTAAATCTCCCCTCAATCTACTCAACCACGCAAAAATCAATCATTAAGCACCTGATGTGCCCTCACACACTGCTAGAAGAATCTCCCTATCGGCCGCATGCTTTATGCACTCTATTGCACCAATCACTCTCTTACTAACATCATTCCTACTTGTTAGCTTCTTGCATTGCCATAGCAATGACACTTCATCACCCACATCAGCATCGCCATGTTAACCCTTAATTGCCAAATTAGTTGACATGTCATCAGGGTGCCATGTCAACAGATCCATAGATTTGGACTAAATCAAACTAGATAACCTAGACCACTCCAATTGTTATACTGTTGACTTTTTGGCATGATGCAATGAAGAGGAATTTAATGCATTATCCAAAAACCATATGTGAGATTTGGTTAATCTCCCTCCTAGAAGTTTGTGGTTGATTGTAAGTGGTTCTACAAGATCAAGACTTGCTCTGATGGATCCATTAAACCCAACAAAGCTTGTTTTGTAGAAAAAAAGTTTTACACAGGAGTTTGGGATTGATTATGAAGAGAAATTTGCTTCGGTTGCTTGACTTTCATATATTCATACTCTTTTGGCTATAGCAGCCTCTCATAAGTGGAAAATGTTCCATATGTATGTCAAAAATGCCTTCCTCAATGGGGATTTGAGTGAAGAATATGCAACCTTCTCTTCGTTTGTGGTTCTACAAGATCAAGACTTGCTCTGATGGATCCATTAAACCCAACAAAGCTCATTTTGTAGAAAAAAGGTTTTACACAGGAGTTTGAGATTGATTATGAAGAGAAATTTGCTTTGGTTGCTTAACTTTCATATATTCATACTCTTTTGGCTATAGCAGCCTCTCGTAAGTGGAAAATGTTCCATATGTATGTCAAAAATGCCTTCCTCAATGGGGATTTGAGTGAAGAATATGCAACCTTCTCTTAGTTTCTTTCATTCACCAGACAAAGTCTGTCATCTTTGTCATGCCCTTTATAGACTTAAGCAAGCCTCACAAGCTTGGTTTGCTAAGTTTAGCTCTACAGTATCTCACGTGGGTTATTCCACTAATTCCTATGATTTTGCCTTATTTTTTTGTCGCACTAACAAAGACACTATATTGCTTCTCTTGTATATGGATGACATGATCATCATTGCAATGACCTCAGAGACATTCAAAAACTCAAGTTATTTCTCAATCGATTTGAAATGAAAGATCTTGGCCATCTTAGATACTTCTTGGGTCTTGAAATCACTCCCTCCAATGATGAGTTTTATCTTACTCAATTTAAGTACAACTCTAATCTTTTGCCTTAAGCTAGACTCATTGATAGCAGGATTATGGATACTCCAGTTGAACTTAATGTGTGTTTGACTCTTTTCAGTGAAGAACCACTATCTGATCCCACAATTTACAGACAGTTGGTTGGTAACTTAGTTTATCTCATTGTTACTTATCCAAATATCTCTTTTGTTGTTCACCAAGTAAGCTAGTTTATGGCTGCTCCATGCTCGACTCACTATAATGTTATCTTGCTCATACTTTCATACCTTAAGGGCACTCTCTTTCATGGTCTGCACTTCTATGCTCAGTTTCTTCTTGTTCTTCGAGCTTACTCTGATGCTGATTGGACAAGAAACCCCATTGATCTACCGTCCTCCACTGGTTATTGCTTCCTTATCGGTACATCTCTGAGCTCTTGGCAAAACAAAAAACAATCTATTATGGCCCACTCCAGCACTGGAGTTGAATATTGTGCCCTTGCATATACCACATCTGAACTCTTTTGGTGCCGTTGGCTCCTCAAGGATTTGGGTAAGTTCACATCATCTGCCACCTCTATCTAGCTACTGTCATTATAGTCAGCTCTATGTTATAGGCAAATGAGGCAATCACCTCTGACCCCTAAATAGAAAAAGGCCTCCAAATTTTAATTAATAGAGTCATTTATTTCATTGTGATAGTATTAATTAATCTCAAATATTAGCCCATAAATAAAATAATATTTTTTATCAAATGAAAAACAAGAAAAGAGAGAGAGAGAGAGAGAAAGAAATGTTACATCTACATTATTTTTTACAACAAATCTTAAGTGACAGGTCGTTATTGGTGGGCAAAAAAGTAATTTCAAGGATGGGTTCAAATAAGAACCAGTAATAACTTAACACTTAGAATTTGTTGTGAAAATGTTGCGAATGTAGGATTTATTAAATAAATAAATAAAAAGCAATACACAAAAAAATGTCACAACATTTTTCACAATAGTTGAGTTGACAAACTTTTATTAGTTCTTATTTAGGTCCATCATTAACATCACATTTTTACTTACCACTATCAATTTGCCACATCAATAAGTGTGAAAAGTTTTGTCAAATTTTTTGTGTCTATAAAATTTCTCAAAATTTTTTTTACGTGATTAATTAATAATTTTGCATCTAAAATAAGATAATAAAGTTTAAGTAATATTAATTTTTTTTAAAGTCATATTTAAATATATAATAGTGAGTCCAGTAAATGCTAATAGGTCGAGGAAAAAGTTTATGTTGACAATATAAAGGCAAAAATACTATTTTGGTCTTTACATTTTGGAGTCATAGTTAATTTGGTCCTTACATTTTGATAGTAGTCAATTTGGTCCCTGTTATTTTCAACTTGCAGTCAATTTGGTCCCTATCGTTAAGTCACTAATGAAAAATGTCTACATGGCAAACAGTTTGCATTGTTAACATGCTTAATATTAAAAAATTAAATAAGATGCTGACTTGTTTAAATTTTATAGCCATATCAGCACTGAGATGGCAAAAAAAGCCACATCATCTTTTAAAAATAATTTTTTTTACCAAATTTTTTTCTTTTCTTTATTTTTTTCTTTTAGTTTTCTCACAATTTCTTTAAAATTTTATTTTATTTTCTCACATTTTTCACTGTTCTTCTCCAAACCCAGATAAGGCTACCGTCTCTCTCATTAATTGCTTGCACTCATACTCTTCTTCGTACAGAGATAATTTGGTTGAGAAAGCAATCAAACCTCTACAAAAGTTTCTCCAACGTACCAAGTCAAATTACTCAGTGAACCCAACTCCAAATTTCTCTTCTTTATCTTATAAAAATGTGAGTTTCGTGTCTTATCACTTTAGAGTCCATGAGAAAGCTTGGACATTTTGAGCTAAAAAATTTCAATGCGTTAGCCAATAGTCCAAAAGAGAAAAAACCCATGAGCACAAGAAGCTATCTTTCATGGAGTCCAAGCTTTGTAGCTCCTTTGCCAACAAGGCCAACCCCATTACCATAAATTGCTCAACCCCCACTTCACTCTTTTGTTGGTTACTCTGTTCCTACCATTGTCACATCCCCCACTTGCCCAAAAAATTTACAGATCTAGGTTCTAATACCCTAGTAGATCCTATCCCACTCCTCTCAAAGCAAAAAACCTAAGTGGGTCACAATTTTATGCTGATCTAATAAGACCACCTTGTGAATCCTAGCATCACTAATGCCACTGCGCGATCTGTGTGACTTCCGTGCTCAGCTCATATTCCAGTCGCCACCCACAGAGGGTTGCGATTTCTGGTCGATCTGTGAGAAGTTGCGATGGTGGTGAGGAATAATGTAAACTATATTAATGCTATTAACCGATGGTTAGGTGAGGAGGAGGAGATTGAGAGAGACGGAGGCCTTATTTGGGTTTGGAGAAGAACAGTGAAGAATGTTAGAAAATAAACAGAAATTTTAAAGAAATTGTCAGAAAGCTAAAAGAAAAAATTGGTAAATAAGAGAAAATTATTTTTAAAAGATGGTGTGGCTTTTTTACCATCTCAGTGCTGATGTGGCCATGAAATTTAAACAAGTTAGCATCTTATATAATTTTTAATATTAAGCATGCCAACAATACAAACTGTTTGCCATATAAACATTTTCCATTAGTGACTTAACAGTAGGGACCAAAATGATTGCAAGAAGAAAATAATTGGGATCAAATTGACTGCTATTAAAATGTAGGGACCAAATTGACTATAACCCCAAAATGTGTAAGGACCAAAGTAGTGTTTTCGCCCGATATAAATCACAGAATGAGCAGACATATTGGGTGATAATCAATGGAATCATCAAATGATTGTTCATCAACTTTGAACTATGATAGATGGATAATGCTCTAAAGTATCAATAAAATAAAAGAGTAAAATTAAATATTTATGATTTGATGTCAAGCTACCTCAGTTAAAAGAGTGTCAAGAATGTTGTCCAAAAAAAAAGTGTCAAGAATGAAGAAGTGTTGTCTCGTATCTTGGTAAAAGACTAGAAATTGTCAAATGAGCAAGATATCATAATTGTTTTTGTAAGGTCACAATTTGAGTTCCTAGCCCAAGTGATGGATGAACTTAGGCCCAAAAAGCCCAATACAATGAATTTGTAGAGAGTGAGTTGGAAAATTGGGTTTTAATGAGTTGGACAACAAACCAAATGGATTCAGATGACAAGAAAAGGAAGATAGACTGATTTAAACTAAAGAAAATCGTCCTCGTCAAAGTCCGAGGAGATTAGCTCATATATATATTTCTCAAGTTTGATTACAAATTTTCAATTCTTGATTGCTACTGTGTTTTTCTCTTATTTATCGATCCCTTCTTCATGGAGGGTTTCTTCCATTATATAGTTCTCCTTAGACGATCTTGGCCCTCCACTTGTTGATCATCCAAACCACTACTTGAATGCTTGTCCCATCGGACACCCTCTCAGTCCTTCTGTGCGTTGGGGCAGTCAATGTAGCACTGTTCAAGAGTCTTCTCCACATTAATGTAGCTAGAAAGTTAGCTGCAGAGCATTTAATACGGTGGTAATTGTTTTCCCTTGAGATATTTCATAGCCTCCTTCTGTCTTGTTCCTTCTGAATACTTATCCACATTAGTGGAGTCGTCCGAATTGTTGCCCCTGGTGTCAGACCACACCTTCTGACTTTGGCTTTGCCTTGCTGAGGAAGTATTCCTCCTCAGACAGCCTTCTCAGATGGTTATGGTCAGATCTCACCTTTTTACTAACCAACATGGGTTCTTAGGAAGGTGTTTAAACGTTCTCGGACTATTCATGTCCTTAAATTGGGCCCCTAACCCAATATATATGTAGATGTGCATTCCTGAGCTTACCACCTCTACAGTTTTATTCAATGGTAACGTAGAAAAAGTGATTAAACAAGCTTGTAACTTTTTTTTGCTAAACAACGAGCTTGTAACTTAGTTGGTACGTAAAATTAATATAGTTATGGTTTGATGTCGAACTACCATATCTACTACAGTACTACGTACTACTATCTTGGTTAATTCTAGAAATTGTCAATAAGCAAGATATTATTATTATTATTTTATTCCATTGTAACGTAGAAAAAGGTGATCTAGCTATCTTGTAATGTATTTTTTTATTTTGAGAACATGCATCTAGCTTGTAAATTAGTTGGTGACCAAATAATCTTGACAGCTTAAAAAATAAAAAATAAATATGAACTGAAAGAGGGAAAAAACAAACTTGCACTTTACAAATTATGTAGACTTCATTTTTATTTAATGAATGTAAAGTAAGTTACGCAAGCAAATAAGAATATTGAAATTCAAGAGTCGTTTCTCAACCAAAAAAAAAGAAGAAGAAATTCAAGACTCTTACACCATCCACATATTACATATATATATAGATCGAGTTGACCTATTCTGGCCTCAATGGGCGATGATGAGTGATGGAAGAGTGAAGTTGAGAGTTGAAACATCAAACACGTAGAGTGCATGTAAACGAGAGAAAGAAAATGGTCCATGTATATGCATGGACCAAAGAAAAGTAGTAGCTGCTGTAGTTGTTAGCTGTGAGGACCAAACTTGAGACACAATTCTTTCTATGGCCTTTCAAAATGACACGTACATGTAACATGTGATTCAGTCTTAGTCCAATTTGATGGATTCATTTGGGTGAATGCACAAAGAGACCTAACTAAACTCTCTCTCTCTCTCTCTCGGCCTTCATTTACTTAACTCCCTTTTGCCTTAGCTTATGACCTTCCTATTCCTAACTCGTATGTATGATACAATCTGTCTGTTTCAATCGGTTTACTAGAAAAGGCATCATATGTACCACACGAGAGGGATATTAATATATGTCCAAAAACATCAGAAATATTCTCCATATATTGGCGATGGCTGCGTTCCACGTTCTCATAGAGTAAGATTTAGGTGAACACCTCTTTCTTTTTTCTTTTTTTTCTTTTTTCTTCTTAATTAAGATACAAATTTGAAGAAAATTGGTTTATCTAAATTTTTGTAACTCAACTAACACTTAGGCTCCGTTTGAGAGTTCATAAGGGAATGGAATGGAATGTATTTAAATAAGAGAAATGAATGGAAAAGAATGGAATGGAACGGAATTAAGTAACCTTGATTGGATGTTTTAAAATGAAGAAATAGAAATGAATGAAAATGAATGGAATGTAAGTAATTTTGTTTGGGAGCAACATGGAGGGAATGGAATGGAATCATTTTATGATAATATTACTATTAGACCCCTATTTTAAAATAAAATGTTAAATATATAGGGGTATTTTGGGAGTTTTAGTAAAAAAATCATTAAATTTAATTACATTCCCTTCTATTCCTCCCAATTTCGGGGGGAATGAAAATTTGAGATTTTAAGGCTCCGCTTGGGAGTTCATAAGGGAATGGAATGGAATGGAATGAGATGGTCATAAAGGAGTGGAATGGAATGTATTTAAGTAAGGGGAAGGAATGGAATGGAATGAAATTAAGTAACCTTGATTGGATGTTTTAAAATAAAGGAATGGAAAGGAATGAAAATGAACGGAATGTAAGTAATCCTGTTTGGGAGCAACATGGAGAGAATGGAATGGAATCATTTTATGAAAATATTACTATTAGACCTCTATTTTAAAATAAAGGGTTGAATATATAGGGGTATTTTGGGAGTTTTAGTAAAAAAATTATTAAATCTAATTTCATTCCCTCTCATTCCTCCCAATTTCGGGGAGAATGAAAATTTGAGATTTTAAGGGAATAGAGAGGAATGAGTGTTTCCTCCTACCTATTTCATTCCCTCTCACTTAAACTCTCAAATAAGGGAATGGAAAGGGATAAACGGCTGAGAAAAGGGATAAACGGCTGGCCCAAAAAAGAGGTCCAGCAGGATTAAGTTATTACGGCAGGAATAACAATTCAACGTAGCAGGCAATAAAGAAAATCAAAAGTGGGCCAAAGAAATGTAAGGCCCATCATCATATGAAACCCAACTCCTGAATGGAGCGAAAAACCAAAAGAAAGCCCACATGAAAGGCCAGGAAACGCAGACGGAGAGTCTCCAGGTCATGGCAGATGCATGAGCAGCAGGCAGACTCTTGGACAAATCTGAAAGGAAAGCACGCGCAAGGCCCAGGCACCACCAGCCTGTACCCAGCCAATATAGGACATGGTGGGGCCATAGGCCAGAGGTAAGAGGTAAAGGGGGTATGGTTTGGTGGTGGGGAGAGGGGAAAATGTCTATTTTGCGGTTCCTGCCCAAGCCCTTTTGGGAGGTACGTCCTGCTGGGATGATAGACCACCCAAAAGAGGCAAGTTTGACGGGGAACCGTTGGGTGCATGCTCTGAGAGTAGAGAGAGAAAGCATTAATACCGTGGCAGGAAAAAATGTTACGGTATACAGAGGAACAAAACAAACCTGCCTCTGTCTGGTAAGGGTGGATGTCGCACAGTCCTAGTGGTCGGCAAGTACGCCCAAACCAGATAAAGGCGGTTAAGGGGCAAAACGGTAAAACACTAGCCATGGCAGGTGCTATAAAAAGGCTCTTGCCGTGCCCTGTAAAGTGGATCGAAAAACAGAGTATATTTCCGGGAGTGAAAAGAAAAAATAGAGCAAGAAGAAAAGAAAAAAGATAAGAAAGAAAACAGAGAAGAAAAGAAAAAAAACTAAGGAAAAATGAGAGTTAGTTCAAGGGGCATGCACCAATAAATCGGTTTCCCTCTCTCCCCCTTTAAATCTTACTTTTTCCTAAAACGCAAACAAGGACTCTTTCTTTTTGGGCAATAACCATTTAGGTCCAACTCCCTCAAAGTCATTAATCCCCACGGCAGGATCTTTTTCCTGGGGGATTATTTGCATTGAGAAGAGGCGTTCTCTCCTCTTTGGCTTTGTTACGGCAGACTAAGCTTGAAACTTAATTTATGCCCGTTTAAACTAGCTAGTATTATTTTCTTCATTTTTTCTGTGATTGACATCAATATGACTGTAACCATGCTTTATTAGTAAGGAGTACATAGCCATTTATTTAAATAGTCAGAATACTCTGTTTTATTTATCATTATATCTGCCTACCGTAATTCGTCTGTAACAGTTCTGCTTGCCGTAAGTTTACTCCTAGCAGACAAGGCATAAATTTGTGTACAAACCGGCCCAAGTTGAGTTACAATTGGACTAGGCCCAGCTCCATTACTCAGAAACACTAGGGCCCATCACCGCAGGAGGCAGCCTGATGCACCATATACAAAAAAGGCCCCTACACACTCCCACTTAAACTCCCAAATAAGGGAATGAGTTTTCCATTCCTTCAATTAAAACTCCCAAACAAAGGAAAAATATTCTAAAATTATTCTTTTCATTCATTTCCATTTTATTCCATTCCCTCCTCCCAAACGAGACCTTATTGGTATTTTCTATATTTCATCTACAGTTCAAATTCCTCGTACTTGATTGTAATTGTCTGAAACAAGGGGGTGGTTTAAAGAATTTTTTTCCACTATTTGTTTTGATGTTAATATTTTTTTAAAAATAGTCATTTAATTTCTAAAAAAATAATTTTTTCTTAAAAAATTATCTCATTTTATTTATTTATATATATTTGATAGTAATTAATGAGTTGAAAAATAATCTCCTAGATTTATTTTATTTTTTTTTAAAAATAGTGAAAAATAATGCATAAAAAACAAGTCATATTTTTCCTTGTTACCAAATTGGAAAACTATATTTAAGCTTTGTTTGGATTTGCGGCATGTTTTGGACGTCTATGTTTCAAGCATTTTTTTTTAAACCAGTGCGTTATGCACTGTTCATTGGTCATGAACAGTGATTTTAGGCCAATAAACAGTGCTAAACAGTAGAATTTTTTTTTTTTAATTGTTTTCAGTAAAGTAAACTGTATCCAAATGCACACTTAGTGAGAGTTTGGATACACGTTTTTTCTGGCTTTTTTTTTTTTTTTTTTTTTTTTTTTTCTTAGTGCGTGAACAATACCATCACGTGTGTTCACTATGCAGGAGACAAAATGCACTGTTCATACACTGTTCACGCACTGTTCACAGGTCTCACAACACTATTCACACATTAAAAATTTATTTTGTTACGGTATTTTTAGTTTTCAGTTTTCAATTTCAATAAAAATAAGTTGTATCCAAAGAGAACCTTAGATAAGGTATTTGATTAAAACAAATTATATAAGTAATAGAGTATGGTTATGTTTGAGCAGAGCTGATATAAATGCGCTTATTTAAAACCCGAATATGTTTGAGTTTGAGCAATTCTAATCCGAGGCGACGTCCTTCCGTACAAAGAAAGAGACGGGGAGTGGGGAGTAAAAAAAAAAAAAAACACATAGAAGAATAGAAGAAGTAGAAGTAGTAAAGGTAGAATGCAGTGCAGCAGGAAAGTGGCGTTGGCTGGTCCATACTCCTTTTGGTTTTTAACTATAGTTTAGTTTATAGTTTATAGAAAGGGAAGCGTTGCGTGCGTTTTGCCATCAAATCAGTTACATTCCCCCCACACACACACACACTCACACACGTATTTGTTTTAGTATTTTTTTGCCGACAAATCCATCAAAACCAAAGCCCTTCTAATTATTATCATTATTACTTTACTGCTCATGCTCTTTTTCTCTTCCCTTCTCTCATTCCTCATCTCAATTCTCAATACTTCTTCTTCTTCTTCTTCTTCTTTCACACCCTACCCCGCCACAACAACAAAATTGTTTGATTTTACTAACAACAACCTCTTTCATTCTTACAGCTCCGTACCTAGAAGACGGGTTAGTCTCAGTTTCTCTATTTTAATTATTTACTCTCTCTCTCTCTCTCTCTCTCTCTCTCTGCTTTTCTTTTTCTTCTTTAGGGTTTTCTGGGAATTGGCTTTTTTTTTTTTTTTTTTTTTTTTTGTGAAAAAAAAAAACTATGTTGACTGAATGAATGATTGAAAAGGCTGAAACTTGTTTCCGGTGTTTTGTCTTTAGAAGTGTTGGGAAGCTCCTTTCTTCTAATTATATATATGTGCCCCACTTCACCTTCATTTCTACTCAATCTTCTTTAAAAATTAAAATTAAATTAAATAGTACTTGTTGGGGGGAGGGGGGGGGGGTTGTGGAAATTTTGGTTTATGGGGTCAGTTTTGAAGAGTTGCTGTTGCCCCCATCTCTCTCTTTCTTTTTCTTTTTTTTTTTGGTTGTGATTTTAGATTCTTCGTAATTGTTTGACTGTGTGTATATATGCATGCATGTATGTGCGTATGCTGGCCTCTTTGTTTTTGTTTATATTTAATTTTCATGAATATTATGTCTTTTCCCCCAATGGAAAATCTTGGATTTCCAGAAATTTGACTGATATTCATAATGGTCCAAACATGAAGTCCATTTCTTTTCTTCTTCTTTTTTTTCCCCCGAAAAATTATTTGTTTTTCTTTTCTGGGTATTTGTTTTTGTTCATAGATTTTATTCCTTAGATTTGTTACTAATTTATTTTATTTATGGGGGTTCTCAAATCTGTCTCTTTTTGTTTGGCCTTTTTATGATTTTTTATATTCCTAATTGATAATGATTAAAGTTGTGCATATAAATGCAGAAAGAGCATGTCCTACGAGGCAGTCGGGTTCAATTACATGGCGGAGGACCAGGAAATGGAAGATTTCGACAATGAATTTGAAGACGAAAACTATGGTAGAGATGGTGGAGAATTGGGTCTTGATGAATATGACATGGTTGGTCAACTTGGTTCCCCTTCTATGTTCTATCCCTTAATAGCTAGCTAGCTATCATTGGTAGTGTTTTGCCTTTGTATATCTTTCCCTATAGAAATGATCTGAACTTTTTGATCTTTGAATATGGGCAGCTTACCAGGGTGACTGATACTTCAGCTGCCCAAGCCAGGAAGGGAAAGGATATCCAAGGTATTCCATGGGATAGACTGAGCATAACGAGGGAGAAATACAGAATGACGAGACTCGAACAGTACAGGAACTATGAGAATGTCCCCTCATCTGGGGAATCCATGGATAAGGTTTGTTACTTGTCCTGAAGTTCTTACTTCTATGTTTTTGGGGGAGTTGGGTGTGGTATCTAAAGCTGTTATGCAATATTATGCTAATTGTATTTGTTGTATTAGGAGTGCAAGCCAATGCAGAAGGGTGGGAATTACTTTGAATTTTTCCACAACACAAGATTAGTTAAGCCTACGATCCTTCATTTTCAGGTCTGTGGACTTTCAATTGCTGACTTGCTATCATTTGTTTTGTTTGCTTTGAAGGATTCCTTTTTGTTAATTAGAACTTTTGTGTTGTTGGGAGTTTACACTGTTACTTGCTTTACACACAGAGATATGAAGTTTTTGACTCTGCATAATCACTCTTTTAAGTTGTTATTTTCTTTTCAATCGAATTATAAGTCCTTGTTGTCTGTGTCTAATACCATGTCTCCCTTTCAAGTAAACTGCTAGGAAATGTGAGAAGTATATTCTTTTTTGAAGCACTTTTATGGCCTAGTTGACAACCTTTTTTGCAATTGGCATGCAGCTAAGGAACCTGATTTGGGCCACTTCAAAACATGACGTCTATCTTCTATCAAACTATTCAGTTATGCACTGGTCATCATTAACTGGCAATTTGACAGAGATCCTCAATTTTTCAGGACATATAGCACCTAATGAGGTATTACAGTTTCTTATGTTAATTTATCATATTAGACCACAACAATAGAAAAAGAAAAAAAAGCAAAACTCATGTCACAATATCTTAATTGCTATGGTTTTTGATTTTTTGGGTTATATTTTCTGTTCTATTCATATTGATTACTATACTTCATCCTTGCTTACTATATATATATGATTTCTTTTTTAAATTAATCTTTTATATATATGTTTTATTGGCTGAAGTTATGTTATTTTGTCTTGTAGAAACACCCAGGAAGTTTATTGGAAGGTTTTTTGCAGACTCAAATTAGCACACTGGCAGTCAAGGAGAATTTCTTGGTTGCAGGTGGATTCCAAGGAGAGCTTACTTGTAAGGTTAGTCAAATGTTGTCAGCTATTCATGTGGATATGAGTAGTTGTTTGTTGGTTACACTGGCAACGAAATGGTTATGTATGTGGTTTCAGAGTGGAAAATGATTTGACTTTTCCTTTATGAAGCATTTGCATGTTTGTTGACATTTTCCTGTCATTCATCCTAGTTCCCACTTGCTACATGTGGATGGAAATCAAATTATTCGCTTCTATTGAACTCTTTCTATTTTCCTTTAAAAAAAAATGGTGGGGGTTTGGGGGGTGTCAGAGTGTGATAGAAATATGACCAGTTTCACTGTGTATAGGGAAAGAGTAATTTTAATATAGGAAATAATCCTGAATATGACTAATATAGGTTTGTCTATATACATTTTGATGTTTAGTCACCTTGCTCACATAGGGAGAGTCCCACAATTTCTGGATTGGCTTTCTTGTGGAAGTAGAGATGAAACTTAAAAATTGACTACAGGGAACCAGTTTAGGGGATAGAAATGAGGTGTGGTTCATTTAATAGAGACTAAAAAGTTGAATATAGTAGTTTACTTTCAGTGGTTGGGTAAGAATTATATAGTTTTTTCTATTCTGAATTTATATTCCAATCTCTCTCGCCATTTTCCTATTATTGGAGTTGTAGATATGAAATGCAAAGCAAGAGGCCATTTTGAGTGACTAATATAAGTGTGGAAATTGATGAAGAATTATGTGTACTTAGTTGCCTAGTAGGCCTTGGCTTAGTGAAACCTTTTAAAGGCTGCCGATCTGTAGGCTCCCCCCATATATTACTTGGAGATGGCATTATAGGTTTTTTGGTTGTGAATTTTTAATGGATTATGCATTGCTATAGCTTGTCTGTAGTGAATTTCTAATGGACTTCACTACAATAGATAAATCTTTGTATGCTGCAATTGGCTGTAACGATGGAATGTTGTCCTGTCCATGCCGGTCATAGATCTTAATTAAAACAATGCAAAGCCTAGAAGATTATCATAATTGAGTTCTTCACCTCTCGTATCTGATGTGGAGCATATGGATTGAGCATGTTAGCTGACCTTTTTAGGATGTTGAATTTTTACTTCGGAGATTCAAAATACTTTTGAGCATGCTCCTCTTGGTTATTTGCTCATCCAAGATTTGGCCTTTTGTTTCCTTTTGGGGCTCATTGATGTTCTCAATTTAAGATATCGATTTTTTTTCTTCTCATTTCTATTTTGGGTAGGTTTCTTAATGCAAACCTTGTACATCAGTTATGCCTTCCTTTTTTAATAAGTTGTTATATATTAAAAAAGAAATCCCCTTTCATCTTGGGACAGAATGAAATATAGTCAACTTATTTTCTTATTGAAATTGCAGTTATTAGCAATTATGAAATTGTATGAGACGACACAGCTGCATGTGTATTCTTCCCTTTTTATTTATTTTAAATAATCGGATACGGCCAGGACATGCCTCGTGAAAATAAAAAAATAACAAACTGATTCCGGCAAGTTTCTGGTTGTGTCGCCTGTTCCGGTGAATTTCAGCCAATACCAGCCGAAATAAAAGATTTGGCCGGCATGCACTTTCAGATCTGGAACAGTAGAACCAAATAATTTGTAGGGGGGAAAAAAAAAAAAAAAACAGAGAAGAAGACGAAGAAGAAAGCACAAATTCAAGTCTTGTACCTCTTGGTGGACGAAGCTGTGCTACCATTTGTGTGTCTGGAACTTCTAGAGAGATAAAGAGGAACTTTTATGAGGCGTGGAAATGAAAAAGAGGAGTGAGAGCATGTGGGTAGTTGGTGGGAGTGGAGCTTCCTAGAAGCTTCATGACTATAAATATCTTAACATATTCATTTATTTACAAAAGAACCCACATTTGAATTTTACCAACTAATCTCCTTTGTTACTATTTTCTTTTTAAACCACTATATTAAATTCATTAATTTATATCACTTGGCTTTATAATAGCAATTAATAAAAAACTAAAAATATTATTCTATTAATTACTAAATAATAATACTAATATGTATTCACTTTATTATCTACTATTGCTCTTAAATTGATATATGTTTACCATTATATGAAAAAAAAATGCATAACAATATATAGACGATATAGATAAAAATACATTTAATAATTAATCAATATATGTATCCCCGCCGTACCCGCGTTCTACTTTTTCAAAAATTTATGTGTTAAACGTACCGTATCCGTACCCGTACCCATGTCTGTAGCCGTGCAGGTGCTTCCTAGTTTTTTAAAGAAGTTCAAGCGCCTTTGAATATAATTATAGACCTACTTTGACAGTACTTGAGGTGCATTTGAAGTTGTTTTTGGTTAGGCATATTTTTTAATATAGAAGACAAATTTCTGCTTTCTCTACATGGTTTGTAGTACTAGGTTTCGTCAGGAAGTTTCTTCATGGACATCCTCATTCCTGTCTTTTGCTTTGCTTTTTGCATCAGCAGTATTAATATTCTATGATTGCCTTAATTTTGGTCTCCACGCTTTTTAGAGCCATATGACGTAGGAAGCTGGATCATATCATAGTTTTATAGTATGAGTTTGTTACCAATCTTGTCAAATTTTTGGTGGATTTTGATTGTAGCAACTAATTCTAGGTGTGGAATTATTCAGTCATTTTGATTCCTATTGTTAAGGCCATCTTTAATGATTTATTATCACCCTTTACTCATGAGTTTAGAAGTAGGATATGGGAATCAATTAATGATGTAGGGAGATGATTTGTTGATCATGGTGACTGATTTAAGATTTTTATTTATATATATATATATATATATATCCCTATCCCCTTGTTCCCATTAAGATTGTTGTCATTTGCATTGTTTCCTAAAATGTATGTTCTAATCAAATTGTACATAAAAGAATTATAAGCATGCTTTGGAGCTATTATGCTTGCTTATATATCTTACAAAGATTGTCTTTTGTCCATTACTGCAGCGATTGGATAAACAAGGAGTTAGTTTCTGTACCCGGACCACGTATGATGATAATGCCATCACAAATGCTATTGAAATATATGATAGCTTGAGGTATTATAATGATTTTGAAAAATAGAACTGTTAAGCTGTTGTTCTGTTCTTCATGAGACCCAGTTTGACCTAGAAATTCTTTTGCAGGGGTGGTATTCATTTCATGGCATCCAATAATGATTGTGGTATAAGAGAATATGACATGGAGAAATTTCAGCTTATGAATCACTTCCGTTTCCCTTGGCCAGTTAATGTGAGTCTTTTAGTCCTCGTTTGGGAAGAAGAAATGGAATGGAATGGATAGGAATTAAAAGAATAATTTTAGAATATTTTTCCTTTCCTTTGTTTGGGAGTTTTAATGGAGGGAATGGAAAGTCCATTCCCTTGTTTGGAAGTTTAAGTAGGAGGGAATGAAATGGTTAGGAAAGAACACTTATTCCTCTCTATTCCCTTAAAACTTTAAATTTTCGTTCCCCCCGAAATTGGGAAGAATGAGAGAGAATGAAATTAGATTTAATGAATTTTTTTACTAAAAACTCCCAAAATACTCCTATATATTTAACCCTTTATTTTAAAATGGGGGTCTAATTGTAATATTGCCATAAAATGATTCTGTTCCATTCCTTCTTTGTTACTTTCAAACAAGATTACTTACATTCCATTCATTTTCATTTCTTCCCATGTCTTTATTTTAAAAGATCTAATCAAAGTTACTTAATTCCATTCATTTCCCTTGCTTAAATACATTCCATTTATTTCATTTCCATTCCCTTATGGTCATTCCGTTCCATTCCCTTATAATCTCCCAAACGAAGCCTTAAGCTTTTAAGATGAAATTGTAGATTTTCTTTAATTATTTTTTCCTGATAAATATTAATCTTTTATCATTTCACTTCCTATGTCCAACTATTATCTAAAAGGCTGACTCAGTGATTACATAGGGTATGAGGCGAAGTGTGTTATGTCACTGATATCTGGAAATCAAGCTTTCAACTAGGAACCCTATTGTATCTTCCCCTTTTAACCTTATTTTAATTCATTGATTTGGTGGTGAACATATGCACCGGTGCTGTCAATGCGAAAGGAAAACTTTATAAATACCTAACAAAGCTTGTGAATAGGATCTTGTCCACCACACTGTGTCATGCTTCTTCCAATGCGTTAAGATATATGTGGTCACTATGACCCTAGCATAATGGTTTTCTTTGACTAAATGGGTCCTCTGATGCATACCCAGCATGATTCTAGCATGAATAATTTTCTTATGACTAACTGGTTCTGATGCAGCATACATCAATGAGTCCAGACCATAGGATTATCACTGTTGTTGGAGATCACACAGATGGCTTGCTTGTTGATTCACAAAGTGGAAAGGTAAAGAAAGTTCTACTCATGATAATGGATTGTGTTTTCTTTTGCATTTCTCAATTACAAGGACATTGTTTTTGAGAAGATGGGTGAAATGGATGATTTCAGTTGCAATATTTGAAATTTTCTTCTCTTTTTTTTGCCAAATGGCACGCTATGCTTTATTTTTTTAAAATAAATTGGGAAGTTATGTAGGCACCCATTGGTTATAAACTCATGACCTCGCCCTCTATCCAAATTTGTAAGAGGAAGTGTCATTTGGGCTAAAGCTCATTGGTGGCTTGCTACAGTTTTTCCCTTCCTTCCCCCCCCCCCCCCCCCCAACCAAAAAAAAAAGGATATATATTTTTTGGGTCGTTGATGTGATCAAGTTATCAATTTTTAGCTTTCCTACAATGTCAAATTTCAACTGAGTTGAACAGTGGCACCTTGGTTTACCTTTTTAGTAGTACCTTAGTAGTGATAGTGGTGTGACTCGCAATTTTAGATTTTTCCTCCAACCATTATATGCTGCTTCAAATGACAGTACTTTGATGTATTTAAATCATGAGTCATTAAGTCATCAAAACAAGCCACATGACTTATTATTTATGTGCTTAAAAATACACGTGGATGGTTAATTGAAGCACTACACAGCAGATTGAAGGAACTTTTCTTCAAACTGGTTTGGAGAAAAACCAGGTCATTTACCTAGCAAATTGCAAGTGCATTAGAGCAAGAAATGAATATTTGACTGACAAGATTGAATTACTGTTTGATATTTCCAGACTGTTGCTACAGTGGCTGGTCATCTAGATTACTCTTTTGCTTCTGCATGGCACCCTGATGGACGCAGCTTTGCCACTGGGAATCAGGATAAGACTTGTCGAGTATGGGACATAAGAAAACTATCATCACCAATTGCAATTCTCAAGGGTAACTTGGGTGCTGCCCGATCAATTCGCTTCTCATCAGATGGTCAGTTCATGGTGGTGGCTGAACCTGCAGATTTTGTTCATGTGTATAGTACAAAGTCAGATTACCAAAAGCGCCAAGAGATTGATTTCTTCGGAGAGATCTCTGGGGTATCCTTGAGCCCAGATGATGAATCCATGTATATAGGAATCTGGGATCGAACTTATGCAAGTTTGCTACAGTATAACAAAAAGCATACATACGGTTATCTTGATTCCTTCTTGTAAGTTGTGTTCAACCGCAGAATTATTGGGAGGAGGAAAACGCTAAAGATACTGAAGATTTTACCCTACTTCAGAAATTTCTCTTTGTTTGATCTTAGTTCAGTCTGAGCAATCAAAATGGACTGGACAATAAGCTATATTTCTGATTAGAACTTTATTCAGCATATGTATAGTGATACTTCTTCCTTTACATGAAAGCTGTTTCTTTTCTCCTTCCTACTCGCTGTGTGTCTGTGTCTGTCTGTGTCTGCGCTTGCGTGTGCACACTAGTTTGTTAAGGTTAGCCGTTATAGAAGTAGGTGATCATTGCTCAACATGTTTGGGCTGGCTGTGGTGCCTTATCATCCTTGGATCGGGAAGGAAAAAGTATCTTGTGCGGTGTAATGCAATGTCCACAGTTATTTTGGGCTTGGAATTAGATGGTGTCTTTGACAGGCATTGGGCCCCATATAGTGAATTTCATTCTCTGTTTCTTTTTCTTTTGTTTTTGGTATGGAATGGGATTTTAAATAATGTAACATAATGTATACCTTAATATAATTAAAAAAATTAATCTTATCCATGAAGGCATATAGGAATTGGGTTCGAATAGCCAAGAGTTTTTCTAGTTTAGTAGTATTAGCTGGTTTTATTTTTAAGGAGAAGTAGAGATGGATTCTTTTTCGGCTTATGCAAAATGCAAAATGCGTTGAGGGGGCCGGGCCGGGCCGGGCCGGTGCCCGTGCATTATTTTATCAGGCTTTGGAATGGAGTTGTTCAGGTGTCCACCAAAGTGGCTTCTGACTTTATTTCCAAGTCGCCTCTGCACTAAAATGGAACATACATATGAAAAGATCATATAACATAGTTGGATTAGGATATAGGGTATTACACTGGGTGCAATACCTAGGGTATTACACCGGGTGTAATTACTTTTACTTTTTACTTCTCATAAAGTTTTTCTTTACTTTTTTTAATTAATGGTTGAGATTGAAAGTTATTTTTTACAACTATTAATCTCAACCATTAAAAGTAATTGCATTAAAAGTAATTGCATTATGTGCAATACCTAGGATATTGCACCTGATCTCAATCTACTAGAATTAGTTTTTTCTCAACATTTAAGAGATGTCAATTCCCTTTTGTAGCAAAGCTGTTGATTCTGTCCCAACTTTCCTGGCCTCACCTCCATCTCCACCTCCACCTGGGGCTGGGGGTATGTAATATGTACTGGATGGAGGGATCAAGTTAATTTGCACTAGATCTACTCCGAAGCTGAAGGTGGCAGTGGTAGGTAGGCTGTACAATCTTTTACCAAACTCAGTTAGTGCTTTTTGTCATAAAACTCCACCAAGACCTACCTAGTACCTACCCAATCAATTATATACTAGAAATTCATTATGCATCACTCTCACACTCAGTAAGTTTAGCACCACATTGATTTTTACAATTTTACCACAACTTTGTGATGTAACGAGTTGTAAGTGATATAAATAAAATTGTGGGTTCATGTGTCACCATATGGTAAAGTTGTGAAAATTGATGTGATGTTAAATTTACTCTACACTCCGTTCATACAAATACAATACAATACACGTTCAGGGTGAAAATAAATAAAAAATTGTGATGTACTGAAATCCCTTCGACTACTTTACTTATTAGCAAGTGAAGTTTGACCAAACATGTCCTCAGTTCTCTGCCGGTACCAAATTTTTAAGCTTAGTGGCCAAGCATACTTTTCAAAATCCTCAGACAATCAGGCAGTTTATATTATAAAATGATTAAAAAAAAAAGTTTGGTTAACCTATGCCCTTAAGGCATACATTAATCATATATTTTAGAAAAATTTTATCGAAAATTGAAAAAGCTGTTAAAACAATTAATCACTTTTTCATTTTTTTATAAAAAAGTTTCCAAAAATGGTTTACCAATATATGCTCTAAGGGCATATATTAGTAAACCCAAAAAAAAAAAAAAAAAAAAAAAAGGTTTTTGGGATGAGATTAAAATGAATTAAATTCTGTGAGGGATTCGATGGTTAAATAGTAGGATTGCATGAAATTGCGAAACAACTAGGGATGGCAATTTTTGCCTAACCCGCGGGTACTCAGCCCGGCCCGACCCTAATGGGCCCTATTTTACCCGATCCGATTAGGAATAGAGTCGGGTATGGGTTTTTTTTTTAAAAAAAAACCGAAGCGGGTCCGAGTTTTATAAAAAATCCGTGACCCGACCATAAACCCAGCCGGGATAAAAACCCGGTACCTTGAAATTACAAAAATACCCTCTCTCTCTCTCTCTCTCTCTCTCTCTCTCTCTCTCTCTCTCTCTATATATATATATATATATATATATATACCTATAATCTAACCCTAATCCCTCATTTCTTCAGCAGCAACTCAGAAATCATGCCTCCCTCCCTCAATCCTCACTCTGACACTCCCTCTCCCTCAGCTCAGTCCCTCGTTTCAGCTCATGCAGTCAACCAATCACTTCGACACTCCCTTACTCCCACACTCCCTCACCCTCACTCCCACACTCCCTCAGTCACGCCTCCCTCGCCTCTTCACCTTTACTCTGACACTCCCTCAGCATATGGCCTCACAACCCTCACTCACTCTCAGTCACTGCCTCACGCACACGCCCTCACTGACGCAGTCACGCCACGCCTCGCCCATGGCCACAAGCGTGACACAGCCTCACTCCATCTCATTCTCCATTTTTTTTTCTTTTTTTCTAGGTTCAATTCGCCTTAATCATGTGAGTTTGTGTTTGTGTTTGTGTTTATGATTTCTGAAAGGGAAAAATGAAAATCATAGATCTGAAATTTGTGTTTGGTTTGTGATTTTGAAAGGGAAAATCATAGATCTGATTAGGCCAAAGAGTATTCCTTTTAAAATGAGTTTAAAACTATCATCTATAAGTTTTATTACCTACTCATTGTAGTGGGCCTTTTTTGGTTAAAGTGGTCTGGGCTGTCTCCTGCAGTATTGGGCTCGAGTGTTCTGTGTATGGGAATTGAGACTGGTCCAACTGCAACTCAACTTGGTCCGGCTTGTGCACAAACAATGTCTCGTCTGCCAGGAGCACGCTTACAACAGGCAGAATTAAGAAAAATGAGTTGCGGCAGGCATATATGATAATAATAATAAAATCAAATACTTTAAGATCTTACTTAAGGTGAACAGATAAACCTTACTTAAAGAAAAAGATAATAACAGTTTTAGCAACAATCATTTTATAAGAAAAGTAAAGGGGAACAAGTGGGTAGTATGTGAGTTGATTGAGAGAGTAAATAAATTAGATCAAGTTTGATCTGCAGGACCAAAACCAGAGAGGGAAGAACACCTCTTCTCAAATTGTATAATCTTTCAAGGAGATCCTGCCGTGGAAATTAATCACTTTGAGGGAAGTGGACCTGAATGGCTGGTACACAGAAGCGCCTTTCGTTTCCGGCAGAGAGCAAGATTTTGAGAGGGAGAGAGGGAATCAACCTATTGGTGCATGCCTGCCATTCTAATTCTCTATCTTTTACTTTCCTTTTTCTAATATTCCCATTTTTCTTATCTTTTTCTTTCTTAATCCTTGTTTCTATTTCCTGACTTTCAAGTTTTCAATACCGTGGTGCTTATCGTTCTTCTTGTTCTTGTACATGGCAAGGGCCTCTTTATAGTGTCTGTCGTGACCAGATTTTACTATTTTAGCCATTAACCACATTTGTCTGGTCTGGGTAAACCTGCCGACCACCACTGGTCCGACTGTGTGCCATTCCCCATCGTTAGACAAAGGAAAGCTATTTTTTTTGTTTGTCTACCGTGACACCATTTCCTGTTACGGTGTGGGTGCTTTCTTTCTCCCTATCCCTCATTGCGTGTACCTAGTGGTTCCAGCTCAGCTTTGCCCGTTTGGGTGGTATGTCATCCCAGCAGGACACTTCTTCCAAAAGAGCCCTAGCAGGAACCTCAAAATAGGTCTTCCTCTCTCTCCACCGCCAAACCATACCCTATTACCTCTAAACCATGATCTCACTGTGTCCTGTATTGGCTGGGAATAGGCTGGTGAGGTCTGGGCCTTGCGCATGCCTCTCTTCCATGTATGTCCAAAATCTGTCTACTGCTCATGTGTCTGCCGTGGTTGGTCTGCACAGTCTGTCGTCCGTTCTTGACCATTTTCTGGTTTCCCTTTCCTTTATGGCTTGCCCTATTCGAGGCCGGGCCTTGCTTGATGGTGGGCTTTGCTTTTTCTTCAGCCCACCCTTCTTCCTGCTACTATCAGATAAGTTGGTGTTTGCTTGAATTGCATCTATTATTTTGTAAATTTTACAGACACAAAGGAGGAGGGGACCGAACCTACAATTAGAATTCATCTCCATCCAAACTGAAAAAATATGATTACCACACAAACATTCATTTTAAACTCTCCTTTTTTTTTTCTTCCTTTTCTTTTCTTTTTTCTCTTTTGGTGTTTGTGTAGGTGATTTTGCAGATTTGCCTGCACTTAAGTATATATTACATGCCCACATTGCCTATCATAAACCAAGAACCCATGCTGCAAATAAATAAATGCTATGAACAAAATGTTAATGTTGTTCTAGATGTAAGTAGAGCTTGTATAGATGTAAATCAGTTGATGTTTGTTTTGTATTGCATTTATGATTTTGTAATTTTTATAGACTTGAAGTAGGAGGTTAATTGCATTTAAAATTCTTCTCCATCTAAACAGAATAGTTATGATTAGTACATAATCATTCATTTTAAACTCTCTCCTCTTCTGTTTTTGTGGAGGTGATTTTGTAGATTTGCATGCTGATATTGCCTATCATGGACCAAGAACCCACAATATACACTGTGGATTAGGTTTGGATCAAATACCCCTTTTCCACAAGTCTGCAGACCATGCTAAGATCATTGCTTATGTTGTTTCATACGATTGTTTTTAATTTTAAAATTTAAAATTAATTTACTTTTAAACTAAATTCTTTTTCTTTATACTGTCCATTGTTATATTGTAAATAAATAAATTAATTTTGTAAATATAGTACATACATCCATTCTTTATTAGTCGTTCTATAAAATGAATGGATGTACTATATTACTCAAATTAATTTTAATGTATTTTATTGTATTGTTATGTCAAGTTGATGGTATTTTAAATATGTACAATGTTCTTGTGCATTGCGCTGGTTAAATGCTAGTATATATAAAAACAGAGACCTCATGCAAGAGAGCATAAGATCCTGCCATGTGGCACATTCTATGAAAAGAATTGAAATACTCTTAAGTCAAATAAGAGATAAGAACAACTTTAAAAATAGGGAGTCTTTATTTCCTTTGGTTTAATGCTTCATTACTACTTTTGTTACATCTTATTCAATGTTTCAAGACTATCATTTGTTTCATTTGGTTCAATATTTCAAGATTTTTCATCTCTCTCACACACACAAAACTCTTTACATTTCCATTCACCCTTTTCACTTCTACTCATTTATATACACATGCTCACAGTCCTTCATGTCATGTCATCTCAAATACACTCAGACCAAAAATGATTTCATTTATCTTCAACCTTTCAACAACAACTACATAACTCCAACAATGTCGTACTATTTTATCCAAACTCGTATGAGTAGGCTACGACCAAGGAAGGGGGCTTTTTTTTTTTTTAATTTATTTATTTAGTAATGATAGCTTATTGTTTCGATGTTGAAATCGAACATATGGATTTTATGAAATTGTGATTTGCTTTGAATATTTGGGTGTTCGGGATTTTGGTATGGGAAGTCATAAATGAATTTTGTTTTAGAACTAAAGAGAAAGAAAAAGAAACATTCTAATTGATTATTTACAAAATTAGCTTCTTTTTTTATATATAAAATTTATAATGTGTAGGTTTCTTTTACTGCTATTTTGTTCAATATGAGCAATAGTGATCAAATAAAAATCGATGATAATTTTTTATAGGGAATATTTTCACCATCCAAAAAATTTTTCAAACACCCTAGAATCTTCGGTCACCAAAAGCATCATGAGTTCACCAAAAGGGTCTTTGATCACCAAAAGTATCGTTGGTCACAAAAGGAGTATGGCAGCACGCATCGCACTCCGCCCTGACGTTTGTCACGTATCAAGGGGTCGTCAGGTACCTTTCCTGACACCACATGGCACACTCTGCCCTGACAGTCGTCATGTATCAAGGTGTCGTTAGGTACACAAGGGTCGTTAGGTACCTTCCCTCACACCACTCGACACACTTTGCCCTGATGGTTGTCACGTATCAAAGGGTTGTCAGGTACCTTCCCTATCACCACATGACACACTCCACCCTGACGGTCGTCACATATCAAGGGGTCGTCAAGTACTCTACTCAAGGATATTTCGACCAAGAGAATTTTCTAACTTCTTTTACCCGTCGAGTTGACAATGCCCTCGAGTTCCTTAGACCCTTCAGGCTTGAATCACCCTCTGAGCTAAATATACCCTTCGGGACCAATATACCTATTAGGCCAAATATACCCTTGGGGATCAATATACCTGCTGGGCCAAATATTTCCTTTCGGATAAATATACCCTTTGGGACAAGGGTACCCTTTGGGATCGATACACCTGTCGAGACAAATATACCCTTTGGGATCAATAAACCTGTCAGGACAAATATACCCTTCAAGATCAATATACTCGTCGGGCCAAATATACACTTTCAGATAAAAACACCCTTCGAGACAAAGGTGTCCTTCGGGATAAAACGTCTCTTTCGAGTCTGATGACCATGTGACATTGTTTATACCCTCCATCCATATTCGTCATTAGGTATGAATCTACTCATCGAGTTAACTAATATCGACGATGGAATATATACTTAGTCCCACTCCATTTGCGTACTCTTCACTCATGATTCCCTATATGGAAAGAACTTGCACACCACGAGTCCATTTGGGACAAGATGAAAATTTCAGCTTATTTTTGGTACTAAATATGGGTCACACTACACTTTTTGGTACTATTCATGTATCTCACTATATATTCAGCTAACTTTTACCTTTATCTACAATACTTTCAACAACAAAAATTTCAGTTTCAACTAAATAAGCTGTTCCCAAACGAACACCATGTCCAAGGATCCTTCTACATATTTGTATCCTCCCAATATGGGAAATAAAGTCCTAAGATCTCAAAACATTAATTCCATATCTTCCCTACAAGGGAAGGTCCTACGTTCATGGGATTTTGGTCAGCTCTACACCAAGTCTTCTCTTCTCCAAGGTATGTGAAAATCCCTAGCTCTCGCACTACTGAGTTCTTAGAGATTCTTCTATTACTGACTTAACTTTTGGAGGGTCTTTGGCTGACATCCCACTAGTGCTTTTTGTAGGTTCTTTGTTTCTTTATATTCTTTAGGTACTTTAATTGGCACATGTGTCGACAATCAACTCACTGACGATTTTGTGCATCATCAATTTTAAAGTGTTTTCCGCTTATTTTTAAAGGATTTGAAAGCCTAACTAAGAATAATTAAATTTTGATAAATGAATGTGTTTTTAACCAATTTCTCTTTGTTTAATCACTTTTTCTTTATGTTGATACTTACAAATGATTTTCTTAATTTCATTGAAATAATGAATTGGGTGTTTGAGATTGAGGTCTCCATATTTGGTTATGAGAATAGAGTGGTTGAAAAAGTATTTTAAGAGGTTTCTTAAATTTATGTAATTTTAGGATATAAAAATACTTTATACTTTAAATTCTTATTTATAGATTTCAAAACCATTTAATCGGTTTAAAAAATGAAGTAATTTTAAACATAAATATTATAATATGTTATATAATTTTTTTTAATAAAATATGAATTAAAAAATCAAGTTTCAAACTGTTCAACAATATTGTGGATAAACATAAATATTATACAACAAAATAAGTATCATATGTAGATATTAACATACAAAAAAAATTATTTCAAATGAAATTCTAGTTATCTATAAATGTTGGGATTCATCTAGTGTATGTTTGGATAGTGCTGAAAAGCACTTTTCAGCTACGTCCCACGTTTTCTAGTGGGTCCTATGCACTATTCACACATTTAAAAATTATTTTGCTACAGTGTTTTCAGTTGTTTTGTCTAACAACACCACCTCTTGTCATTGGATTAAAGTTTAATAGCAATGGTTTTTTAATCATTAATCTTGCATCCGCACCTTAATCCAATTTTGAAAGGGTTCCACAGGCACAAGGGACTGTCGAAATTTTGGGACAGTACACGAGAATTGATGAAAGACACAGGAAGACCAGTTTTCCAATAAAAATAAAAATAAAAACGAGAAAGCGATGCAACATGATTTTACTAGTAGACAATAGTTACTGCTTCGCTTGCTAAGAATAAGAATAAGAATAAGATACAATATTATTCAAAAAACACCAAAGGCGGCCCCGTGAACCAGATTTGGATCTTCTGAATACTACCGCTGAATTTCACACCCAAACCATGTTACACGGGCCCCATTCAAATTCATTTTCTGTCACACTATATGTCTTTATATGAAATTGAATTAGAGGGGTTCTATTACTATCATCATTTGCCAAATTATTTGTTTCACTCATTCTCTAGGTGTCTGACATTTTGTTATATTCTATAACAAACCATCATTATTATTATTATTATATATGCAACTCCATTATTATGTTTAGTTTAATTTAAGGTGTTGATTCATAGATGGTAGAAGGGTAGGCTTAACATGATAAATAAAAAATTATGTTAGTTTGAAACATAAATCAAGGTAAAACTGCCAAAGCTACCTTTGAATGTTTTCGGGTGTATGCAGTGGTTACACTTAGGGGATGTGCATGGGTCTGGTTGAGAGTTTTTTTCAATTCAACCCATTATGGTTAGATTGAAAAAAATAAAAATAAAAATAAAAATACAAACCAACCCAACCCACTTGGATCAAGTTGAACCCACAGGTTGGACAATTTTATTTATTTATTGAGCATTAGAACATTACCAGCACAAATAAGAACAAATTTATAACTTTAGTAAACTTGAGAACAACACCAAAATAACACAAACTATTTTATTAGTGTTTCAAAGTTCAAACAAACACAAAATAATTTATTTGCTACATCTGCCATATGAAAATTCTAAGTAATAGCACCACCTTATGCAAATTATCAAATCAAATGAAATTCCATTTACTTAGTAAGTTGTTAAATAATTCCGTATCAACTCGGTTGATAAAAAAAAAAAAAAGAGAGTAAATAATAAAATTATATTTTTAAATATATATTAAATATAGGTGGCTACGATAGGGTTATGTGAATTTGTAAATTTGCTGACTCACACCCAACCCAACTCACTACAAAAATAAAAATAAAAATAAAAATAAAAAAATTTTTTGACTATCCAACCCAACCCAATCCAGTGATCCACCAACCCCTTGAAAAAATTTTGGCTGCACACTTATAAGACCCCCATTTACTCATTTCCTTCTCCTTAATTACTTAGCAAATGAAACATAATGATTTATTTTAGTTTTCAAAGTAATACATATTCTCTTCTACCTCATCACTTTTGTTTTTGTAAATTGTAAAATTTTTATTGATGTTAACTAATTACTTTTACAATATGGGTAAATAAATGTTCAGATTTAATCCATTCAAATTTTAGGCTAAAGTTTGTGGTGGGCGTTTTGTGATTTTGGTCTAGACTGCCTCCTGTTGTACTAAGGCCCAAGTGTTCTGGATAAGAGACTTAGGACCAGTCCAATTGCAACTCACCTTGATCCGCCTTGTGTAGAAACTATGCCCCATTTGCCGAAACTTTGGTCACATGCTCATGGCAAGTGAAGCTGTTACAGAAGAGTTATGGTAGACACATACAGTGTGACAATAAAGGCAATACGCTTCCCGTTAGACAAAATAAATAAAGAATCCTTAAGTAGGAAAATAACGATATAAGAAACATGTTATAAGTGAAATTGCAAAGGCAAGATAGGAAATAATTTCGATAATTAGCGAAATCAAAAGGAAAAGGTTAGTCTGCCGTGTTCAACCATGCTACAGGACTAATACCAAGGAGGGAACCACTTCCTCAATGTGGACAACCTCACAGAGGAATCCTGCTATAGAAATTATCCACTTTGAGGGAACGGACCTGAATGGCTTATGCCCAAACAAATTCTTTATCCTTAACAGAGGGTAGGCTTTTAGAGAGAGAAAAGAGATTAGCCTATTGGTGCATGCCTGCCATTCTACATTCTCTATTTCTCTTCTTTCTCTTTTCTCTCTGTTTTGTTATTTTGATTCTTTCCCCACTCCTATTCTTTCTTTCTTAGCGTTTACTTGTGTAGTGTTATGGTGAAGGTGGTGCTGTGATTCTCTCCTCATGATTGCTACTGTTGCGATGATGTTACTGTGCACGACAAGAAGCCTTTATATACTGCCTGTCGTGTCTGGTTTTTACCATTTTATCTTTTAACTACTTTTGTTTGGTTTAGGGTGTTCTTCCCGACCACCCATTGGTTTGTCAACTATCCAGCCACCACCATTTACCTGTACTGGCTGTGCCACTCCCCATTACCAGACAAAAAAGACTGTTTTGTTTGCTTGTTCACCGTGGTATTCTTATCCACCACAGTGTGGGTATTCCCTCTTGCTATCCCTTATGGCATGTACCTAGTAGCTCCAACTCATCATTTCTTCTTTTGGGTGGTATGTCATCCTAGCAGGACATCTCCCCCAAAAGAATCTGAGCGGAAATCTCATAATAGGTTTTTCCTTCTCCCCACCGCTAGACCATACCCTTTCTTACCTCTGACCCATGACCCACCATTCCTGTATTGGTTGGGTACGGGTTAGTAGTGCCTAGGCCTTGTGCATGCTCCACTTCCGTGTACGTCAAAAGCTTGTCCGCTGCTCATGCGTTTGCATGGTCTAGATGTTCATCTGTGTATTCTACCGCTCATCCCTAACCTCTTATGGCGTGAACTATTTTTTTGATTTTCCCTTCTTTATTGGCTTGCTCCTTTCGAGGGCTGGGCCTTGCTTGATTGTGGGTTTTCCTCTTTTTAGTCCATTCTTTACTCCTTCCGTAATCTTGTTACCCTTCATGCCATATCACCCTGCCATTCCTGCCGTGGTGTTATTTGGCCCGTGCTTGCTGGCCTCTTTTGGGCTTGCTGCATGTTCTTCTCTCAATGACTCAATATGGTCATTGGATTTATACTCATGCTACTTTGGGCTTTCTTGACCCATTACATTACTTGTGGACTCCTTTGTCCCATTTATTTCTTCTTGGACATCCTTGGCCCATTTGCTTTCCTTGCGCATCCTTGGCCCATTTTCTAATTCTGCATTCCCATGGGCTTCCCTGGCCCAGTTATTGTATCCTTCATCCTTATGGCTCATGGACTTTCCATCAACCCCTTACTTTCTTCCTTCATTACCCATTACATTGCTTGTGGACTCCTTTGTCCCATTTATTTCTTCTTGGGCATCCTTGGCCCATTTGCTTTCCTTGCGCATCCTTGGCCCATTTGCTTTCCTTGCGCATCCTTGGCCCATTTTCTAAGTCTGCATTCCCATGGGCTTTCACTAACTCTTTTGGGCTTCCCTGGCCCAATTACCGTATCCTTCATCCTTAGGGCTCATGAACTTTCCATCAACCTCTTACTTTCTTCCTTCATTACCTTGGGCCTGTTGTGGCTCATTTTTACTTTTTTACATCACATAATACCCATGGGTTTACTACTTCTTTCTCTTGGCTCTTTTTTGGCCCATTTGCTTTCCTTAAGGCCCATTTATTTACTTTATAGGCCCATGATCCGTTGTTCCTGCCATTCGGGTTTAATGGTTTTTTTATCAATCCATTAACTCTTTTCTGCCCATATTGTTGGGCTTCTTCCTGCTATTGGGTTTCCAAAATGAGCATCAACAAAGTTCATTATACAACATTTAACTTTGAGATAATTTTCCTAGGTCTCTAAAGTTCTAATTTTATCAATTCATCCTCTAAATTTGCAATTATTGTCAATGTGACTTACTCTTCTATTTATTGTCATTAGAAAAAGGAAAAGGATTCTCTCCAAACTAGTTTGGAGAGAAATCCTTCAAACTTCTCCTATATCTTTTTATTAGATGTAAAATTTGAAAATATAACCATTGGATTGTATGGCCTTATTATATCCTCCATGCTTGAAAATTTTTAAGAAAATTAAAAATCAATAACTATGTCATTAATCAAATATTTAAATTTCAAGTTCTTAGCATAAAAAATAAGTTTATTGATCAAATAGTAAATAATAATCGCTTTGAATGAAATTTGACATGCGTGGTAAGAACTTAGTTAGATTCTAATAACATTCCAATTATGTGCCAAGTTTCATTCTAATTGTCTTATTATTTGATGCCAAGTGTAATTCCAATTATACTTTGAATTTGTGTCAATTATGTTTACATGCAAATTCATGTATCTAAACTTAGAAAAGTCAAAAAGATTCAATTTGAATTTATAGTCTTTCAATGTAATATAATGAATGTATACCACCTATTACTTATTACATAGAAATATTGTATGTGTGTGTAGTGCACCCTTGCATATATATATATATATATGAGTTAGTTCTAATAATAAAAAAATCCTTCTTCTACCAAAAAAAAAAAAATAGTAATAAATAAAAAATCCTTCCAAAATTTCTTTTAATTAAGAAATGAAATATTTTATTAAAAAATTTCATTTATGCCCAAAACGATGTTGCGTCTTCCTACACCTAAGGCTTGGTGATGTTATCTCGGTTCCTCGATGCTTGAGTATTAGGTATGTAGAAAGTTCACATTCGACCTCTTGATGACATTATCAAAACCTTACTGGGAACCTCTTTAATATCTTTTCTTCATTTCATCAATCACATGCTCCTAATTTTTGTTTTCTTTCTTTTTAATGAAAAAAAAAAGGGGAAAACCTAGAGTTTCTCTCGTGACAAATCAAATCCTAATTTTATAAATTTTTCATTTTTCATATATATATATTGAGATCTGGGGTTCAATATCCGCCTATACCAAAAATTGATTGGTATCTTATTCTGATGATAAAGAGGTATCATCAAAAGCGAATGTTATAGTTTAAAATTCTCTAAAAAAAAATCATTAATAAGCAACCTTTATGGTAAGAGGAAAGTTATCATTGGCGCCAATCACACCCAAATAACACCATTTTATCATGGGCGATTTTTAAGTTTCTCATCATTAGAGAGGCAAACTTTGAGAGTGGGTTGCCTAGGAAAGGAAATCATGCATTTTTAATATTTGCAAATCCTCGAAAGGTTGGTTGGGTTTTAAAATTAATAGGCAAAAAGTATATATATGATGATATGGTAGAATGGAATTTCCTGAAGTTTGTATTGAAATTATTTAGGCATAGTAAAAAAAGGCTATCAAGTTGGTAAGGCAATGTATTTCAATAGTTAGTTACTCTTTTCTCCACAATCCCCTTATCATTTTTATAATTTTCATTGCTACAGAAAGTAATATCAATATTAATTTAAAGATCACTCGCCTCAGCTGCCTCTGGTACAAACCTAGTAACTCTCTTCTAAGAATCATCTATACAAGGGTAAGCTTTACACCCTTTTTAAATCATTTAAACCCCAAACCATGAGTCAACTAATTAAGGCTCTGCCTATGCCAAATCCAAACACATTGAAATGATAGGAGAATGATCGATGTTGTCCAAATAATATCCTAAAGCAATAGATCCCATCATCCTTAAAAAAGCCACACGTACACAAAAAGAAAATGATAACAATAGAATAACCATTGCCAAAGAGAATAACCATTGTCAAAAAAAAAAAAAAAGAATAACCATTGTCAAAGAGATAGGGTGTCCCTCGATATAAAATTGATGAATCCCCAAACCTAGCTATTATGATGGTTTGTAGACACTTTTTATTATATACTTAGGATATGAGACGTCACATGCTTCTAGCTAGCCAAATCCCTACAGGACAGATACTCCTTAATTTTATGTAGTATTAATAAACTATTAGCTAGAATAGCCAAATTGATAATGACAGCAATAGTGTAACCCCGTTAGGCAAATGTTATGAGGTGCATATATAACACCTTTCCTGCACCAAAGGTTTAAGATAGATAGAGTCTATAAAAGGTTTCATAAGGTTAATTAGGATTACCACAGGTGATCTTCTTCTTCGAGATATGGTATGGAGAATTAAAAACAAGAATTTGTTGGTGGCACCTCTAATTTTGTATGATTTCTAGAAGACTATTACTAGAGTTGAACTTCGAAATTAATAGGAGAAAGAGATGTTGAAAGCTATCTCTAACACTCCATATCGGATTAATGGTTAACGATCTGCAGAAGTAGAAAAGGATGAAGATCAACGTTGATGCTACCATCAGGAGTAGAAAAGGAAGAATTGTGGGAATCATGCATGTAGAATTCAAATGGTGAAGTTGTTAAAGCTTAGGCTGAAGCAATTAATTCCAAAATGTTCTACTTCTACTTGCTATCCTTGAAGTGAAAGAAGAAACAGTTAGTAAAGTAATGAGTACCATGAATCGAAGGTGATGCTCATATTGTGGTTCAGACATTAATGAAGAAAAAGGATGAAGCTATAAACTAGGAAATAACATGCTGATAGAACACATAGTTCACACAGCTCTAAACTAAGCTTCACTAGGAAAAATTTTGAAATTTGCTAGCTAGGTTGTTGAAAGCTCATAAGCTTTGTAAATGGGCACTGAAACATGATTTTAAATACTCTCTCTCTTTCTCCCAACTGCTTCTCTGAGAAGGTAACCCCTTGTTTTATATTCTCTGGTTTGTCTTAGTTTGTTTAAATGGATGTAGGGGTTGTCATAATCAATATATATACATATAAAAATAAAAGCAGAAACCTCATAGAGAATTGAAATATTCTCAAGTGTCATGTCAAAGATAAGAATAAATTAAATTTTGACTTTTTGTTTCATTTGATTTAATGTTTCAGGACTTTTCTAATTTAAAATAAATAATCTTTGTATTCTTTGGTTTAATGTTTCAAGACTTTTCATCCCTCATATATACACACAAAACTTTTTGCATTTTAATTCATAACTAGCCGCGAACCCGCACGTTGCGCGTGATAATTATTTTTGTGGTAGTTTTATTAATTTTTTTTTTTTACAATTTAAACTAACCTAATAATGAGTAATGTATTTCGTAATTATATTTTTATTTATTATAGGAACAATCATAAATGTAATATAGGAACAATCCAAAACACCAAAAAAACGTAAACTAAAAAAAATTAATAAAACTTAACAATGATTAATTGAACCAATATTAGGATAAAATTTTGTTTTTGATAATCTATTAAGGTTATTTTCTTTGTAGAAATTATAATTTTGGCCGCTCAAAACATATTATCAAATAAACAATTATTAGCAAAATCTAAGAATTAAATTTCTATACATGCATTGTTATAAAAAAATAATAATAATATAAATAAAATTGCAAAAGTTAAAATTTGTCACCTATCCGATTATTTTCGTTTGGCTAACCTTTACTTTTCTTTAAATAAATGGCATTATAGAGTACTTCTAATACAACTATTAAGAGTACTTTGTCCACCACAAAGGATTAGAAAATAAACAAAAATTAGTAAAGTCTCATAGTTTAACGTCTAAATTGAGCACTATAAAAAATCATGCTATGTAACAGAATAAATACCAAATTATCCAAATCATGCAATGTAATAGAATAATATTATATTTTTATATGCTATATTTAATTCTTTAGAATGCAATAGGATAACATTTAACAACCAAAGGGAATAAAAAACAAAACAAAAAAAAACAACAACAACAATTTAAAAAACAAAACTAAATCACAATTTAAAAAACAAAACTAAATCGCATTAACCCAAAATAGAGTTTTA
Source organism: Quercus lobata (assembly GCF_001633185.2). Lineage (NCBI taxonomy): Eukaryota > Viridiplantae > Streptophyta > Magnoliopsida > Fagales > Fagaceae > Quercus > Quercus lobata. The sequence continues at coordinate 27,670,467 of NC_044909.1, read as the reverse complement.
AAGAATATAAATAATTATCAACCTAAAGTAGAGATACAAGAAAAAAAAAAATCCACCAAAAAATTTAGAGAGAGAGAGAGAGAGGGAACTTTTTTTTTGCGAGGGAAAACTATGCATAGAATAGAAGAGATAGTGACAAATTTATAGTAAGAGGGTATGAATAAGAAGAGATAAAAAAAAAAAAAAAAAAAAAAAAAAAAAAAAAAAAAAAAAAAAAAAAGGTAGATGAAGGGAAAGAGGAAGATTGATATTAATGTAGAGGGTAGTGGGGAGATGAAAAGATAAGGGAGGGAGAAAGATTGAAGAAGTAGTGGAGAGATGAAATGGTAAGGGAGAGAGAAAGGTAGGAGAAGTGTAAATAAATGTTAAAAACAATTATAAGAAAATTGGAAAGAAAAAAAAAATCAATGGTTTTTTTTTTTTTAAAGCTGAAAGGGCTTACACAAAACCCTAAAACTGAACTGAAAAGGTTTTAGGTTAGGCTTGATAGTGGAACTAAATAAATAAGAGGTAGGTTAGATTAATTATACAGATTTATTATAGGGTAATAGTGGAAGTAAAATTGTAGGACAAATTATATTTTAAAAAAGAAAAGGAAAAAAAGAATGATATGGTAGCTGATGTGGCGCAACATGAGAGCAACAGCATTAAACGCTACACTTCAACTTTTAGTAATATATAGATTTCCACCTCTTGTACTTCTACCCCTTTATATATATCTAATCATAGCCCATCATGTCATTTCACGTCAAATACACATAGACCAAAAACAGTGTCATTTACCATCAATATTTCAATGACACCTACCTAGTTCTAATATTGTTGTTTCATCTAATTCTAACCTATATGAGAATGAGAAAGACACCTACCTAACGGCAATTACGATTTTGATATTAAGGTTTGCGGTTGTGAACTTATGGGTTTTGTAAAGGATGTGATTGATTGTGGATGTCTGAGATTTATATATATTTTAGAATTAAGGAGAAAGAGAAATACATATTTTATATCAACTTTTATTTTACAATATTCTTCCAAAGTTTTTTTTTTTTTTTTTCCTTATTACTTGAACTAAATAATTATAATAGATGTGTGTGTACAATTTATAATTGTTACTTCTTATGATGAACTAACTAATTAAGCTCTATAACAATTATACTATAATATATATATATATATATATATACAACATTCTCAAAAACTATCTTAAATAAAATATTACAATATTATCTGTGCATCGCATGGACAACTTACTAGTTACTTATAATCATAAAGAAAATACTTGGAAAAAATATCAAATAGGAAAAAAAAAACTGTTCTTCATGTATGTAAAAAAAAAAAAAAAAAATGTGGTACTTAAAAAAAATTTAGTATTAGTTACTGAGTATTATTAAGTTACGCTAATTAAGAGTTTTGTAACTCAATTAGTTCTACCTCCTAGAGTTCAAATCTCTCTCCATTTTTCTATTGTAAAATTCAAATTATAAAAAAAAATAAAATGATTATTAGACTATTGAATACATCAATATGTTATTGTGCTTTTGAATTTAGCGCATGTTCTTGACATAAAAATTTTGGTATAAGAACTGTTAATTCTCAAAAATTTGTGAAAACTTTGGTTGCTTGTAAAATACTCAAGAATTACAACCGTGAATATATTAAATCTTGTGAAACAACAAATGTCAATTCTTGCATATTATGTAGCTGCAAGAATAACTGATGTGACACTTAAATTAAACTCTTAATTTTTTTTCTTAAAATTATTAACATAGAATAAAAGTTTAAAAAATAAAATATTTTATTTTTCATCCAAATAAGATACTTAACCATGCATCCAGGATATTTATTTCATTTAAAAAATTCATAATAGCCAAATTATTAATTCTAGATATAGTTCAAAATAGTTATTTAGATATCAATTCTAAAGTTATATAGTATTATATATATATATATATATATATTCAATTTTAAGTATAGGAGAACAATATAAATATCAGTTCTCTAATATGAGACTTCCTTACAGTATCTTATAACAAGTTTGGCAGATCTAAAGGAGCCTCATTTTTCTAAAAATCTAAACCACAGACACTGTAAAACAAAAAATTTATTTGTTTCATTAAAAAAAAATGTCGAGCAAGAATTTTTGTTTTTACGTTGCTGGGATATGAATGGCAGTATGTGTCATATAGACAAATATTTATGCTAGCATATCATAAAACCAAGGCTGTATTTAGTATTGATTAGTATTTACGAACCAAAATATATATATACTGTGGAAGTGGAAGTAAGGTAAAAGAATCAGAAAGTGCTTTCAGATATTCATAATTCAAAAAAGGGCAGCAGCCAGCAAGATAAGCTGCAAAGGAAGCGACAAAAGCAAAAGGCAAGAAATTCGCTGGGAAAATTGTCATGGAGCGGTGCTATGTTGGACCATCTGTTTCCCTTTTGTCTCAGACTCTCATCTCAGCATTTCATGTCATTCTATTTCTCCTCCTATTTCTTTACTTGACTTATTGGCAGTTTTGGCATTTTACAAAGGCTATCGCTAATTCCAATTTGGTTAATAGTCTCTCTATCTCTCTCTCGTGACCATATAGTAACATCGTTTTCTCTTTCCAGTACTGTACGAATCCTCAAGATAGAAGGCTATGTTCTCTTGGCCTAGCCATAATAGCCATAGCCATATCCATATCCATATCTTATCAAAGAAACTGAGAGAAAAGAGAGAGTTCATCAAAAGAGAATAATAACAACAACAATGACGATAACTTTGATGGGTTTTCTCCATTTGCTACTTCTTGCTGCTGCTACTTCTTCTTTGCAACAATATTGCATGGGGATGGGGGTCCCTGTCCAACTCAACGACGATGTTTTAGGCCTTATTGTCTTCAAGTCAGACCTTCATGACCCTTCTTCGAATCTCGATTCATGGAACGAAGACGATGATTCCCCTTGCTCTTGGGAATACATTCAGTGCAACCCTGTCACCAGTCGTGTTTCCGAGGTTTCACTTGATGGCCTAGGCTTATCTGGCAAAATTGGAAGAGGGCTCGAGAAGTTACAACACTTGAAGGTACTCTCACTCTCACGTAACAATTTTTCTGGTACTATTAGTCCCCAACTTACTCTCACTTCTGGCCTTGAAAGACTTAATCTTAGTCACAATAGTCTTTCAGGCAACATTCCCAGTTCACTTGTGAATATGAGTTCTATTCGATTTCTTGATCTTTCTAAGAACTCATTCACTGGACCTGTCCCTGATAATCTGTTTCAAAACTGCGTTTCTATGCGCTACCTGTCTTTAGCAGAGAATATGCTTGAGGGGTCACTTCCAAGTACACTCTCTAGTTGCTCCTTTTTGAATTACCTTAATCTCTCCAAAAACAGTTTCACTGGGAACCTAGATTTTGCTTCCTGGTTTGGGTCATTGAAAAGGCTTCGGATTTTGGATGTTTCCAACAATGCACTATCTGGGTCTGTACCAGCAGGAATCTCAGCCATCCATAACTTAAAGGAGCTTCTTTTAGAGGGTAATCACTTCTCAGGACCACTACCCTTTGATATAGGACTATGTCTTCACTTGAATAGGTTGGATTTAGGTGATAATCAATTCACAGAACCACTGCCAGATTCACTGCAAAGGCTGAACTCTTTGACCTTATTCAGGGCTTCAAATAACATGTTCACAGGTTCTTTCCCTCAGTGGATATCTAACATGAGCAGTCTGCAATATATAGACTTTTCCAACAACGGTCTCACTGGGAGCCTCCCATCTTCAATTGGTTACTTGAAATCACTAAACTATTTGAGTTTGTCTGATAACAAGCTTAGTGGAAACATTCCAATGTCACTGGCTGATTGTACTTACTTGTCTGTTATCAACTTGAGGTCTAACAATTTTCATGGTATGATACCGGAGGGTCTGTTTGATCTGGGATTGGAGGAAGTAGACTTTTCACAAAACGCATTAATGGGCTCAATCCCACATGGTTCGAGTAGGCTCTTTGAATCTCTACGGACATTGGATCTGTCCAGGAACAACCTTACAGGAAGTATGCCTGCAGAAATGGGTCTCTTCTCTAGCTTGACATACTTGAATATATCATGGAACAAACTACAATCCATGGTGCCCCCAGAGCTCGGATTCTTTCAGAACTTAACCATCTTAGATCTTCGTAACAACGCCTTATTCGGTCCAATCCCTGAGGATATATGTGACTCAGGAAGTTTGGGAATTCTTCAATTGGATGGCAATACATTGACGGGGCCCATTCCTGAAGATATTGGGAATTGTACATCTCTCTACTTACTGTAAGTCTCATAGTTTATGTTATGAATTATAATTTGTGCAAGCAATGCATATTAATTTGGTTTGGGCTAAAACTAAGATATCCTTACTTAGCAGCTGCACTTTAGGTTCCTCAATTAAATTCAATCATGTGGTTGCAATGATTAATGAATCATATGGTTAAATTTCATTACCCTTAGAAAAGTTAGCACTGCTTTTGCTACATTGGGCAATACAACCATGTGATTGGATTCAATTTTGGGAACCTAAACTGCAAGACCTAAGTAACTAAATTTTGTTATTTGATTTTTATATGCCAACTGTGATTACTTTTATGCAGGAGCTTGTCACACAATAATTTGAGTGGTTCGATTCCAGTGTCTGCTTCTGAGTTGAAAAGGCTGAAGATTTTAAATTTGGAGTTCAATGAGCTGAGCGGAGAGATACCCCAAGAGCTTGGAAGATTGGAAAATCTACTTGCTGTAAATATATCTTACAACAGGCTCACAGGCAGGCTTCCTGTTGGGGGTATATTTCAAAGCCTGGATGAAAGTTCCTTGCAGGGAAACTTGGGTATTTGCTCACCCTTGTTGAAGGGACCATGTAAGATGAATGTTCCAAAGCCTCTAGTCCTTGACCCCAATGCCTACGGGAATCAAATGGGTGATCATAATCAAAGAGACAGATCTTCCAAGTCCACACAACTCGGTCACCACAAGTTCCTTAGTGTTTCTGCTATTGTAGCAATTTCAGCAGCAATACTAATCGCAATTGGGGTGATTGTTATCACCTTACTAAATGTGTCCGCCCGGCAAAGGCTCACATTTGTGGACAATGCCTTGGAAAGCATGTGCTCAAGCTCTTCCCGCTCAGCAAGCCCACCTGTAGGGAAGCTCATTATGTTTGATTCAGGGTCATCCCCTGACTGGATTAGCAATCCAGAATCTCTACTTAACAAGGCCTCTGAGATTGGCAGTGGAGTCTTTGGAACAGTTTACAAGGCCTCATTCGGAGCACAAGGAGGAATAGTAGCAATTAAAAAGCTTGCTACCTCAAATATAATCCAATATCCTGAGGACTTTGATCGAGAAGTTAAAATCTTAGGAAAAGCAAAGCACCCGAATCTGATAGCACTGATGGGATACTACTGGACTCCTCAAACAAAGCTGCTGGTAACGGAGTATGCACCCAATGGCAGCTTACAAGCCAAACTACACGAAAGGCTTCCTTCAACCCCATCTATTTCTTGGGCCAATAGGTTCAAAATCCTGCTTGGAACAGCAAAGGGACTTGCACATTTGCATCATTCTTTCCGTCCACCCATCATTCACTACAACCTAAAACCAAGCAACATCTTGCTTGATGAGAATTACAACCCAAAGATATCAGATTTTGGACTGGCCCGGCTTCTAACAAAGCTTGAGAAGCACATAATAAGTAACAGATTTCAGAGTGCACTTGGTTATGTGGCACCAGAACTAGCATGCCAGAGCTTAAGGGTTAATGAAAAATGTGATGTTTATGGCTTTGGAATGATGATATTTGAGCTTGTGACAGGTAGAAGACCTGTGGAATATGGAGAAGACAATGTTGTGATATTGAGTGACCATGTGAGGGTGTTGCTTGAGCAAGGGAATGTGTTGGAGTGTGTTGATCACAGCATGAGTGAGTACCAGGAAGATGAGGTCTTGCCAGTTCTCAAATTGGCTCTGGTTTGCACCTCTCAGATACCTTCTAGCAGGCCCTCAATGACAGAAGTGGTGCAAATACTGCAAGTCATTAAGACCCCAGTTCCACAGAGAATGGAGTTATACTAATATCATCATCCATTCAATTTCAAGCATTGTAACATCTCTTTTCTTCTCTTAACTAGCTAGAACAACAAAAAGGTTTCCTCATTGTTTTGAGTCTCTTATTTTTCTTCTTTTTCATTTGATAAGAATGCTTTACTAGTTATTGGCAATTTCCTGTACTTATTGTAACCATGGTCAATGTCAAAATTGAGTTATCAATCATTTTGTTCTTTCATTATTCATTTATCTATCTCCAAACTTCTACGGAAATATACCTTTTTTTTTTTTTTTTTTTTTTGAAGTGTGATGTAACTATACAAATGATAGCTAGGTGTATTCGAATTCTCACTCCAGATGCATTTACTTATGAGAATCATATAATGTCAATTTCTGAATAACAATTGGACTGATTTTGCTATTTCAATGTGAATTGTATCTAAAGATTTGTTTTGTAAGTCGAAAAATTTTATTATGGAAAATATATAATAGAAATGCATAATAGACCCGGCCTTCATAACAAGGCCTAGCTACTCGAACACTCGTTTTCACAAGTTGCGCCATGAACTTTTGGGAAAAGAATCATTCTCTATTTGAAATGAATTCATTTCATACTGAAGGTTAAATTTTACTAATCTGAAGGTGTTCATTGGTACCCTACATTCTACAACATCACGTCTTGTTTGAGAATGGCCATCACAAACTTCAAAGAAGCATCTCAAGTCAAGTCTCAACTATGAAGGAAAAGAAGGTGTGAGTGCACAAAACATCTGAACTACAATCCATTTCGTGAATGGGACAAGACCACCCCCACAACACCCCCAAAAAAAAAAAATATATATATATATATATATATATATATTCAAGTTAGCTTGTGAACCAAAAGCCATAGAAGTTGTTTATCATCAACAAGCACCACTTGTCACAATTTGTCCACCACAAAACCTGTGCCAATAATTCACGTGACCCAATCAAAAAACAAAAAATAGAATAGACAACACAACTTCAACTTGATCACGAGATTTGCCCTGTTGCTAGGTATTGTTGATGGTTGATGCGTAACGATTTCCCTGTTCCTTTGTTTATTGGCTACCTTTTTCATCTCCAAATCAGAATTTTTTTACTTTTTCACGTCAAACCAACAACAGAAGAATGTACAATGATGCTTCTCTAACCCAGAAGGCCAAACTTTGATGCTTCTATTGCTTAATGCATTGCTGCCACGGGGCGTATAAGCCACTAAATTAAAATACATGCTCCCAAAATATCATAACCCCCACATCAATGGAGCTTACTTGGCTAGAGTGAAAATATTGAAAGAATTCTCCCAGATATATAGTACAGTATATCATAAATTGCTGATTCGTATAGCATAAGAAAAAAACTTTTGATGAATAATTAAATTATACTTGTTATCTATTCAAAAATAGTAATATTATAAATAATATAAAAGTTTTCTTTTAAAAAAAAAGAGTTCACGTGTTTGAATTCAAAAATGAAATTCAATCCGTGACTTCCAACATCAGTTGTTGACCCCATATTTGTTCTGTAATAATTATGCCACGGAATGTCTTACAATCCTCTGTGTGTCATGATTCATAACCATAAAAACCTGAGGGATTTGATAATAGAATGTCATGATTAGTACTAAGCAAAAATTGTCATTGGGCTGAATACAAAGGAAATTATATAACGTCATTTGTACAATTAAGTTATCGAGTTGAGCCTTACTGGCTCAAGTTTGACTAGTCTATTTAATAAGCTCCACAATTAAGTTTGAGCTTAGCAAACAAAAATCCGGTTAATGTGTGCCCTAAGGGTACACATTAAGCTTTCTATTTTTGGAAATATTTTCTCGAAAATTGAAAAAACTGCTAATACTTTTTCAATTCCCTAGAAACTTTTTCTAAAAATGGTTAATTATTGTGTGCCCTTAGGACACACATTAGTAAAATCCAACAAATATAAGCATGCTCTTTATAGAACTGAGTTTCAATGTAACACATTTTTACTACCCCAACACAATCTTTTAAGTATGAGTGCAAAGCATCACGCTATCAGTTAAAGACTGCCAACCAGATTCACCTTGTTACTTCGAGTTCTTGGCTCAGGACTCGAAGTGGGGTAAAAGATCCTATGACGAAAATAACTAGAAAGCATACCTAATCTTCTACACGGGTTTGGACAGGCACAATGTGCCCAGGAATCAATTCTAACAGCAGAGAAAACCTTGGCATATCCAGCAAATGATTACACTCTCCAATCTCCATATAGAGCTGGACCCCATAAGCTGTGTGATTACTACACATGCCTAACAGCAACAGCAAGGGCCAACCAATATGGTCAACTATTAAGACAGTTCAAAAAGCACCCCCTACAATTTTACACCAAATGACCAAAAGATTATTCAACATAAATAAATACACCAAACCTTAAAACCCGGTTTGGATAGCCCATTCACGTTTGTAAGGTCTGCACGTTTTCAGCTTTTTTTTTTTTTTTCTTTCTTTTTAAAACCAGCACCTGGTGCACTGTTCATGAGACATATGAACAGTAAAAAGGAGTGAACAGTAATTTTTCACGCATTTAAAAATTATTTTGCTACAATATTTTCAATTTTCAGTTTTCAGCAAAATAAGCTGTATCCAAACAAACCCTAAGTCATCATTCTCTGCCAAATCATTTCACTAAACTTGAGTAGAAAAGAGAGGATTGTAATTATCATTTCAAGATAAAACCTCCAAAATTACATCGTCAGTTGCATTGAGAAGCTTGCCATATTTTAATATTACTATTCAGAAATGAAATCAGTAGAAAACAAATGCAATTCTACACCATATCATCTTCAAATAAGGATACCAACTACCAAAAATTGTTCTTCCTACTTCAACAAACATTCCAAAAAGTGCACAAGGCACTAAAGAGTGTACTTCACTAGTGACAATAAATCAATTCTCATGCAACGCCTTCATCAAATGCAATCTACTGAAGTTCTGCCCCGTAACCCTGCAAAATTGTAGTCCACAGATAAAGCATCAATAAACGCCAAAAATCATTGGTCCAGTGCAGAAGCCAGCAAAGATTTACCAATCACAGACGTAACAGAAAACCGAGACAGAGGGATAAGGCCTATAAAAAAGATATCACGGGCCCAAATTCTAGTTTTCTTAGCATTGTTATGAGGGAGAAACCACAAACAAAAACAGGTTTGTCATATTAATATTCTTTTACTTTGAATTAATCGCAAATAGTCATTTCTTGAAACACTGCATTTTGCCTTAAATATAATCAACCAAATAGAATGAAAAATTATGGCTTGCTCACTCCCCCCAACATAAATCCAAGACTACATTTTAGTTATAGTAATCACTCCAGTCAAGATCATGACAACTTTGTAAAAGACACATTGCAAAGGACGCTCATAAAAAGATGACCAATTCCAAGCAAATGGAATTTTTTTTGTATAGCCTCTAATGTATATTTGAAAAAAAAAAAAAAAAAAAAAAAAAAAAAAACAGTAGAAGGGGCAGAAGTCAGGTTAATAGTAAGACAAAATCAGTATTTCATGCCATTAACAAAAGCTCAAAAGGGTTCATGCCATGCGTATAATTTGAGTTAGAAAATGTCTACTCAATCACATATAACTAAAAAGTTAACAGTTCATTGGAATCTACACAGGCAATTAATCAAAATGAAAAAAGTTGAAACTTGTGGCAAAAATTATTCTTAAGCTCCCTTGTTTTAAGGAAGAGGCACAAAAGGAAAATCTATTCATGTTTTTAAGATTTATAACATACCCGTTAATTTGGTTGCAGTAGTTAGCCATTTGATTCGTTATGAGAAAGCTATCCAATCGTGATGGCTCAGGGACTGTCTTGAAGATGGGATTTGCAGGGTCCTCCTCAGGTAAAGGCTCTTCTCCAGCAGCTTTTCTTGCTGCATTCTCCGCCCTGTAAAACACACAGCGGAATCAAATACGTATAGTTTTTTTCTATATCATTTTGCATATTAGAATTGCCCCTTGGTTTGTGGTTTACCCTCCCAGAGTAACAGATAGAAAGTCCATAAAGAACACCTCATGAATAACCATAACATGCATAACAGAACTCTCATCAACCATACAGCCTCTCATTGTCCAAATTTACTAGACAATAAAACAGGTTCCTCTTGTAAATCAAAATCTCTAATCTCACACTTCTAACAACAAATATCCTTCGCACATAGCTATGCCTAAGAAAGCCCATTTGCTGGGGCATCACCTAGATGCCATTAGCTCCCAAAAGCTTCCTTTCCTAAGTCAAGGCTTCAGATTTATTTTCTAAATCTTAATGACAATCTGCAAATAAACTTATTTTTGGCTACATTTGAAACACACAAACTTGAATTATGTTTTACAAAATGTGAACCCAAAAGAGCTAGACCTCACACTAAAGGAAATTTTAACCTATATCAATCTCCAATGCAATATAAATAATAAATTGGGTAAAATACAAAACTGACCCTCTAAGTTTCTTCAGATTTCATTTCAGTCCTCTAACTTTACTTTTATATATTTCAGTCTTCTAACTTTCAAGTTTATTCAATTAAAACTTTTCCATCAACTTTTATTATATGTTGTGGTTAATTTTTCAATTTTATAAATTTTTCTTCAAATTTTTTAAATTAAAAAAAAAATTCAATTAATGATTGAAAAATATTTTCCAGATTTTTTTTTTTCAAAAAATTTTAATTAAAGTTAATGAAAAGACCTTAATTGAATAAATCTGAAACTTAGAAGACTAAAATGAAATCTGAAAAAAGTTAGAAGGTCAACTTTGTATTTTAGCCTAATAAATTTTACATCATTAACAAGACATTCAGGTTTGAGGATGGAGGATGAGTTTTAGTGTCCGTTTGACAAAGATTATTTTTGACAACTTATTTTATTATTCAGCTTATTTTTGCTACTATTTATGGGTCCCACTGCACTTTTTGGTACTATTCATGGGTCTCATTGTACTATTTCAGCTAACTTTTACCTTCATCTATAGTACTTTCAACAAAAAGTTTTCAATTTCAGCAAAATAAGCGGATCCCAAAAGGACCCTAAATCAAATAATTATTTCTTCTTTGAAATGAAGTTTGCTTTCTTGTAAGTAATGTCCCTATTTAGAGAAACAGGGGGCTCATTTTTATCTAATATAAAACCCATGAACTTATATTGTTTAAAAAGGTCATTAACCAGTGCTGGTTCTACTTAAGTGAGGTTTTGAGATGGGTGGTTCTAAGAGATCACTCTGAAGACTTGAACTCATTCACTTGAAATTGGCAGAGCAAGATGTTTTCCATTGCACCAGACAATGGGCCCTACAGATGAAAATCTGGTTGAAAGGACTGTGGGACCTACTCGACCAGGGAATGGGTTTAAAGGTAAGTCAGATAAATTGTAAACTAAATGCTGATTGTTAGAAACTTAGAATAGGGTCGGGCTTCTCTAAAGCCTGTGAGCCTGTCACTTACATATCAGTATCAGGCTCTAAAATAAATGTTAGCATTGTAAAACAACTACCAGAATTTGTACCAATCAGAGCTCCAAATCCATGACATGTGCTTTTTTCTTCTGATATGTTTTGGCCCAAGGGGGAGGGATAAAGGGAGATTTGAACTAGTGACCTCCACTTCATGAGGCATGGTCCCCAATAAATTGTGCTACCCCCTTGAGGTACTAGGACACATGAAAGATCATAGCAAAGTATTATCCAGTCCATTATATGCTAATAAGTTACCTTCTCTTTTGAAGCCAGGCTTGCTGCTGGGATTGCTGACGCGACAAGCTCCTATAGTAGAATTGGAACTGGAAGAGACCACACTATCAGGATAAGCAAGCCACAAAGCATAACTATAGAACCTTGGAGAAAGAGAATTCAGACCTTTTGCTGTTCCATTGACAAATCATCCATGCATTCAATCAGAAATTCCATATTCCTCTCCAGAAATGGGTTGCTAGATAATTGTAGACGATCATAATCACACTAAAAGAGCAATCAGAGTAAAATTAGAACAGGGAGATGATTTTTCTAGAACTCAAAAAATTTCCAGAAATAGATCATATGTTACCTGGGTAACGGGTGTATCCGCTTCTAGCTCTGTCATAAAGGCACTGATAAGGGCAGAATTTGAAACTTTGATCTGTTTAGTGCAAGCAGCAGTGTAAACATCAAGACGTAATGGAAACTAAAGTTTCTATCTAAATAAGTTCCTTCACATAAATCATCTACACATAAAAAACAAAAATAAAAATCCCAAATCATCCACCATCAGATATCATAAAAAATGTGGAGGTCTTCAATAGTCATCAAAGGACTATAAAAGTCCATCACAAAAATGAAGCACATAAACTGGCTATCATGTGAAACATTCAAATACTTGCACAAAATAATTGAATGCATGCTCATAAACATAGAAATCAAAATACAAAAACACATTATTCTTCCAAAAAAAATAAATAAATAAATAAACGGTGAAACTCAAGATGCTTACTGGTATTTCTTCAAATATATCCACCCAAGACAAGTTTTTCTCCCTCAACCTATCATACAGAAAGATTTAAGAAATGAGATTCCATCTAATAATTCAATTTCATTCAGTATCTTCATAGCAGAAAAAATCTCATACTTCTCTCCAGTGAAATTGTTACTGCGGTAAAGCTCCATGAATGAATCAGAAAGCTTCAAGGCCTTGAGAGCTAAGACACCTTGATTGGACCTTGACGGATCATAGATTATGCACACACAGCGTCTAATATTCTCCTGCAACCACATTTAACTTCTTAATAAGAATCATTTATCTATGACAAATATACTAAGAAAAAGAGAGAGCCAAGCTTATAAGGAATAAAGTCCACAACATATTTGGACGAACAAAAATGTAAATTAGAAAATTTTCATCAACAAAACTCTAACCCAAAGACTGAATTATGCAATTCACTCAAGTTATTGTCTAAGACTTACATACATGGCAAATCTAGATCAGTTTTTTTTTCTTGAATAAGTATAAGTAAAGAAAGTGATGAAGACAAGGAAGAGCTCAAGGAAAAAGAAGATTAAATATACAAAGATTCAAGAATTGTGGTCTAGTTTTGATGTCAGGACCTTCTTAGCACCTTTGATAGGTCATTTTAGTTATTAGTATTAAGTCTTTTAGGTTGAGAAGCTACTGAATCAGTTTTAATTAAATTCTATTAAAATAAGGGCAATTTGGTAATTCCCAGAAATCTGGAATGGGCTGTCCTTGGCCGTACCAAAGGCCCATGAGTCTTATTTTATGTTTGCATATTATTAAGTCTTTTATTTAATTATTATTAGCATTCCTATTCATTCTAGGAATAGGTTATTTAGAGTCCAAGTCTGGGAAGCACAGGTGCAGCTCCAGGGCGCTGCACCCGAGTCTGACACACACAGACGCACCGTGCGGCCATCGACGCGGCTGCACACACATCCGTGGCAAATCCTTTTTTTTCTCGTTTTCTGATTCGGCCCAATATGGTCTGATTCAGTCCGAAACGGGCTGAAATAAGTGTTTCAGAAAAGAAAAAAAAAAAAAGTGTTATGATTCTCTCAATGTTCATTATTTTTTTCCCTTCTTGAGTTTCACTAATTCTATTCTACCCAATGGCATCAAATATAACCACAAAAAAAAAATCCAAAACAAAACAATGAACATTGAGAGAGAGAGAGAGAGAGAGAGGCACAGTGAAATCAAGAAAAAGAAGAAGTGGGTTCTGAGCCTTAAATCAGAAGAAGAACAAGAATAAATGGGCTCCAGGAAAGAGGCACACTTCACGGTGTGGGTTTGAACTTTGAAATGGTGAGATTGAAGTGGTGTGAGGTGAGATAGTTAATAGAAATAAAAGAATTAGTAGGGGCAGGGACTAGGGAGTCACGTGGGTTGAAGTGAAAAAGCAAAATTGGAAAATGGAAAATTCTTGGAAAGTACAAACCTACAAATGCACTCTATTCAATAGCATATAAATAATAATAAATAAATAAAAAAAGGAATAATTATCCTATTATTTGCATCTTTGTGGTTACTTTGATAGTTAATTACTATCATTTAGAAAATTTGTTTAAAGATATATAATTTTTTTAATATATATATATATAAAAGCCGGTAACCTCTCTTAAATTGATATATGTTTACCATTATATAAAAAAATATGCTTAATAATATATAAAAAATAAAAATAAAAATAAAAATATATTTAATAATTTATTAATAAACGTATCCCGCCGCACCCGCACTCTACTTTTTCAAAAATTGCCGAGTCGCCACACTGCACCCGCACCCACACCCACGCCCGAACCGGAATCCGCACCCATGCTTCCTAGGTCCAAGTTCTACCAGGAAAAGGATAACTATAGCCTCTATATAAAGGCTCTTTCGTGGTAATGTTATGGCAGAATATTGTGATTGATTAATAAAATTCAGCAGCTTATTTTTAAGCTTTGTTTGTGTGATGCAAACTTCTCCGAGGTGTGATGCCAAGGAACCCTAGGTGTGATGCTTAGGAAAACCTAGGTGTGATTGCCTAGTGTTTTATTTATGTTATTTTCTGTTTATCCCCATTTTAGCCCTAAACAGCCATCCACATTCATTCTCTTCTAACCTAAACTCTTAAACATCACTCTTTTATTTTATTTTTATAAGTAAAGGATCTTAAACATCACTCTTTATTCATGAATTCATCAAGAAACCTAGTATAGTACTGAACTTCCTTAACAGTCCTGCATCAGAAAGGGGTGCAAAATGAGGATTTCCTAGAAGGTCACCCATCCTAGAACAGTTAGTTAGCTTTTGTGCTTATTTTCTAAAAGTTAAGTTAGAAAAAATGAAACTTTGTAAACCTGTACATAAGTAAATAAGCTTAATAAGTTAATAGAAATAAACTAATCAAAACACAAGTTATTTACGCCTTTAATATCAGAGCTCTTTTTTCATTGGCTTGGAAATTTAACTCACTAATCCAACAGACAGGACTGGTAACCGTGACCTCACAACCATCACCTCTTTTTAAGGGGCACGGAAGTACCATTTTGACTACAACCCACTGGCAAAAAATACGGACAGCTATTTAGAATGAGTAATAATTTTACTCATCGCGTGTAATTTGAAATTAATATCATTGATGAGACACCACTTGTGTTTTAATTCGTATTGAGCATTTATCTTGTGTATAAAACCAGCCTCAACATTAACAGATGTTCCCACCCTAACTTGCACCAGATACAAGCCAGCTGTACTATACATTTTTCTGCTTGGACCATAATAAGTTATGTAAACCACAATGCCTAGGCTATAAAGAAAGAAGAATGAGGATAACAGAGAATGAGAGATAGAAAGTAGAGTTAATTTAGGGAGAGAAAAAAAAAAACAAGGAAGCACCTGAATAATCCAATTATCAAAAACCCATTAGCCTAATAAAAACAAATGGCCTAAATACATTTTAGAAATAAACTCTCATGAAAAAAAAAATAATTAATTAAAATCCATCAGCCTCCATAAATAAACGATCATCTAGAAAAATTATATTCAAGAATTTCATTTTTGGTTACCATTTTTTTTTTGGGCCAAAAAACACTTTTAGTTCTTCAACAATGGGGTAATTTCCATTTTATCCTTGTACATTTAGTTGTGTCAATTTCAACCTGCAATTATTTATATCTAGTTAATTTTATCCTTAGTCATGTGAACTTCAAAGGATAAAATTCAATTGATTTTGAAAGTTGAAGAACAAATTTTACTTGATTTTGAAAGTTGGGAGACAAAATTGACACAAGTAATAATGAGGGACCTTGATTTTGAAAATTGAATGCCAAAATTGAAAATTAAAAAAATAGGAGAAAAATTGAAACAACAAAAAAACGTATAGGGTTCAAAATTATAGTTTAGCATTTTTTTCCTTCTTTCCTGTTTTAATATGATGTCAATTGCCAATGCACCATCTAAAAATGAAAACAATAAAAAGGTGTAGTGCATAATCTAGTGCAGTGTCAATGGATGTTGATTACCCACCTATTAGGCTATTATGCCAATAATGCGATTCACCCAATTGATTTTGAATTAGTTGAGTGTATGTTGTGTGGATGTGTGCTAAGTCCCACATCGGGCAAATCCTAGGTTGATTTGGGCCTTATAACTAAATACAAAACCTCAATGGCTCAATTGTAACTAGACTAGTCCTTTTTGAGTATAATGCAAATGTGGCCAGTGCTTTTCCTCTAGTCATTACAAATAAGATGATTATATGATAATCCTTGATAACTCACAATGGCACTATTACTTCTTTCCGCTAGATGATGGAAAAATTAATGCACAATGGCACTATTTCTTCTTTCTCTCAGATGATGGAAAACTGTTTATTTTAGAATCAAAGACAACCATTTTGTAGCTCTTCATTAAACAAAAACGTATTCAAATAAAAACACAAACTTCAAGGGCAAAATCATACAAGAATCATACACCTGGAAGCGTCTATATTTGTCCAAGGGTGGTAGACTTACACTCTTGAAGAGTACCCTCTCTAGTCTTCCTACATACTATCTCTCCTTATTCACCATCCCTGTAGCTGTGGCTAACAGATTGGAGCGTATTCAGAGGAATTTTTTGTGGGGGTCTTCGGAGGAGCGTTTTAAATATTCTTTGGTGGCTTGGGAGAAGGTGTGCTCACCTCTAGAGTTGGGTGGTTTGGGGGTCAAGAATTTAGTTCACTTTAACCAAGCCCTTTTAGGAAAATGGTTATGGAGGTTTGGCCTAGAAGGAACACATCTTTGGCGTAGGGTTATTGCCACCAAATATGGAGAAGGTCAAGGGGGGTGGAATACTAAAGTTTGTAGAAGATCTCATGGGTGTGGCCTTTGGCGTGGTATTAATGACGGTTGGGAGAAGTTCTCCAAGCATTTGACTCTTGTGGTGGGGGATGGCTCTCGCACTCTTTTTTGGCATGATAGGTGGGTTGGGGACACCTCACTTAAAATGCTCTATCCCCAGTTATATGCGTGTTCTCATGACAAGGAAGCCTACATTTCTGATTTGTTGGGTCATCAGGAGGACGGGGGTACTAGTTTCTGGAACTTGAGATTCTATAGGAATTTTCATGAGGAAATTAGAAGCTGCTTTCTCCTTCCTAAATTTCATTCAGTCTCGAATTCCTAGAGGCGGTGGGTGGATAGTCCTCATTGGAATCTTAAAAGGAATGGCAAGTTCGATATTCAGTCTTTTTATAATAAGATCAGGGGTACTTCTCTCTCTAAGTTCCCTTGGAAGGGGATTTGGAAAGTTAAGGTTCCTAAAAGGGTGGCTTTCTTCTTGTGGACCGCTGCCCATGGTCGGATTCTTACCCTGGATAATTTGATGCTCCGTCGCCTCCCATTGGCGAATAGGTGCTGTATGTGCTATTGTTCTACGGAATCTGTGGACTATCTTCTTATTCATTGTCCTGTAGCTTACTCTTTGTGGGTGCGAATGTTACAAGTTTTTGGGATTCAATGGGTCATGCTAGGTTCAGTGGAGAGTTTGGTGTTTTGTTGGAACAATTGGTTTGGGAAATTTTCTTCGGATATTTGGAATTTGGTTCCTGGCTGCTTGATGCAGGTTATTTGGATGGAAAGAAATAGGCGCTCTTTTGAGGCTTTAGAAAAATCGCTTGATCAGTTACAAGCTCTTAGCCTAAGTACTCTTTTTGAATGGGCTAGGTGTTGGGGTTCCTCAAACTGTACTTTTATTCGGGAGTTTATTTCTTCCCTTAGCTGTGCCCGTTAAGTTTAGTTTTTTCTGCTGTCTTTGTTTGCTGTTTTTTTTTTGTGTTCACCATCATGAACACCTTGTATTTGTTGTTTTCGCCTTTTTTTCAAGTTTAATATAATTAATCATTACTTATCAAAAAAAAAAAAAATGGCATGTATTTGATACATAGAACAGTGATATATAACAATTACCTGGTAATTCATGAAGGTCTCAATCAATTCAACCGTTTGAAATGAACCTAACAATGTTGATTGGTACCTGTAAAATCAGAGAGAAGTTATTCACTATATAGAGTGAAGGAGTATAAGAGCATGAATTGAACCAATATCTCCATGCCTAACATTCTATCAACTCGTTGCATACATATGCACAAATATGACACTTGTTTGCACGCATACTTATATATAATGCATGTCTGTTTATATGTGGAACTACCCCTTATCATAGTTTATCCCTTAAAAAAAATATAATATTTTATCAGTAAAATTCAGACACTACTAAAAGATTGAAAATTATTCACACTGAAAGCCCCACTAAAATTATATGTTATAAAAAAGCAGCTCTTTGTTGAGAAGCACGCTGCCACTTGTGTAAACCTCTGCAATCCAACGGCTTCAATTAACTTTGAGGGCCACCTTTAGTGACTGAGGTAAGAACATAACATGAGGAAATATGTAATCATTGTCTCAACCAAAAGAAGAAAAGCAAAGGTTTTATTGTATTCACTAATAAAATAGATTGGGCTATTAAGGCAAAAAGAGAAATATCAGTTATTGATTGGATGAAATTTTGAGGAGGAAGGGGGCCAGCTATGGAGACGGGTTATTTGTTTAAAACATGGTGAAGAGTGGGGACAGTGGACAATAAAGGTAGTCAAGAATAACCACGGATGAGTCTTTGAAGGAGTATTGGGGCTGGGGAAATATTTGGGGGATGTTTAGTACAATGGTTGGAGATGGACATAAGTATAATGTTTGGTGTGCAAAAGTGTAGTGGTGAAATGGTGGGTGGACCATTTATTAATTCATTGGTGTTAAAACTAATACTTAAAATTTAAATCCAATAGTATCAATTTCACCCCTTCCAAATAGGAATGGCAACAGAAACAGGTCAGGTTTCCAAACCCAAATCCTTTGGCTCTTAACCAAATTAAATACAAACTCATCCCATTTAGAAAATCGAAACCAAACCCGCCTCAAAACAGTCCATTTAGTGTCTTAAATTAAGAGTTGATTTATTTTTAATCATATAAAAAAAGAAGAATACAGAAGTAGTAGCAGTAAAGTAATGTTAAGAGAAAAGAAAAGAGAGATACCATCCAACGGTGTTATTGTCAACATTAACCTCCCTCAAACACTTCATCATATCCAGCTGGTAATTAGCACCTTCAGCTTCGTTTTCCTCATCCTCTTCCCTGATCTTTTTATGTATTAAAAAGAATAAGAAGAAGAAGATTAAAAACCAAAAGAAATTAAACAAATCAATCAATCGAGAATTAGGAAGGGATTTGGTGATTACCGGAAAGGGGAAACAGTTGGTAAGTTCAAGAACGCTGCCGACATCGAGTCCCAGAAGCTGACCGGTAACTAAAGCAGGTGAGAACTCCTTGCAGTGCTTTATTATCTTCAATATTACCAATCCTTCTATCTGTACTACACGCAGAGGTGAAGCTACCTCCTCTGTTGCCGCCACTTGGAGGAACGACCTCGCCATTGTAGTGGGAGTATTTGTGTTTGCCATTCTCAATCTCTCTCTCTCTCTCTCTCTGCCGTAGGTAAAGCCCTAGTTAGGGATAGATATAAATATGACAACCAACGAAGCTACGTTTTTTTCTTTATTATGGTTATTGGGCTAAACGTTTTCGTTCACTCATGGGCTGGGAATTGCACTAAATGTACACGGTTCTGTTCTGGGTTAAACCCATATAAATTAAAGAAAACTAATCGGGCTCTTTCTTGGGAAGATAGATGCGCCCAAATGCACAAAACCAGTCAAAGAAATAGTGATGCGTCCACAACATTTTTACCTCCTAACATTACCTTTTTACCTTATCATCAAGATTATGTTGTAAAAATATTGTGTCTTTAGCATTATTAAAAATATTTTATTTTATTTTTCAAACAAATAAAAAGGATCAACTTTAGAAATGAGTAGTAACTGTAATTTCTTTTTTGAACGTGAAGAGAAAAAAAATCATTAATTTTAGGAATTCTTTTTTTGAATTCAAAATAAAATTTGTTATTTGACATTTATAACCCTATTTTTAAATAAAGTTGACATTCATTAATGAGAGAATTTTTTAACCACGTAAAAGTCTAGCTGAAAAAGGGGAATCTTCTTATATATAGTATAAATTATAGATATATTCTTATATATAGTATAGAATATAGATATATGCAGATATGTTAGAGCTACAGAAAATTTTACCACCAACTGATGTACTGCATAGTTATTAGTAAATAAAAAAGTAATGTTAGTGGTAGACCCGAATAAAAATTTGTCACCTCAACGGTTTGTAAAAATGTTGTAAAAAAATTGTAGTCATAACATTACTAAAAAAAAGTGTTTGACCAAATATTTTTCAATTGCCAGTTTGATTAAAAAGAAGTGTTAGAGGCGGCTAGGGTTTCTCTCCTCACGTAGGAGTCTACTCTCTCGTTTTCTAAACGAGAATCTCCCTCCCTTAGGGCAACCCGAGGGTCTGTTTTTTTCAATTTTTCTAGCTCTTTGACAGCGCCTGTTCACTCTGGTATTATGGCAGAGGAGGTGATTGAGAGTTTAGGGAATATGAAGCTTACAGCAGAGGAGGAAGAGGTTATTATGATATCTGAGAAGGCTAGGTTACCTAAGATTGAGAGTTGCAACCTGAGTTTAATAGGCAAATTTTTGACTTGCAAGGCGTTTAATAAAAGGGCAGCATTATCAACGAAGAGAAGAGTATGGGGAATGCTGTCCGGCCTGCAGATTGTTGAGGTGGGAACGAACCTGTTTCAGTTCAAGTTTTAGAGTGATTTTGATTTGAACCGTGTGTTGAAAGGAGGACCATGGTGTTTTAATAATCAACTATTAATGCTCAAGAGATTGCATAAGGGGATGATAGCAAGTAATGTGAAATTGGAGTGTGCATCTCTGTGGGTTCAGATTTGGGGAGCTCCTTTTGATAAGCTTTCTGCTAAAGTAGCGACTGAAGTAAGGAGTAGATTAGGTAATGTGGAAGATGTTGAAAGGCGTCGACGACAAGATATGCAGAATTTTTTCATGAGGGTCCAGGTTGCTTTGCCTATTTCAAAACCTCTGAGGCGTGGTGGTTTTATTTCAGATTCTGATGGGGTACGCACATGGGTAACGTTTAAATATGAGAGGTTACCTATTTTCTGTCATTATTGTGGCATTCTTGGACATGATTTACGCCATTGTGCTAGGCACTATGCTATGGAAAAAAATGGTGGGGAGATAGAATACCAATATGGAGATTGGCTGAAGGTTGCAAGTAGCCGACAGCGATCACCACCATGTAAGGAAGAGACGGAGGAAGAGGCTGGTGCATGGAGGTCCGAAAATCTGGGAGAGAATTTTTCTCAACATGCTGATCAGGCCGAAAATCAAGGGATAGAGGGGAGCAGTCAGATGGTGTGTCACGAGAAACAAGGAATAGAAGAGGTTGATGATTATATGGTACCCCTGGAGGTTGTGGATAAATGCAAATCTGGTCCTACTGATGCTGATACGAAAGTGGGCAACTTGAATGAAAATTATGAGGAAAAAGGGGTAGTGGACAAGCTGATGTCAGATGGTGTGGGCTCAAGTGTGGGTAATTTGGAACCAAATTTGGAGATGCCGCAAGTAGACTAGGGAGCTAGGCTGAACGGGCATCATAGGCCTAAACAAAAATCTACCTAGACTAGAATTATGAGGATGGACTATGGGCTAGGAAACTTCACTAAAGCTTTTGAAGGTCCAATGCTAGGGAAGAGAGTTAGTGAGCAATACTCAAATCTATCTATGTCACATGCAGAGGAAGTTCAGAAGGTGAAACGTGGGAAATTATCTTGAACTCTTGTAGATGGATCGGCGAGGGTGGACGACCACCCTTGCCGGGAGCAATGAAATTCTTAAGTTGGAACTGCCAAGGGCTTGGGAACCCTTGGACAGGTCGAAACCTTCGCAAAATAGTGAGGAAACAAGCTCCCAATGTGTGTTTTCTAATGGAAACAAGGTTGGATAGAGAAGGGTTTAATAGATTGTATGGTGAGTTGCCTTATCCGCATAAAATGATTGTTAAAAAACCGGATATGGGTGGTGGGTTGGCTTTAATTTGGAAGGAAGGGGTAGTGTTAGATTTAATTAATTACACAAATAATCATATCTTAGTGAAAGTGAAGGAAGAAGATGGGTTTGAATGGTGGCTAGCTTGTTTCTATGGTTGGCCTGAAGCACACTTGAAATACAAGTCTTGGGAATTATTAGAGCATCTTAAAACTTTTGTGGGGGGACCTTGGATGTGCATTGGTGATTTTAATGCAATCATTCAGTCTACAGAAAAGCTTAGCAAAAGACCTACGGGCTGAATTTCTGGGTGTAAGCAAAACATTGGATGACTTACTTTTAAAGCAGGAGATTTTTTGGGCTCAGAGATCTAGAGTGGCTTGGCTGAAACATGGAGACAAGAACACAAAATTTTTCCACTCAAAGGCTTCACAGTGTAGAAGGAGAAATCATATAAAGGGGATAAAGAACTCTGAGGGTGATTGGGTAGAGGAGGAGGAAGATATAGTTGTGGTGGCGGTTGACTATTTTGATAACTTGTTTACTGCAGGTACATGTTCCCAGATTGATGATTGTCTCAATACTGTGCCTTACAAGCTGACCCCAGAAATGCAACAGGAGCTAACTTTTGATTTTACTGCTGAAGAAATCAAGGCTGCATTGTTCCAAATGGGGCCAACCAAGGCACCTGGGCCTGATGGTATGAATGCACTTTTTTTCCAAAAATTTTGGCATGTGGTGGGTGAGAGTGTTATTAATGCTGTCCTGGATTATTTTAATTTTGATGTCATGGATCCTGCTATAAATTATACCTATATTGTGTTGATCCCTAAAATAAAGTCACTCGAGAAAATGTCTGATTTCCGCCCTATTAGTTTATGAAATGTTATTTACAAGATTGTCTCCAAAGTTTTGGCTAACAGGTTGAAACAGATTCTCCCAAGTGTTATAACCCCTACCCATAGTGCTTTTGTTCCAGGGAGACTCATTACAGACAATGTATTGGTGGCCTATGAAACCTTACATACCATGCACTCTCAGAAAAAAGGCAAAAAGGGCTCTCTTGCATTGAAGCTTGACATTAGTAAGGTGTATGACCGTGTTGAGTGGCAATTCTTGCAGGGTATTATGGCAAAGCTGGGTTTTCCGGTCACTTGGATTACTTGGGTGATGGGGTGTATCACCACGCCTTCTTTTTCCATCCTTATTAATGGGAAGCCATATGGCAATATCAGGCCATTTAGAGGGATCCGCCAGGATGATCCTCTATCACCATATCTGTTCTTGTTGTGTGCTGAGGGTTTTACTTCACTGCTGGCAAAGGCTGAGATGGACAGGCGAATTAAGGGTGTATCTATTTGTAGAGGGGCGCCAACAATCTCAAATTTAATGTTTGCAGATGACTCTATTCTCTTTTGCCGGGCAACTACTGGGGAGGTGCAGGTGATCAATGAGATGCTACAGGTTTATGCTAATGCCTCAGGCCAGTTTATTAATATGGAAAAGTCATCAGTTTATTTTAGTAGCAATACCCGTGGTAACCCTAGGGATGAGATTGTGTCACTTTTGGGTGTAAAGGAGGTGGAGCGATTTGGCTCTTATTTGGGTTTACCGACATTGGTGGGTCGAGCAAAATACCAAACTTTTTCTTTTTTGAAAGATAGAGTTTGGAAAAAATTGCAGGGTTGGAAGGGGAAGATGTTATCCAAGGCGGGGAAGGAAGTGCTCATCAAGGCAATCGCTCAAGCTATTCCTACTTATACCATGGGGGTATTTCAATTACTGGTGAAATTGTGTGATGAACTCAACTCCTTGTGTGCTAAATTTTGGTGGGGCCAAATAGGCAATGAGAAGAAAATTCATTGGAAGAGTTGGGATTTTTTAACTCAACCAACAAAGGAAGGGGGTATGGGCTTTAGAGATTTGAGGTATTTCAATCTTGCTATGTTAGCCAAGCAAGGTTGGAGGTTGCTGAAAAATCATAAGTCTCTAATGTTTAAATGCTTCAAAGGCAGATATTTTCCTCGGTGTAATTTTCTTCATGCAAAAGATTCTCCAAACAGTTCCTTTGTTTGGAAAAGTATGGTGGCTACCTTACCAATTTTGAAGAGTGGGTGTTGTTGGAGAGTAGGGAATGGGGAGTCCATAGAGGCTACTAAGGATAAATGGATTCCAAATTACCCTTCAAATAAAGTCCTACATCCGGTGCATGGTATGGAGGAGGGTTGGAGAGTATCAGATCTTATTGATTAGGACATTCATGGGTGGAAAAGGGACATCATTATGGCATACTTTAATCAGGAAGAGGCTGAAGCTATTTGTAGAATCCCATTAAGCCGAAGGGTTGTGGAGGATTCAGTGATATGGTTGCATAATAAGAAGGGAGAGTATTTAGTTCGGTCTGGGTACCATCTTGCAAGACAGGTGTTGAGGAAAGCTGACTGGGCTGAATCTTCAAATAGGAGTGGAAGGCAACAGCTGTGGAGCACATTATGGAAGCTAAAAATACCTGGGAAAATTAAAATTTTTGGCTGGAGGGCATGCCATGATATTCTTCCCACATGGATGAGTCTTGCAAAACGAAAAGTTGTGCCGGAAAGCTTGTGTCACTGCTGCCAGAGGGAACCCGAGGATGCTGTTCATGCTATATGGGGGTGTGGAGTAGCCCAAGATGTTTGGGCAGGAAACCTCACCGTGTTGCAGAAAATTCGGACTAACCATTGTGATTTTTTGCAGCTTGTTGAATTGTTGGCGGACAGGCTAGATGCAACAAAACTGGAGCTTTTCTTTATTCAATCTTGGCTCATCTGGGATCAAAGGAACGTGGTTGTCCATGGAGGCCATTTGAAGGACCCACGGTGGTTGAATACGAGGGCAGCTGAACTGTTAGACGAGTACAAGAAAGCACAAGCAAGGATGGTTATTTCCAATGCAATCCCAAGATGCCGCAGCTACTGGCAGCCCCCTACGCAGGATGTCTACAAATTAAATTTTGATGCAGCGGTCTTCTTGGATATGAATTGCTCTGGTGTTGGCGCAATAGTTCGAAACCATGTAGGTGAGGTGATGGCTGTTATGTTGGCAAAGGGGGAGTATGTGCATAATAGCGATGAAGCAGAAGTTTTGGCATGTCACAAAGCCTTGGAGTTTGCTATGGAAGCTAGATTCTCAAACCTGGTAATTGAGGGAGATAATTCAAATGTCATGAGAGCACTTTCGGCATCTACAGTAAATAATTCCTTGTATGGGCATGTAGTTGATGACATTAGATCTTATTTTTTGGGTTGACAATTTGTTGGTCTTAGCTGTGTTAAAAGGGAAGGGAACATGGTGGCTCATTCCTTAGCTAGATTTGCTAGGAACATTGTGGATGCTTTGTATTGGATGGAGGATGAGCCCCCGCCTGCTATAGCTGCTTTGCATTATGATCGTTTACATACTAGTCGGAAACCCGTGCAACGCACGGGAACTTACCTATTTATAATAGACTAAAATAATTTTATAAAATTTTAAATTGATTATGAAACTATACTATTGCGTGAATTGCTCCTATCTTTTTGAGTTACAATTTGATGAATAAGCCAAATTTAGATATTGAAAAAAAAATAACTAAAAAGTTCTAATGTTAAAACGTTCGAAAGGGGAAAAGAAAATCAGAAAATTTACTGGCACTGCCTAGAAATTATTGAAACAAAACAAAATATATATGACTACCAAATAGAGAAATATAAGAGAAAGATAGGTTACCTTCAAGAGAATAATCCATAATTATAACAGTTAAAATTTGCTAAATTGTTTCAAATATTGCAAAAATTTAGATGGTCAAACTTTCAAAAGACAATAAAATTAAAAATCAAAACATTCAGAACCTACAAATTATAAAAACAAAACAAAAAAAAAAGTCATTATTGCGAGACAATTTCAGTAAGGATGGAAAGCTTTTCTAAGTTTTTTTTATCCAATTCTTCCTAATTGATGAAAAATTTGGTTGAAACATTGTCAAACACTTTGAAGGTGTAAATAATATAGGCTTCCAACATAATCTTTAATTAATAAACAAAGAAGCATGACACCATAAGAGAAAACATAAGATAACATATAGTGCATATACCTTACTCAACAGTTGTGAGAAAATATCCACACAAAAGGAATTGAAAACTTGTACATACGTCTCCATAAGGTAAAGCTTAAGGTTATATAATCTAAAATAATATAGAATATAGCATCTTTGAACCACACAAAAAGTTAGCAAACTTACTACAATACTTGTAGTTATACTATATATTGTAAAGTACTGCTCCATACAAAAAAAAAAAAAAAAAAACTAATTCACAAAAAAGAGAAAAAGCAATAGCAAGCGTACCAAAGAAATTGAAGTTTAGGGTTTTCTCTTTTAGTGGAGACAAACAGAGGAGATTGCTTTAGGGTTTTCAAAGATTTTGTCTTATATATATATATAAAAGAGACTCCTGTTAGGACTCTCTCACTATTTAGTTTTAAAAATTAAAATTTTTTTAAATTAAAATGATGATGTGGAAAATTGTGAGAGTTTTAAAGGTTTCAGTTATATATATATATATATATATATATATATAGATTAATGACTGAGTGAATCTATCGTTTTCAAAAAATAAAATAAAAATTGCCAGTTGGTTTTTGCTGAGCCCGGTATCAAATTCTCTTTAAATTCTTTTTATGGATTCTTAGGTTATGATAAATGCTTTAAGTAAAACTTTTCTAGTTCTATTAGATGAGGTAGCACTATAAATAGAGGGTTTTGCGTATGTTAGGGTATGTGCTGGTGCTATGAATAACAAAAGCACAGTTATCTTATCAAAAAGCTAAGGGCATGATACATTTCCTTATGACAATGATCATCAAACTCATGTGGTACTAAATGCCCGTAGAGGAAGAAATTACAACAATAAAAAAATTTGACATCAGAATCCTAAAGGAATACCTAAACTGATCCGATAAGGAGAGTGAGGGATGGCTAGAATATAATTTTGGAAGATGGATTTGATGAAAGACTCAATAATAAAAGCGATTAAATGGTTCACCACTCAATGAGATACAAATTATTATCACCCAAAGAGATTAAAAAACCACCACGCAAAGGAATCCACCCAAGGGATAAGAGCTAATTTTGAAGAAATTCGACTTTTGAAGCACAAAAGCTATATAGTCTCAAAATATACTCTAATTATTTATTCCAACCAAATAGCTTATATGAAAGCTTAGAACAACCCTCTAAGTTTGGGAGAACGAAAATAAGAAACAAAGCATTAAATTTTTCATACCAAAGTCAAATAAGACTCAGAAACTAAAAACAAAATAAATACAGTAATTGGTTTGCCTATGAGAACTTAGAGTGCGTTTGGATTGGGCGTTTTCTGCCCAATCCTGCGTTTGCGTTTTTCAGTTTTTTTTTTTTTTTTTCACGCGTTTTGGGTGTTACGGCTACTGTTCATGCACTGTTCAATGAACAGTAGCCGCAAACTTTGACTTTTCAATTTTTTTACCAATCACAGCACATCGTGTACTGTTCACGGACCCACAAATTTCACTTTTCAGCAACTTTTTCATTAAAAATGGGTCCCACGATACTATTCACACATTTAAAAATTATTTCGCTACAGTGTTTTTCAGTTTTCAGTTTCAGTTTTCAGTTTTCAGCTGTATCCAAACGGACCCTTAAACAAAAATTACGATTATTCCCTAGGAATTACTAAGTAAATGCTATCTAACTTCTTTGGGAATCTTTCTCAAAAAAAAAAACTTCTTTGGGAATAATAACTCATTAATGATCTTATTGGAGGGGCAAAAAAACATTCAAAATATTGGGCTTTGCTACTGGACTTCAAGAAAAGACATATAGGACAACCTTACTATTAGATTGGGCTTACTAGAACTTGGGTTGCTGGAACTTGGGGTATCAAGATCTTTATGACATCCTTGACCATAATTACTCTTAACCACGTCTATTCAAATGCAGAATCTCATGTGCATGTACCTTGTGACGTTGTACAAAATGTTGCACTCTAAGCAAAACGTTGGTCATGCACAACGTACATGCAAGCATGAAATTCTATTGGAACTAGTCTCAAATTTCAATTATTGAAAGCTAAATTGGCTCTAATACAAGATGAAACATATAATATTATGAAATAATATTAAAAATGAGATAAATACAAATATTATGAAGTAATATATTACAATAAACATAATATGCTCTTACATTTGGTTTAATAAGTATTGCAAAAGAATCAGCAAATAGAATAAATATACAATTGTGCTTACATCTTCAAGCTTTATCCAATGCTTTTCAAGAATGTATTTCCTCCCTTTCTTAGGCTCTTCTCTTTTCTCAACTTCTTCAAGCTACTTAATTTTTCACCAAATTAATATCAAGTATAACACCAAATTATACTAATTCATCAAAGATTTACAATGTAAAACCAAACACTCTTAATGTCAACAAATTTCATAATAACCCCACCCCAACTATTGAATTATTAAAAAAGTTCAACATTTCTATAATCTTCATGAAAATAAGTATTCCATTGGATTTCACCATGAAATTCATAAATAAATAACAAAATAGATTATTCCCACACAAAAAAACTTCAATATATCCAAGTTATAAATAAAATACCAGTACGAATTGTGCTAAGGTGGAAAATGGTACTATCTTTTGCCATATATAAATACAACATGACCTGAGATCTCAAAAGCTTATGTGAAACATGTTTAAATTGTACTATATGGTTTTATTCAAAAATTAAGAATACAAAAGAAAAAAATCTAGATATTTAAGGCATTTGTTTCAAGTTTATGCCAAACCAAAACTAAAGGCATGCTTGAGTGCAGTTCACAAAGGCTCTGTGGCTTGGTAGTGTTGTCAAAATTTGTGCAGTCTTCCAAACAAAAAACAATCCAAAAGGGAAAAAATAAATAAATAAATAAAATCTGTGTGGTCTTCCAAACTAAAAAACAACCCTAAATAAATAAATAAAGATGCAGATGATATGTAAAAAAATGGGTATTTAATAATGAAAATTGAAAGGGTGTGAGTTAAAAGGGAAAAAACCTTGGGGGAGAATATAGTGACAAAGCAACCCTACAAAACTATAGAGGAAATGTATTTATAATCAAAACTATAGAGAAATAAACAATAAATAAATAAAATAGTCACATGTTCATACTAAACAAAGGCTAGACTTGAGACAATGTAGTTCATGATGTTATGATTGGAATGACAAAGACTATAAACAAAGAGTTAAAGCAAGAACTAGGTCTTTTAAAGGGAAGGGAAAGGTCTAGAAACCATAAAAGGTGCAAGTTCTAGGGTTTAGAAAGGAGAAAATTGAGGAATAAAATCTCACCTTGGGTTATATATCCTACCTTTATTTTTCAGAAATGACAAAAACTAAATTAAACTAAATAGTTTTTATTATTATTATTAATCAAAAGTGATAGAATTTTATTGAAAATATTCCAAGTGTATAGGTTCCTTAACTCCTTTGCATGATTAGCCAAAGCATTGTCTAACTTATTATACTGTTTAGAAACTGTCCTATAATACACAAAAGCATGAATATGTTCTAACACATCTAAAGTCTCCTTAAAGCATGGTTATTGCAAGTGAATTAATGCCAGCAAATGTGATGCTCTCAACAGAGCTGTAGCAGCTATCCACAATGGGTCTTGGCAAGGAATTAATTCACTATGGGCTATATAGGAGAACCACGACTATCTCTAACAATATTGATTAAACCTACAAAATTCTTGGCTTTTGAAAAAGGTCTATGCCATTTTCATTTTGAATAATCATTTGAATAATAGTACTGACTTTATAGTTTTCTTATTTATGTCCTATATGCATAGATTTCTAAAAATATGGTAGAAGAGTAAATTGAAAACTGAAATGGGATGGTGAAGCTAATTTAACAATCCCAACTCCTATAAGCTTTTATCAAGATCCAAGACAATTTCAATTCCTAATATCCAAAACAATTTCAATAACACCAAAAACATATCCCAAAAATATACAAATCAAAGAGAAGAAACAAATTAATTGGAAACAAACACTTACAAAGGGACCAAGGATCTTGTTCTGTTAATGCCATCCCTACTAAAACTCTCATTGCCTACACTTGCTCAATGGTGATCTTGCCTACTATATTTGCCATTTATTTTTAAAAAGTCACAAATTCTGGCCAATAACAAATAAAAGTAGAAAACTTCTAAAAAATTCATTCAAGCATTGCACAATGTAGGGATGTGTGATTAAATAATGCATATATATTTCTATGTTTCAAGAAGTTGCAAGGGTACCAAAAAAAGTAAAAAAATAGTGATGCCAATATCACATTGCACAACTTATTATTGCTAGAACTACCAATATAGCAAAACCGAACTATGTTGCTCATAGTTTGGCTAGACATGCTATTAATATTCCAAACTTTTAGTGTGGATGGATGATGTTCCACCACAACTTTTTTTTGTATTTCAGGTTGATTTAGTTGATCTTTTTTAATAATATTATTCAGCTTCTTTCTCAAAAAAAGGATAAAAAAGAAAAAGAAAAATAGAACTGTGACACTAAATATGAAAACAAACATAACAAATACAACAATTTATTTATGTGGTTATGCCCCTAACAACATAGGTTTTTGTTTTTACCTCAACATGCTGCTTAAGGTTGATCTTTTGTGTAGGTTGTATATGCCTAGAATTGATGAACACAGTGAAGTTAGTGGCTGAATGTCTTGGGCGTCAATGATCAGAGAGCACTTGAAAGTCCTAAAAAGCAAACACGAAATCAGAGGCAATCGGGGAAGACCGGCCAAGAATCCTCCGATGGTAAAGTTAGTATTTTTGGAATTCCAATTTTTATGGAAGTGTCCGAATGACTTACCCTCTCGTGGATGAGTGCTTATATAGCATGCCTTTTGGGGCAATTACTTATTTAGTAACTTCCCCTATCATCGAGGAATTCAGAAGACTTGGAGGTAACTTCCATAACTGCTATGGAAGTTACATTATTCGGGCTTATTTTCTATAACTGTCATTGGAAAATGGCTAGGGTGATGTACCTTGACCTTTGCGTTCCGAACTGTCGCAAGCTCGTCCTAAGCTTGCATGGGGAGAGACGTCTAGAATCTAGGAAGGTTGTCCAGGTAATTCCTGGGACGGACGACCTCACCATGGATGAGTATACTATAGTGCAATCCCACATTTATTTCGTTTGCCTCGTTTACTTTGGACGACCACATTGGAAGAGTTTGGAGTAGTGTGTTATAATACACTATCAGGAATCACTCACAATATTAAAAGACCACATAAAAACCCAAAACCCAAAATCCAATTTGCATTTAATTTTGGCAGGAAAATTTTGTGGGATATAAATTTAACTAAAGTAACAACTAAGGGTCCGTTTGGATTGAGCTTATTTTTGCTGAAACTGAAAACTGAAACTGAAAATACTGTAACGAAATAATTTTTAAATGTGTAAATAGTACTGTGGGACCCATTTTTAATGAAAAAGTTGCTGAAAAGTGTAATTTGTAGGACCCGTGAACAGTACACGAATGCACTGTTTACGGAAGACTTGTCAAATGTTGCGGCTGACAAAAAAAAAAAAAAAAAAAAAAGGCAAAACGCGAAAGCTGAAACGCAGACGCAGCTTCAGCTCAATCCAAACACATACTAAACCACAAACCCAAAAATTAATCATTCATATTCCAGATCCCATCAAGTTTCCTATCATGGGCTAACCACAATTCAAAGAACACCAACTGAGAAGCCCTGAAAACCATAAATTCATTGACGCAACTTTGATAAGTATAGTTTACAGCTTTTGTTATGTTAGAGAATGAATAGAGCATCAAGCATAATTGTAATCGACTGATCAACAATTTTATCAACACAAATTAAGTTTGACTCCATGACATCTAAATTGTAATCAAATAGCACTAAGAAAAGAATTGGTCTAAGTCTCTAAACACTGACTAAATTTGAGAAAATATTATATAATAAAGAATTGAATACAAAACATTATCTTATGCAACATCAACAACATAAGCAAATTGAGAGTGGTGATTGATAGTGGTGATGGATTTGGCTTAGATTAGAGAGAGAGGATAGGGTCTGAGTTTGAGCCCTGAGAAAATAAAAGAGAAACAAATCGGAGAGAGAGTATAGGCACTAGTTAGCTACATCCTTTGATATTGAGGTGAAATTTCAAACATGATATAATACCTCTTTTAGGCATTTTGTCCTACAGATGCGTGCCTGAGCATATAAGGTTTGATAATTCAAATAAATTACTAACTATAAGAGATATTATGAGGTAAAAAAAAAAAATTAACATATGGTAATCAAAATTTAACATACCTCCACTTTTTGAAATTCCAATAGAAGGTTTATTAGTTGCAAAGCTAGTCTCTATTGCAACAACGCAAGAATTAGCTTGGGTTAGGTTTTGAATTATTGAAATCGTATTGTACTTTAAATACAAACCCACAGGATTTTCTTGTATTCAGCTTTGGACATGTAAATATGTAACGTACAATACTATGAAACCAATTAATGTTGTACTTGGAAGGAGTAAATATCTAGGAAAGCAAGTGTACCTAGGCTTAGGGGAAGGAACAAACATAATATATGAGAATCCAAAATAAGCAACTGAAAATACAGGAACCAACATAATATAAGAGAATCCAAAATAAGCAACTGAAAATTGAACTACAAAGAACCAAAGGTCAACATGAAACAAATATATGAGCCAAAGATGGTAAATTTGTTAAATAATTTAAACTGAGGAATTTAAAAAATCAAAGAAAAATAACATCAGTACCCTGCCTAAAATAACCCTAGTTAAATAAACAAAGGCTTTACAAATCAATGTCAAGCATCTGTTCTTCCTAAATCAAAATCAATCAGACCACAACACCAAAACCTAAATCATATTTCCAAATTTAAAAAAAAAAAAAAAAAAAAAAAAAAAGAGAAATATTTCCTCTGTTTTCATCATTAAGTAGGCTGCCTTTCCTGTGTTTGGTTTCAATTGAAAAACTTAAATTCAGAGAAAAGAGAAAGAGGAAAGCAAGCGTACCTAGGCATTGGGTATGGAGTTTGATTTTCAATTGAAATTAATAACAGGTAGAGAATGAGTTGCATAATACAGAGAGGAAAACCAAAAGATGCAATGGCGGCGATCCATGGTGGCCGCAATTCATGGTGGCGGCAGCGACAGTGGGAGAATCTGAGTTTTGGGTTTTGATTTTGGGGGAAGGAAAGGGTGAGTTTTAGGGTGTGTTTGTTTGGAGGTGGAATAGTGTGGATGAAAAACTTTGGAGAGAAAATAGGAAGGAAAACTTTTTGGAGTGTGTTCGGTTGGGTGGGGAGGAAGGAAAATAAATTGTGGAACCCAGGTATTTTCTCTCCGGGCCCACCAAAAAGTTTTATCTCCAAAATAAAGAGAAAAATTGGACATCATTTTTGAACAAAAATGCCCATGTGTAATTGCACATGGGCTTGTCCACATTGCTCTTCCTTTTTTTCTTTTTTTTTTTCTTTTTCTTTCCTCCTGCATGTTGTCTCTTCTTCCTTTTTTTTTTTTTTTGGTAGGCTTCCTACACGTCCATGCTCATATTCTTTTTTTTTTTTTTTCTTTTTTCTTTTGCTTTCTTTTGTGTTTTTTGGCTTTTGTTTTTGTTTTTTTTGTTTTTTAGATTTTTTTTTTCTAGACATGATTTTTATTTTTTAATTAATTTAGGTCATTGATTTTTTTGGTTGCTTATCCCTTTTTTGGTTTTGATGGGGCATCATTTTTTAATAAGGATATATGCGTAAATTTATACAAACTCACTTTTTCCATCCTTCCATTTTTCCACTCCCAACCAAACAAAAAGAAGGAAAATTAAAATCTTTTCTATCCTCCTACTTTTCCATCCTCCCACTATTTTCTATCCTCCTACTTTTTCACCCCTCCAACCAAACGGACCCTTAGGTTTAGGGGAAGGTGATGTTAGCATGTGAGAAGAGAAGAGAGATTTTGAAGAAGTATCGGTTTTAGGTTTAGGTTTTGAACAAGTATCGGTTTTGTAATGTGTATTTGGTGGGGGAAATAATGAGATTTAATTTTTATTTTTAATAATGCTAACGTGAGTAGATTGGTTGGAAAAAAAAATCAAAACATATCAATCAAATTAAAAAAAAAATTAAATACTAACGTGGAAAATTGTGGGAGTTTTAAAAGATTCAGTTATATATATAGAGAGAGAGAGAGAGAGAGAGAGATTATATGGTAAAAATAGGGCAAGCTCTAGTGGATTTTTATCATAGAAATTTGGTCACAATAGCACACAATTGAGGAGGACATCCCAAAAACACATTAGGACCTAAGCCATATGACAGACCAAATTAACCTTATTAGGCCTCCACCCTTGAGGATAACGAGATACAGAATATGGCCTTTAAAAATCCATAATTTTAGTGGTTAATGTTATAATTTGTAGTGCATTCTACCACTACTCCACAAAGAACCTTAAAAGTAGGCCTGCCCATGGGTCGGGTTTGTGCCTAACCCAGAACCGACCCGACCAGATCAGGAGGTCAAAATTTCAACCCATTGTCGACCGGAGTGGTTGATCGGAACGAGCGGGTCGGAGCTTCCACAAATGTTGGGCGGATTGGTCGAGGTTAATTATTTGGAAAACGGTGAGAATCCAGCCAAGAAAAGATGAAAAAGGGCAGAAATCCGGTAAGAAAATTTTGAAAAACAATACAAATCAGGCCAGATGTCGCCAGATCCAGCGAGATCTTGGCCATTTTCGGCAAGATCTTGGCTAGATCTGGTGAAATCTCACCGGATCTAGCTTAAATCTTTCCAAAAAAATCTCAAAACTCGTTGGATCTACACCTTCTCATCGGAAAAATGATGGTTCGATCGGATCGGGTTTCTCGGATTTAAGAAGAGGAAATCTGATCTCCGACCCGTTGATCTTGGATCTTGGAGAATGAAATATGTCGCCAACTATCGAAGCAGTCGGTTTGGTCGGTGACCGGTCGAGTTCGGTCGACGACAGCAGGTGGGTCGGTTTTGGCAGGTCATTGGATAGGCCTACTTAAAAGTTAAAAAAGGGTGGAATCAAAGTTTTAATATATTATTATATTGATTGTTTCCCAATAAAACCATTGGCGTTGCACACATGCATTAGTAATGATGCATGTATGACAACATTTGGACATTCACCCTAGTTCTTGAAAACTATCATCTCAATATACTAGCCATTAAACTAACCATGTGAGAGATAATCAAAGGAAGGTGACCATTAATGGATGAATATCATGGGGTGCCTAACACCTTCCCCATGCATAATCAAACCCTTGAATCTAGCTCATGGTTCAAAACTTGATTTTATCTCTTATTTAAGATTAATAAAATCAATTAAATATAGGTGACTAATCACACCTTCAAATCATGATGATTAGTGCAACTTCAATTTACACATAAAAGTAGAATGTATGAAGAGTTGGCACACACAAATACCGCATGACTAGTTGAATGAGGGTCAAAGTTTAACTATCCTATTATCTTTCGAGAAAAACCTAGCATCGATAGGCTCAATACGTGAAGTAGCGGATTTTCGATCTTTTAAGCTCAATTTGTGCAGGTGGGAGATTTGGGTTCTCATGCCGATCCTGCATTGTGATGGTTTTCAAGATATCGAGTTTGCTTTCGTCTAGTAATGGGCTTTGGGCTGTTAAGCTAGTCTTTTGTAGTTAAAGTAAAAGTCCAAGAGACCATGTAGCTTTGAGGGGTTTTTTTTGGGTTTCTTTTGGGTTTTGAATAAATTTAACCCATGATCCAAATTTTTATTATTGTTGTAAATGGCAGAGAAAATATTTTGGTTTAAGGGAGCAAGATTAAGATAAAATATTGAAGAAAAAACTAATTAAAAAATTATTTAACTTGCTAAACAAAATATTTGATTAACATAGAAAATGTAATGTAAATGGAGTTACAACTTTTTATCATGCTTGAATTCTTTTTGTGTGTGTGTGTGTGTGTGAAGTTAGTAAATACGCATAAGTTACGTGTATTGTACGTGTACATCCATATAATTTAAAAAAAAAAAAAAACTTCCGTTTTGCGTCTTCTTTCTAAGGGTCCGTTTGGATAGAACTATTTTGCTAAAACTGAAAATTGAAAACACTGTAGCAAAATAATTTTTAAATGTGTGAATAGTATCGTGAGACCCATTTTTTATGAAAAAATTGCTGAAAAGTCAAATTTGTGGAACCCTTGCACTGTTCACAAGACCCACAGGACTAATAAAGGGGCTGAAAAATCAACAAACTACGGCTACTGTTCATAAACAGTAGCATGAACAGTAGTCGTTGTCCCCCCTAAACGCGTGTGCAGCAGAGAAAGAAAGAAAAAAGAGAAAAGAAACGCAAACGTGAAACGCAACCTCAGAATCCAAACTACACCTAAATGTACGTAAATAGACGCGTTACTTTCATCCAAAAAGTACATTCACGTTTTATTTGTTAAACGTATCTTTAAGTTGAAAAAGGACGGATGAGGATAAATATTACGTATCTAAGCAAATGCAAACACTCAAAATTAATCTGCTACCGGCTTTTCTTCCCATTAGTCTTTTGAAAATTGAAATCAAAGGGTACCTCACCATTTCACACTTTCCAAAGCCACATCCCTCAATGTCTAAGAGCTCTAGCATCCAGGTTTGTTTGTTTGTTTGTTTTTTTTTTTTTTTTTTTTTGAGAATTTCATCCAGGTTTGTTAAGAATCATATATTTTAAACCCTTACAACCTACTTTATCTATTTTAATATCTCATTTTACAACTCATTCAACATCCAAGTTTCTATTTTTATATACAACTCATTAAAATAATATAAACTACACTGTCAAATAATATAAAAAATTATGCCTCTCTCTTCTCTTTCATCTCTCTCTTTCTCTCTAGAAAACCTACACAACCACCTTCCCACCAAAACTTAGCCACAAACCCCAATTTGTCACCACCAAAATTACCAAAAAAAAAAAAAATTGCCACCACCACCACTAAAAAACCAAACCACAACAATCAAAACCAAGTAACCACCGACCACCACCATCATTAACAACCACCAAAATCACATATCCATGCCCACAAACCCAAAACAAAAAAAAAAAAAAAAAAAAAAAAAAAAAAAAAAAATTCGAACCGTTGCCACCACCACCTCCACCCACCAAAAGCATCAAAACTTAGGGAAAAAAAAAACCCTCCACCACCCACCACCACCACTCACCAAACCCACATCGATTCAACACCAAGCAACAGATTCAACCAAACCAATAAAAACTCATTGTTTAACCTCCTAAAAACCCATCCCCACTGCTAAAACCACAGCCACAAAGCACCAGCACAACCACAGATTACCGACGCTCCTGATCTCGTGGAAGGTCGTCGATCTCTTGGTTTGATCTGGTGGTGGTTCGGTTTGAAGGCTAGATCTGTTGAGTGAAGCATGCATGATAGAGGAAAGGGTGAGGGAGGCAGAGAGAGGCAATAGAGAAGAGAGGGTGAGGGAGGCGGTGGGAGGCAGAATGAGAAGGACGGTGAGGGGGTAGAGTGAGGGAGGCAAATGGAAGTGAGAGAGAAGGAGGGTGAACGTGGCAGAAGGAGGCAATAGACAATGAGGCAGAGGGAAGAGGAGAGAAGTAGATTTTGAGATTGTGACCAAAGGCTGAAGTCTAAATGTGAAGAGAGAGAAAAAAGAATTATAGAAGAAAAGAAAAGGGAGAATAAAACATACTATTTTCTTTTACTATCTAGCTATAATATGGTTGTATACAACCATACTATTCAAAGTTGCTAAAAAATTTTGGCAACCCATACCCGAATGAAGCACTATTTCAAGGTATGGGTTGCTAAAATTGCAATTTGGGGGGTTTTAGAGCATTTGCATCCGATATTTTCAAACTATTCTATTTTACCATCTCAAAAGTTACTTTATCTACTATACCATACTATTTTACAATACATCCAACATCCCAACTTTTATTTTACAATTCAACAAATTGAAATTATATAAATTATACAAGAAAATAATAAATAAATTATCAATCTCTCTCTAATTTCTATCCCTGCCTCTCCCTCACTTTCTCAACAACCAAACAAACAATCACCACCATGGTGAGAATCAGTCACAGCCCCAATCCAAACACTAGCATCAGCACCATAAACAATCACCACCAGTCATAGCCCAAATCCAAACACCAGTCACAACAAACACTAGCCTCGCCACCATACCACGACACCCACAGCAGGAACCACTAAGAAACCCATAGCAAGAACCAAACCCAAAAACGGGCCACCATGCCACCACCACCAAACCCACCAAATGTCAATCTCTATAGCGATCTCCACGCCGATCTCCACATCGGTCTCCATGCCGATCTCCACCGCGCTAACCTCTATGCCACCACGTTGATCTCAACCGTGCCACCAGCCTCGTCACCTCACCACCACGCCAGTCTTACACCGGTCTCCACATCCGGATTGAGGCTCCACTGCTACAAAGAGAGAACCAGAGAAAATGAGAGAGAATTAGATGTTGAAGAGGTAGAGAAATGAGAGAGAGATGTGGGAGACGAAGAGACAAAGTGGGAGATAGCTAAAGGAGAGAAAATAAGTTAGTAAAAAATATATACAAGCTCCTATAGTACTATCTTAGAGCATCTCCAATAGGCTCACTAAACACAAAATACTCTCTATTATAGAGAGTAAACCCACAAAATGACACTCCAACAGACTCTCTATACCTAAATTTTTTTTTGGCTCATGAACAGTAGCTCATCAAGTCTGATGAGCTACTGTTCACTCTTCAAATATTATTTTTCTATTATAATAATAAGGTATTGAATAAAAAAATGTTGGAAGATGTGTAGTTGTTAAAAAAAGAATAAATAATTAATGAAGAAATAATATTTAAACGAGATAGAGAATGAGATAGAGAATCTGTTGAAAAGTGTATTTGAAAAAGTGGGTAGCTAAAAGGTAAAAGTCGCTGTTCATTCTCCAAACAGTATATAAATTTGCCTAATCTGCTGGAGATGCTCTTACATATAAGATGGTACTGTAGTAGTATTGTAAAAAAATTTACAATTAGCAACCCGGATGAAGCTTGGTTTTTGTGCACAAATGGTAAAATTTGCCAACATATGACATATGGCAATGCCAGTGCGAATGCTCTTACACCCCAATATTAGTGCTCTAATATACTTTCTTCTTCTTTATCTTTATTTAGTAATATAATTCTATCTTATATATCTTATATATAATTCATTCCCATTTTCCCTTATTGCATATAATCTATTATTCTATTAATTTTTTTAATATATAATATTTATCTGATAGCTTTTATACTTCCCCAAGGATTGATATCACGGTAAAAACTTTCATAAAAGAATTTTGAAAATATTTTATTCTATTGAATATTTCATATCTAATACTTTTTTATGGGATTTCATAACTAATACTGAAATAGTTTAAATATGAAATTTGATCTATTGAGTATTTTTGTTGATTTATTCATGATTATTTCAAATTAAAATTTGGAACATATTTTTTAATTAATACAAAGATTATTGTAATTATATTTTTTTTAAAAGTATATAAATGTTACCGTATTTTTTATCATGAATTTTTTGAAAATAAATGTAATATACCCGTATCATACATGTTTCGTTTTTTTATCCATTTTTGTATTTTTGTGCTGAATTTTTGAAACATACTTTTCATGAAAGATACCGACTAATACTCATCCGTATACTTACCGTATTATACATGTACCATATTTTACTAACGCATAGTATTAGAGTTAGTATAATCATTATTAAAATTATGCTACTTCATAATTTAAACTGATTATAAATACTTATTTCAAACATGTAAAACAAATGTATAAAAAATGAATAAAAAGTTGTAGATACTCAATTTTGCACCCATAATTTAATCTTGGGAGATGACTGAAATGATCATTCTGAATACCCAAAAATCATAATTGCATTTTATACATTAAATCATTCATCACATATCATAAAAATGATCTTGAGACTTCAACAATTGCGACGATATGCCCAATTCCCAAATTGGACCTTCAGATTGAAAGATATCACGAGATCAAGTTTTCACGGTCTACACGCATTTTGTGTAGGTGAAGCTGATTACGTGTGATTAATTGAAATTAATTTCGATTGGTCAATAATTAAAATTCATTAAGTAATTTATGTGATTGGCTGTTGGATTTGATTAAAAATAAGCTTGGTTGCATAGGAATAAAATGGATAATCAGATAATAAGGAAATTGTTGATAATTAAGCTTTATAAAAATAATTATCTTTCAGATAATTATTCTTTTAAGGATCTAATTATCAAATTAAAATGGATTTTATTTGGAATGCAAGTTTAAAAAATGTCCAAGTGCAATCCCCTACTCAGAAAATGCCTAAAAAAGAGTCCAAATCGAACCAAAAGAGAAAAATGGGCCAAGCACTCAAGAGTGTTGATCGACACATGGCAAGTGCCGATCGGCACTTCCATGGTGCTGATTGGCACGGGTTCCAAATCCAGCCCAGGAATTTTTAGATCAAGTTAAAACACATTAGATTTGATTTTTTATAGATGAAACTCGACCTAACTCGTGTCTACTGATTTTCTAAGCAACTCTACCTTATTTTTTAAGCACAACACCTCTATAAATACATAATTAAATTCATAATTCAGCACCCCTCTACTCTTAACATTAAAGAAATTCTGGAAGTTCAAATTTAAGACTTTCTTTTCTGTTAAGTATAATTTCTTTAGGACTTAGAGAGACTCACCCTCTCTCCAACTCTAAAGTAATTTTCCCATTCCATTGTAGAGTTCATTGATGCATTGATGCAGGTAAGCTTCTACTTATTTTTATTTACATATTTGTGCATCCAATTCAATTCTCCATACTTTTCTAACATGATCTTTCTTATGTTTTTGGATTTTTCTTTATGTCAAGTAAACATCTCATGATTGGTTTGTTTATGTGCATGCGTTTGATCATGTTGATGTATAATACATATGGTTAAATCATAGATCTGTTGTTTTATGTAAATTAAAATCAGATCTGAAAATTATTTTCAGAATCCCTTTTTTTCTAAACTAAAAAATCAGATCTGAAAATTATTTTCAAAATCTCTATTGTTTTTTAAGCTAAAAAATCAGATCTGAAAATTATTTTCAAAATCTCTATTGTTTTCTAAACTAAAAATCAGATCTGAAATTTATTTTCAAGATCTCATTCTTTTTCTAAACTAAAGATCAGATCTGAAATCTCATTCTTCTTCTAAACTAAAGATCAGATCTGAAATTTATTTTCAAAATCTCATTCTTTTTCTAAACTAAAGATCAGATCTGAAATTTATTTTCAAAATCTCATTCTTTTTCTAAACTAAAACTTAGATTTGAAATTTATTTTCAATATTCTTTTTCTAAACTAAATATTAGATCTGAAATTTATTTTCAAAATCCCTTGTTTTCTAAATAAAAAATCAGATATGGCAATTACTTTCAAAGTCTCTTTTGTTTTCTAAATAAAAAAATCAGACCTGAAAGTTCTTTTTAAAACCCATTCTATTTTTTAATTAAAAAATTATATTTGAATTTTCTCTTTGAAGTTCATTTTGTTCTTTAATTAAAAAATCAGATTTGGAAACTTTGTAAAAAACCTCTTTTGTTTAATAAATTAAAAACCAGATTTGAAAATTCTTTTTTAAAAAGATCATTCCTTTTGTATTTTAAAAATCAGATTTGAGAACTCTTTTTAAAACCAATTATTTTTTAATTTTAAAAATTAGATCTGAACTTTTTTCATCAAAAATTCATTTTTTTTTGTTAATTTAAATATTAGATTTGAAACTTCTCTTTAAAAATCCTTTTCATGTAATTAAAATTCAGATTTGATTTCTTCTTGCATAAATGCAATAAATCTAAGATTTTTGCATATTAACTGTAAGGTTGAATTTAATCAACCATCTTGTTGGCTTTATTCTGTGCCAAATTTGCTTGTAATTCAACATTTACAAACCCTGTATTTAGGTGGGAATCATGTAAGGGTAGTGTGTGAGAGAATGTGAAGAAAAACTCAAGATTGTGCACTCAGCAAGGGACTCGCGATTGGATCTTGCGGCTTGCAAGTCGCCAAAGGATGCACAAAAGTGAAGCATGCAGAGGAGCTGAACATTCACGCCAGCTGGAGCACTACAAGACAAAAAGTCCAGTCTGGCCATTCAGTTAGCTCGCAACTTGGACTCACGACTCAGTCAAGTCGCCAGTCCACTCTGTTTAGGAAAAACTGACTCTTTGCATTCCAAACACACACTAGTATAAATACCCCTTATACCCACGAAATGTAAAGAGCTTCTAGAGAGAATTTTGGGACTCGCGACTGGATCTTGCTTGCAAGTCGCCAAAGGATGCACACAAGTGAAGCATGTAGAGGAGCTGAACAGTCACGCCAGCTGGAGCACTACAGGACAAAAAGTCCAGTCTGGCCATTCAGTTAGCTCGCAGCTTGGACTCACTACTCAGTCAAGTCGCCAGTCCACTCTGTTTTGGAAAAACTTACTCTTTGCATTCCAAACACACACTAGTACAAATACCCCTTATACTCACGAAATGTAGAGAGCTTCTAGAGAGAATTTTGAGAGAGAAACCCTAGAGAAAAATAAGATTGACTCATCCACAATCTTCATCCTTTGATTCTCCAAATTCTTCTACTCTCACCTTCTCCATTGTTACATCCTTGAGAGGTACATTAGCCAAAACATTTTCTCACCATACCCATATCTGTAAGGAGGCTGTTTGGTGCTTGGGAAGCAATTAGGAAGTAACCAATTGATATTAGTTGATGCTATGGGTTATAGCGGAATCCGGTAAGCTAGAAAATAAAAAGGTTCGGTGTAACCTCGTTGGAGCAAGAAGCTTGGAGGGCTTAGGTACACTGGGTAGATTAGGCTTGGAGGGTCTTTTACTGTTCATGTATCCCAACTTCATTTTCGAGTGGATTATTGACCACTTGGAGGGCGGCGGAGAGGTTTTACGTCAAGAACTTCAGTTTCCTCTTCGATAACACATCGCTGTGTTGTCTTTGTGTTTGCATCTCTCTTCGCTTAATCTATGCCATTTAATTTCTGTTGTGGTTGTGATTTTATTTGGTTTAGATTGTTTTATTAATTCTGTGTTTAGCTTATGTTCATATTCCACACATATATTTTTTGATAATAAGCTTGAATTGGTAATTTGTAAATTGGGGGTCTAAACATTCAAGGTGTTTTACACACTATTTGAACATTCATTAACCAACCATAGATCTAGGAATATTAATACAACAATTTGCATATAATTTTTTAATGGGTATTTAAAAGATCATTTAATGTATAGAAGACCAGACTCCGTCTAGGTAGAATAGGTGTCTGCCACCTTTCCATTCTTAACCTAACCCTCGAACTTTAGGTTTTTGGTTCGTAGAATAATGTCTTATTTTCTTTTGATAGATTGTAACTAGGAAACAAGGCCTTGTAACTTTTTTATTAAATTGTAACTAGGAAACAAAGTTATGTATGGTTCCTTCTATCAAGTTGTACTTATTTAAATTAATGAGAACGTGTATTATTCAAGACATCTTGTAATCTTTTGTATAGCTTTCTTATTTTTCTTATAAAATAAGTGGCAAATCCATATAATCCTAAAAAGAGAAGGTGCCAATGCCTAAACTCTTTTTGAGAGCCGAGTTCTCGGTCTCTCACAATAGTCATTGTGGGAGGGGTAAGAGTAAGATTCGAACATAGAATAGTACCCCGTGGGCCTAACTCGAGGAGATGGAAAGGCCCACTCTCTCATAAGTTCTAACCCAATACATAGATGAGAGCCGAAGAGGT
The DNA here is from genome assembly GCF_001633185.2 of Quercus lobata. Classification (NCBI taxonomy): domain Eukaryota; kingdom Viridiplantae; phylum Streptophyta; class Magnoliopsida; order Fagales; family Fagaceae; genus Quercus; species Quercus lobata. The sequence goes on along the minus strand of NC_044909.1, from coordinate 27,626,352 downwards.
GAAGCCGACCACCTGAGGAGTTTGAAGAGCGAGCATTCCTCGGAAGGCTTTAAGTAAGCCATTTGGACCAAAAGACAAAATACCAAGGAAGGAGGTAGAGACATGCAAGAAAAGAAGAAGGGAAATATCCAGGTAAAGTACTCATCACCTCTGCATTCAATGCATTGCACCAACTCAACTGATCGCATTAATGGCAAAATGACCCCTGAACAGTACCCTCACAGCTTATAGCACATCCTACAACTTCCAACGAAACCTTGATGGGACAAGCATCTAAAGAAAGATCAGTGGTTGTACAAGTGGAGGGTTGTGATGTAATTTATATAACTATATAAAGAAATGGAAGTCCTCCAGAATGGGGGGGGGGGACACACAAAAAATTGAAAGAGAAATATACCTTGTGCATCTATACTCTGTAACCGAGACTTGAACTTTATATGAAATAGAGATTCTTGAGCCCACCCGAGGAAGAGTTAATATTGAATCTTCTTCTTTCTTATAAATAACTTGTTGTTTTTCCATTAACTCGAAACTAAACCATTAAAGTATACAAAAGTTGACCTCGGAAACTCATTCTCTACAAATTAGTTGTATTGGAGAATCTCATATTAACTCCCTATCCATTTGGAGTTGGTAATTGATTTTCATTCACGTACAGTCATTAATATATGAAGTTAAAAGATTAATTTAAATATATGATATTCCAAACAAATCATTTCAATAGTTAAAAGTAAAATGAAAAAATAAATTAATTTAAAGCATTCATATTGGTGGTGCTAAAATTTTAAGCATTTAGCACCTCAAAATCTGTTTTACCTATTTTAGCACATCATTTCACAACTCACTCTACATTGATTCTCTTATTTTTGACATCATGGTCAAATACTATTTATTTATTTATTAATTTCTTTCTTACTTCTTCTCTCTTCCTTTTTGTCACAAAAACCGAACAAACCCCACAACTAGCCACAAAATCCCATCACCAATAGCCATCGCCACTGCTACCACTAGGCATAAAAGCCACCAACCACAACTGCCGCTCAGTAAAACAACCACAACACCAACCAAAATGGATCACATAACTGACACCCAATTCTACAAACCACCACCACTGCCACTCACAAAACCCAGCAATCCACTATTGTCATCACGAAACGACCCATAAAATCTATCAACCCATAAGCGTGAGTATTCACCAAACTACAAAAACTGCACCAAAACCACTCACAAAATGGCATAACCGCACTGCAAGTAACAGTGCATAGCACCTCATGGTACAGTGCAGTTTGCGCTTTTATAATAAGAAACCGCACCGCATCACAACCTCTCTATATATTAATATATTTATTTTTTTTAATATTAAATATATTATTAATAGTTTAATAACCCTAGTTTTCCAAAAAAAAAAAAAAAGTTTAATAACCCTAGTAAGTGTTGATTATAAAAACTAGCCCAAAATAAAGAAAAACTAACTCAATAGTTTTAAACTTGGCCCGAAATAAAGGGAAAAAAAATTAGTTTTTGGCTAGGCAGGAAAAGTCCACAATTTGAAAAATATACCGGACTCAAATCTTATCTTATACATTCCATCATACATGTGACCATAAAAATGAGGTGTTGTGTGGTTATGATTTTGGCTAAACCACATTGTAAAGTATGGTGCTAAAAATGACCCAAAATCGCACCACACTACACTGCGAACACCCCTAAGCGTGAGAATAGGAGATTAGAAGATATTGGAATTGGAGAGGGATTTAAGCTTATCCAAAACGGATTTGCAACTATAGACTAGTTGAAAGCCACGGTGTTATTTTTTATGATCTTTTCTAAAAATGAAATGATCTTTGGTGAAGAGAGAGAGAGAGAGAGAGAGAGAGAGAGAGAGAGAGAGAGAGAGAGAGAGAGAGAGAGAGATTAATAAACAAATAGTAGCAACTTACTGTATCTAGTTGCTAAAAAAAGAGAGAGAAATTAATAAACAAATAGTATCAACTTACTGTATCTAGTTGCTAAAAAAAATAAAATTAAGCACCACTAATAAAGTATGTGTTTTGGTGTTTGGGGTGTTAAAATAGCTAATTTAGCTATTTTTAACACCACTAATGTGAATGCTCTTAGAAGTTAACAATATGATTATATACTCTAAAATTTTAAAATGTTCTATGCATGCCTTACTTTTTTGAAGATGATGTGTGATGTTTTTATTTTGAATTAATTTAGAAGTGTCAATATTTTTGTATCTTAAATTTCATTTCCAACTATAGAAGGGTGAATTGATTGCAAAAGACCTTAAAAAATTATAATAGTATAAAAAAATTGTTTTTTTAAAAGCAATATATGAAATTTGACACATTGATCAGGAGATATTGTGAATATATAATATGTATTTTTTTAAAAAAAAAAAATTGACTAGATGGTGATAGTTGACAATTGTTTTGAATAAAGAAATTTTGAATTTAAAATATTAATAAAAAAATTGAAATCTATTTTTTTTTTTTATAGAAAAAATATAATTGTTTTTAAGACCGATACCTTGAGTGGGAGGGGGGCAATTGCCCTCCCTCGCCCCTTTGGCTTCACCCTTAGTTGTTATACATAATGAAATACTTTATTTTTCTTGTCATTAATATATGACAATTTTTAGATGACACTATTCGGGGGCCTTTTTCGGTTGCCCAGCCACGTATGGTTCGTTGGAGGGATGACCTTACTAGGCTCGGGTTCTATTCAGGGAGTTGCATCCGGAACTCAACATTGGGCCATGTGGTCCAATGGCTACCAGCGTATTTTTAAGTCTACAAAACCATTAAAGCCAAAGTCTAAAAATTACAATAATGGTTGAATAAATATATAATATGCGTTTGATATAATAGCTTTGATTAGTAATTGTAATAACAGTTGAAATAAGGTAGTATTTATTTTAGAGGTAAAGTAATCATGTACTCAATGATGTAAACTTAAAGATATGGAAGCAAAGTCACTTATCTTTGTATGGTTTATAACTCTAGCTGTGTAGCATCAGTGAGCTGATAGGATTCCAGCAGAATGCCAGCGGTAGAGGCTAGTTAAGCTTGCCCTTCTTATCATACATTTAAATGAGTTTAAGCCATGGTTAATAGTTGTAATAGTAGTTGGAATAAAGTAATATGTATTTAAATGTGAAGTAATCATGTATTCTATGATGTAAATTTAAAAATATGGAAGCAGAGTCACTTATTCTCTGATGGTTTGCAGCCCCAACGGTGTAGCATCAGTGAGTAGACAGTATCCCAACAGAATGACTCTAGCGGTAGAGGGGCAGTTCGCCATGATGACCTCAAAATTGAGGGGGAAAAATGCGTGTAACTAGAGGGAGAAAGAGTATGTCTAGCTGTGTGTAGGGGCTAGTTAAGCTTACTCCTCTTATCATGCATTTAAATGCTCTTTTAGTTGTTGTGAAGTTATGAATAGTGTTGCCTTCCATGAGAAGGGCTTTTGTATGGAGTACTTGTGCCTTCTAAGAGAAGGGCTTTATGTAAGATGGATTTGTGTCTTCCATGAGAAGGGCTTTGATATGAGATCTTGGTGCATTCTAGGAGAAGGGCTTTAGCATTAGAAGTTTTATGCCTTCCATAAGAAGGGCTTTTGGTATGAGTGTTTGATATCTCTTGAGAAGCGTGGAGATGGTAAAAGATATAGAAGTTTTATGGGATGTAGTATGTATGATATATGGAAGTATGATAAATATGGTGGTCAAAGATAGTAAAAATATGAGATTATAACTGTTGGAGAAGTTGTAGAGATTGCTTTCCAAGAGAAGAGATTTTGTAAGAGAAGAGTATGGAGATGTGTTTAGGTATTTGGAGATATAAGCAGTATGTATTTTCTGGATATGGAGAGTGAGAGAATGAGTATAAGAGAGTAATGGTGTTGTAGTGTGTTTAGCAAAGCTGCTGGGATTTTATGCTGGGATGTATGAGGGCTTATGAAAGGCATTTATAAGTTAAGGGTTGAAGAGTTTAGTTCCTAATTTAGAAACTAAAAAACTCAGAAGATCCGAACTTCATTAAGAGCTTAAGAAGATAATTAGAGGTAGAGAGAATAGAGAAGTTTGTGAGAGAGTTGTTCTCCATTGGTGTCACCCCCTTTGAGGTGTTGATGAGGGGTTTTATTTAGAGTTGAGTTTAAGGGGGTATTTTAGTAAAGAATATCAGCCAAAATTTGTCTCAACTAGCAATAAATCTTCAAAAAATCCATCCTAAGATTTGGCCAAAAAATGGTATGTTTAGCTTTAAAATGTTTTTGCTGTTTTGGGTAAGAGTTGCTCGGGAAAGAGTAGTAGAAAAGGAAGGTATTTTGGGAAGAAAAAAATAGTTACTTTAGTTAGTTTTGGTTTTAGCCAAATGTGGAAAATTAGTAATGCTAATACTGCTAGGTCAGCTGTTACATTTGTTCTGAAAAAGCTGTCCCAGCTGACAGGAAAAGCCGTGACAGCTATCATGAGACAGCTGTCATAAGACAGTTGTTGCTTTGGGTAGAAGTAGATGAGGTCAATTGGGTGATTTCAGATTGCTGAAGAGGACATTCAGCATTTATTTCATGGATTTGGCTGAAAATGGTAAGATCACTTTCAAGGGTATCTTGCTATTTTGGGTATAACAGCTGGTTGTTGGGATTTCAGCATTAAATGGCTGATGATATCACTTCCACTAGATGTCAAGTGCTGAATACATTGCTGGGGTTCTGCTGGAAATGTTTCCTTTTTGGGTGTTTATGTTTTTTGGTACAAGGTTCATTACAACACATTTTTAGTAAGTAATAGAAGGATTGGTTGAAAGTTAATGAAGTTTTAGAGATTTAGTTAAAGTCTCATTGTGTTGTGACATAATCTTTGTAAGTAAGAAGAGTATTTAATGCTCTGCTCTAGCAGCTGGCAGAGAAATATATGGTTTGATTGTGGCAGACAGTAGCTAGGTATTAGAGATATCATGAATATTTTTTATATAGTTGTAGATTAAAGATAGCCAATCAGATTAGGCCATGTGTTTGAGTTGGATTTTAGCTAAAAGTAGTAATGTAGTTTATGTAGAATAATATAATGAAATTTCTAAATTTGTATAGCAACAACTGGGGATTAAATGAACAGTTATTTTCTCAGCAGTTAGATGGCTGGAGATTTTGAATATTTGCCATATGATGAATATTAAGTTTTAGGAAAAAAGCAATAGGGAGTCTTATCATTTTAAGTGCTATGTGATAAGAGATGCTTACCATATGTTACCTGCTACATATGGACTTGTCAGAGTTCAGGGAGTTGAAGAAGACATGCCAAACAACATGTTTCTTTTATCAACTTTGAATCGTTGGAGCTTTACTAAACATACCTCTTGGCCCTCCAAACCATGACTCCCAAAGTTTCCCCAAAGCGACTTATGAGCTTGGATCATAAGCCGAAGATGAGATGACGTACCTCGGGTTTTGTTGTCATTTTGTGTGAATATGAGTTTTTGTTGAAAAAGCCGCTTTCCATGAATATGAGAGAGGTAATATGGGCCGTGAGTTTTGATTCATTATGTGAGGCCGATCCATATGTTGATGTTGATGATATCATGGGTTATGATCCCAACCAAAAAATCAATAATATGTTGATGTAGCATGGGTTGCCAATGAAGTAGTGCCACATAGGGTGAAAAAAGAGTCCTCAATAGACACTACTTTTATTGAAAAAAAATATAGAGATAGTTTTTTTTCCCATTTAAATTCATTTGTTACAAAATTATAATACGTGGTGTGTGGGAATTTGAACCCTAAACCAAGCTATGCCATTGAAGTACAAAGTTCTTGGCAAACAACTTTGCTATGGATACAACTTCTTTTTAACAACTTGCTTAAGTGCATGTTGTAAGCGGTAAACAATCACTTTCAAAAGGATCTATTATTAACGTGCCTTATTTCCATTACTCACAATCTACAACTTCAGCAAGTTGTGGAAAAAATTGTGTTACTAGGCTTATTCCTTAGCAAATATATGGATGGTTGTAAGAGTATTAGCATTAGGGGTGTAAAGCCCCCAAATTGTTATTTTAGAACCCACAAACACCAAAAACCTTCTTTGCCTAGGTGTTAATATCTATTTTTTTTTACACTTTGCTACAATAACTTCTTATATAAGAAGTTATTGTAGCAAGTTTAAATGAATTTATTATATGTATTTATTCTCTATTTCTTCTCTCTCTTTTCTATCTCAGCTGACTCTCACACACACACACTCTCTCTCTTCCCCCCCCCCCCTCTATTTATTGTTCATCTCTCTCAAATTAGTGGGTTTGCTAGGGTGGAGATTAGTGGGTTTGCTAGGTTTGTAGTGGTGGAGATTGGTGCGCTTGTTGTGTTGGAGATCATAGTGGTTATGGAGGAGACCATGAAAGGTTTTGCTTGGTTGACTTTGTGGGTTTGTGGTAGTTATAGTGGATTCTAATGGTGGTGGCTGTGATGGTTGTGCTACTTGATTGACTTTGTGGGTTTGTGGTAGTTATGGCAGATTACGACAGTGGTTGTGGGGTTAATGGGTTTTGGTGGTTGTGGGTTTAACGAGTTTTGCGTGTGGTTGTTGATTGTGGCGTGGTGATCGTGATTGTGGCTGGTTGTGGTGGTTGCTTTGGTTGTTGTTGGTGGTGATTTCAGTTTTGGTTAGTTGTGGTTAATGGATTGTTCTAGGTTTCGACTAGTGGTGGTTTTGGGTTTGGGTTTGGTGGTAGCCTAGTAGGCGGTTGAGAGAGAGGGAGAGACAAAAAGGAAGAGAGACAAATTCAGTGAGGAAGAGAGATGGGAGAGAAGAAAGATAGATGAGTTAGTTTTATATTATTTTAATGTGTTGTAGGTTAAAATAAAAGATGAGATATGGGTGAATTGTTAAGTGATATGTTAAAATAAATAAAATAGATTTTTCGAGTGTAAAATGAGTATAGATACTCGGATACTACTGCTCTAAATGTCTCTATAGTTATATTTGAGATTAGTATGGATTTTGATAATAATAAGTATCTTATTTATTTTTTCTCAAAAAAAAGTATCTTACGCTTTGTTTGTTTTAATGTAAAATATTTTCAGGAAAATATTTTTCAATTTTACAGTATTTGTTTTACAGTAAAATATTTAATCAAAAGTAAAATATTTTCAGTCAATCAAATCAATCTAAGCAAATTTATGTAAAATATTTTACACTTAAAATTTTGGGAAAACATTTTACATTTGCTCAATCCTTCACACCCCGATACTTATCACTCTTGCACTTTCGCGCTAAAACTCTCGTCTCGTATATCTCTCCAAAAAAATCCAGCCACCCTCTCAGATTTCTCTCCAAAAAACCCAGCCACCTTTGGTCCCCTCTGCCTCCAATCTTCGGCTTCAAGGTCCAAGGCACCACTAGCCAGCTCCAGCTTCCTCTGGCGCCGCCCATCACCGGCAAAACCAGGTACTTTTCTGCCTTTTTAGATTAGATTTCTCATTTTCTTTTCATTTTTCTTGATCTCTAACCCTTCTCTGGGTTTTCGGTTTTCTTAGGTTAGATTTGTTGTTTGATCTGGTGTGTCGTATGGTTTTGTTTCATTTTGGCTTTTGTGCCCGCTTCTTGTTACTGGGTTTTTGGTTTTTGATTTTTAGTTTTTTTTTTTTTTTGATAATTTGCAATGTATTACTTAAAAAAAGGAAGCACACATGGGATAATTTGCCTTGCAGCAAGCCGAAAAGGCTGGGGGCAAATTATCCTTATTAAAGAAACAGGAAAGCAAACTTAGTTGCAAGGTAAGCAACACTGTTACAAAACCTTTTGACCCAAATAAAAGCAACAGAAATAAAAAAATCTGCAAGAGTAAGGATGTTGGAACGGGGAGTGAGCAGAGTCCACTGGCAGGGGAGGTTGGGGCTGTTGATTTTTAGTTAATACTATGTGCGTGCTTGTTTGAATTTTTCAATCTAAAAATGGATTGGTGATCGGTGGGGTTAGAGTACAACTGATTTAGGCAAATGGGTTTTTTTTTTTTTTTTTGAAGCATTTATAATAGAAACATTTGCTTCCATTTATTCTTTGATTTTGTATGTTTTGTTAGCAACTGGATGTGTTTTATATAATTGGTTTTGCATTGTTCTGGGCGCGGTTGTTAAACTAGATGATTGCTTGATTTTGGGTTTGCCATAAGATATAAAGCTAGTGGCTTTTGTAACAATTCTGAGATTTTGGGTTTTGCTATATGATGTATATGATTGGCCACAAGAGTAGGTTATAATTGATTTGTTCTTAGTAAATATATGTAAGGTGAAGGATTCATTGGTTAAGGGTAATGTGGTTGTGATATTTTAAAGGATACAGGGCCATTAAAAATCTACAACCACTCACCTTTGATCACTTATTTGGTTGCTACCTTTGCTTTTTGGTTGTGTGATTGGCTTTTTCTATTTTGTTTTAGTTTTGTGTGGCCAAAGAAAGTTAAAAGAGCCCATTATCTTGGTTTTGTTATGTAGATGGATAACCAAAAAAATTCAAGCAGCAGTTCTTGCCACAGTTGCATTTGTCCTTGCTGTGGGAGCTATAATATTAAAAGATATTAGGTCTAGGAGATTTATAATTAGGCAACCTCGTGTGAATCGGGATTATGAAAGAGAAGGTTTTATAAGTGATATTCTTCATCGAGGTGACGCACATTGCAGTTTTATGATAAGAATGAGACCTGTAGCTTTCTATGAATTATGTAGAATTCTTGTTGAGAGAAACTTGGTACGTGAGACTATCTACATGTCTGTTATAGAGCAAGTGTTGATGCTTTTGCATACTATTGACCATAATGTTAGGTTTCGAGTCATTGCTGCCTGGTTTCATAGATCGATTAAGACAACTTATCGATATTTTAAAATTGTCCTTAAAGCAGTTTTGTAGTTATATAGGCATGTTGTTAGATTACTTGACAATTCTACACCCCCAGAGATAAGGAATAGTAGAAGGTTTTATCCTTACTTTAAGGTAAGCTTTTCAAATTTTGTTTGTTGTTTTTTTATTTGTTAGGTGATTTTTGAAATGAACATTACTTAATATTGGTCATCATTAGGATTGTGTGGGAGCAATTGATGGAACTCATGTTCGTGCATCTGTTCTAATTGAAATCCAAGGAAGGTTTCGTGGTCGAAAGGGGGGGACAACACAAAGTGTGTTAGCTGCAGTTTCGTTTGACTTAAGATTCATCTATGTGTTAACTGGTTGGGAAGGCAGTGCTCATGATTCTCGTATTTTAAATGATGCACTTAGTAGACCAAGGGGACTTAAAATTCCAGAAGGTATTATATAGATAACTAGCCTTTATGTTTGGTTTTATGCTGGAATTTTTTTTTAAAAAAAATTGATTCATAATTTGTAGGTAAATATTATCTTGGTGATGCTGGTTATAGAAATAGACTTGGAATCTTGTCTCCTTATCGAAGTTTTCGATATCATTTGAAAGAGTTTAGTGATCATCCACCTGAAAATGCAAAAGAATTATTCAACCTTCGTCATTCTTCATTGCGAACTACCATTGAGCGAGGGTTTGGAGTTATAAAAAAACGTTTTCATGTCTTGGATGTAGAACCATTTTGGTCTTTTAATACACAAGTGGATGTAGTTTTAGCATGTGGTGTTATTCACAATCACATCATGGGGGTTGATCCTAATGACCCAATTATGCAAGCTAAAACATGTGAGGCAGAGTCTAGTGATCGAGTCCAACCTAGCCGATGCGAAGCTATAGTGGAAAGTAGAGAATGGAATAAGAGGGATGAGATATGTCAAGCAATGTGGGCTGACAACATAATTAGGAGACATGCATAAATTTATTTAGTCTAAGCTGTTTGGAGTTATTTGTTGATGATGTATTACAACTTTCTATGATTATGTACTGTCAACTTTATTTGGCTTTGTATTTGGTTGCTAACAGAGCATAAGTGGATATCTTGTACACTTTTTAAAATGTAATAATTGAATATTTTTGTGGGGAAACAGTTAAAATTGTTATTTGGTTCCTCAAGTTCAAGTCACATGGCTTTGCATTGTTTTTGGATGATGAATTTTTTGTTCCATAGTTTAATTTTTATTTTTGTAATAATGTTTTATATTATTATTATCATAATGGTTGTGATTCATTAGATTGTCCTTTTGGCTATAGCAATGTCCAAGAACAAGGGGAAAGAACCAGGATCTTAACTTGGGTGGACACAACCAAAGTGTGACATGCTGTTTAAAATGTTGGTTGTTGAGGCTGAACAAGGCAACAAGCCCTCAAACAAATATAAGTCTCAATCCCTTGACAAAGTGGCAAAAGAAATTGGTGTGAAGTTTAATGTAGAGTGTCATGCATCACATGTGCATAACCATCTTCGTACGATTAGAAAAGAGTGGAAAGTCATTCAGGAGATTCGAAAAAAAAGTGGATTTGGTTGGGATGATAATTTGAAAATGATCACATGTGACAAGCAAACTTATGGTGCTGAAGTGTTGGTATGAAATTTATATAAATAAGCTTCATTTTTTTTTTTTTTTTGAGGATCAATAATGATTTATACATTTATTATATTAAATCATCCAATTTATTGACATTGTCATATTTCTTTGAACAGGCTCATCCCGCTCATGCGCCTTATTTAAATAAAAAAATTGATCAGTATGATGAGATGGCTATTGTTGTTGGTAAGGACATGGCAACTGGTGGCTTTTCAAAGCAATGGAGTGAACGTTCTCCATTGGTTGAAAATGAGACCCCACATAATGACATCCAAAATCTAGAATTTGAAGGTGACTCTGATACGTTGACAAAAGATGCCCATGAAGCTTCCAATGGAACTTCATCTAAGGGAAGGAGCCATAAAAAGAGAACTTATGCAGCTATGAATGAAGATAGTCCTTTTAGTGAGATGATTGAACAACTCAAATAGATTGCAGTAGCTGTTACAGATCTGAGTCATGGCCTAGTTAATACGAATGAGCTTCATAAAGTAGTGATGAATGTTGAAGGCTTTGAAGAAGACATGCTTGATGAAGCTTTTGATCATTGGGTTAATGATGAAAAGGCAGGAAGGGCCTTTATGGCTAAAAATGATAGGATGAGAAAGCTTTGGTTGGAGAAATTTTTCAACAAAACCTTCTAACTTGAAGCTACTGGATACGTTGTGTGAAACATGTTAGTGGTACCATGGTATTCTTTAGGTTATTAATAATTATGGAACAATTCCATATTTTTGAAGATTATGTGTTAATGTTACCTATATTGTCATAGTCTTTGGGTTTTGTTATTGTAAGTGTGCTTATGGATGGTTATGCAACACTGAATGACACGTTTTGGAGTTATTATGAAATAATGTTATATTTTGGATTCATTAGTATTATGATAATATTATATTTTGTTCAACTATATTTTTGTAGGTTCTACTATATTGGTTGAGAAATATTCTGCAGGTTCTTTCATTTTGTTAATTCACGGTATGTAGTTGGTTCTTTCTCTGTTGGCAAGGGCCAGAAAAAGAGAAAGCATGGTCGTTGACGACTCAAATGCTTTATAGAATTTTTGGTTTCAATTTAGGGTCCGTTTGGATACAACTTATTTTTGTTGAAACTGAAAACTGAAAACACTGTAGCAAAATAATTTTTAAATGTGTGAGAAATTACTGTTCATCATATTTTTTACTGTTCATAAGCCTAAAATCACTGTTCATGGACAATGAACAATGACACAGGCGCTAATCTTAAAAAAATAAAAAATAAATAAAGGCTGAAAACGCACAATTGCTAAAACGTAGACGCATGACATGGATCCAAACTCCACCTTAGTACTGTGGACATGTTCCATGACCCAAATGGACATTTTGCTACTAGAAGAAGGCAAAATGATGTTTTGCTTTGCCGAACTCCCTGTGTAGCTGCATTAGTCATGATTATTACAACAAGTGAACTCACTAGATATCTGCATGGGGCCGGAAACTAAGGGTGCCAGCTGTGGTCTTGAATCTTTGTTGTTATATATTGATTCATCTAGCACATTCTTTGACACGTTCATGTAGTGATATTTTGATATATTGAATCTTTGTTGTTATCAATGATTCATCTAGTACATTCTTTGACACATGTTCAATACCTGGATATGTAACTGAGTAGATGATGTGTGTATGAAGATAATACTAGAACACTTGAAATTCAACAGATGCCATTTTCCATGGTTATTAAACTTTGGATTTTAGCCATTGGTAATGTCTCAGTACAATTTTAAATTTTTACTTTTTTTTTTTTTCATTTTACATTGTGCCAAGCATCGAAAAATATTTTACACAACATTTTCATATACATTGCCAAACACTGTAAAATGAAAATATTTTCCTGTAAATATTTTACATGTAAAATATTTTACCTTTGCAAATATTTTACATTTGAAACAAACGGAGTGTTAGTTACTTGATGATAAAAAAGTAAGTAATAAAAAAAATTACATTTTAATTTTGAGTAATAGTACATCTACAACATTTTCACAACAAATTTTAAGTTGTAAATTGTTATTGACTGTTATAGGTGGATAAAAAAGTAATTTAAGTTGTGTATTCAAATTAGAATCAATAACAATTTATTACTTATGATTTGTTATAAAAATATTGTGTGTGTAACACTTCTCTTTAATTTTGAAAGTTTTACCTATAATTTAGGATAATATACAAAAAGAAGTTATGCGTCCACAATATTTTGACAATAAATCTTAAATAGTACTAGTAAGTTGTTACTCTTTCTAATTTGAGCAAATTATTGAAATTATTATTATTTTTCCCACAAATAATAATTTATTACTTAAAATTTGTTGTGAAAAAGTTATAAAGACAATATTTATCATTCACAAAAGGATGATAAGAATTATGGTAAGAATATTGGGGGAGATAAAGGCCTCGTTTGGTAACCGTGTTTAAACAATGAAAACTATTATTTAAACACCACAACATGAGGGCGTTTGGGCTCCGCGTCTTGCGTCCGTGTTTTCTCCAGTTCACGTTTTCTCTTTTTTTTTGGCCCGCATTTGTTGACTTTGGGAGACAAATTTTACTGTTATAAACAGTGAATGCATTGTTCATGCACTGTGCTGACACTGTTCACATATTAAAAAATATTAAAAATGGGTCGCACGGTACTATTTACACATTTAAAAATTATTTTACTACAGTGTTTTCAGTTTTCAGTTTCAACAACAATAAGCTCAATCCAAACGAACTCCATATATTTTCACACACTTTTTACCCACACTTTTTTACTCAATCAAATTGCTACAAATCTCTTACCAAATGACATTAAAGATGTTTAGACCTTTCTAGCCCGGATAGAATCCTAAAATCATTCAAAGTGCGCATTAACCAAATCAACTAAACTCAACATCTACCGGTACCAACCAACCATCAGCTTCTGACTTCTAATACTTTTGTTTTTCTCTTTCACCACGTGTCGCGTAGCCGCGTGCGCTTTTAGCGTAAACAAAGGACACATCACACATAGTCAAGAAAAGAATCCCACACAATCGTTTCTAGAATAATATCACAAAACCAATCCAATGTTACACACGTCCACGTCCACGTCCTTTGAAAATAATATATACTATGTATTGGTTACTGTTGCTGTAGAATAGAAAAAAAAAACCTGCTTATCAAAAAAAAAAAAAAAAACCTCAATTTATTATTTTTTCGACGTGGTACGATCTAATTGGTTTCGCTTTTCAGAGATATTCATAAAGGTCCGTAGAAGAATAAAACTCTAGAGAGAAGATCGACGTTTAGTTTAACTGTCCGAGAGAGAGAGAGAGAGACATCTCGACGGAAAGGTAGGGGGAATTATATTTTTTTCTCTCTCTCCTTTTCTCATTCTTATTGTTTGGAAATCAAAATTCAAAGAAGAAAGAAGACTCGAGGGAGAGTGAATTTTCTCGCGAGAGAAAAAAAAAAAAAATGTTCGTAATTTTCCTGTGATCCAAACAACAGAAAATGGTAACAATGATTTCGCTGCAAGGCGATCCGCGGCTTAGTCACCACCACCAACACCATCATCATCATCAACAACTGCTTCAACAGCAACAATTACAGCTACAGAAGCTTCAATTGGCTCCGTACAACGATGACTCGTTGGCTGCTTCGTCGTCCTCTTCTTCTTCTCTGCCCAATCTCAAGCACTCTCAGGCCTTGGACTCTCATGAAGGTTAAAAAATTTCGTTCGAAATTTTGATATTAGGTGTTTTTGAGTTAGGGTTTTGGATGCAACAAGTTCTTTGGAGGAGGTTTAATTGAACTACGTTCTTTGTCTGTTTTGTTCATTTCAATATTTCATAATTAGGGAATTGTTTTGAATTTATATTTAATTTTGTTTGTTTCGTGGGAAAATTTTCAGGAAAACTTGGTTCATAATTTTGGTTTGTTACTTGAGAGGATTAGTGGTTTAAGAGCTTGTTTTGTTTGATCGTTTTTGTTAGGGCAAACTCGTCTGCTGTTATTGCTGCAATCGGGCTGCGTAATAATTAGCTTTGTGTGATTAATATGATGTGGAATGTATTATCATCCCTTAATTATGGTTTTAGGTTTTATTTTTGCAAATAATGGTCCAATGCCAATCTGTATTGTTCCTCACGTTAGTATTGGCCCTATATCCTCATTATTACAGTGATTCTGCATGAAGATTACTCGAATTCATTGAAGTTTACATTAGGCTCTACTCGCTGACGAATGCAATTGAGTTTAGGGCTTAGAATATACAACATTTTAAAATTGTGCCTGGTTTCTTTTGAGTTTAGAGCTTGAAAGCCCTGGTAATCTCCTTGTCTTTTGCTTTTGTAGTTTTAGCATATTTCTATGTTGTTTGTGAACAATATTATCAAAGAGGGGGAGCATCTGCCTTTTTTTTTTGGGATAGTTTGATAGGTACAACAGAGAGGTGGGGGGATTTAAACTTTCGATCTCTCCGTTAGAACCACCAAGAGGTGCTAGTTGAGTTACAAAGCTCTTGGCAGGGGGAGCTTCTGCCGTTGGGACTTGAAACATTCTACAATAGTACCTTCAACCATGGGCATAAAAGATCAATGTTATGTATATATTCCACTCACATGATATGGTTCTATGCCCTTTATGCTTACCTAAGAGCTATAGAGTTTGCCAAAAGATTTTGGAGAGACAAAGTTACTAGGGATTTCTCTCCGGTGTCTTAATCATTTTTATGTAGCTTTTGTTTTTTACTTATCAAAACACACACACACACACATGTAGCTTCTGTTTTCTTTAAGGGTTTCTCCCCCCTTTTTCCTCCCTCCCTTGAGGAAAAGGATCCTCTCTATTTGAAATGGATCCATATCATTGCTCAGATTAAATATTATAAATCTAAAGGTCTACAATCTATATCACTTCATTTAAAATTAAATGACATGGCACTCTATACACTATTAGATCCTGGAAATGAAATCTTAACTTGTGAAATGGACTCCCTCAATTTCATTGGAAATGGAGAGGATTCTGTTCTCTCCTTTGGATGGCATAAAATAAAAAGTTTTCACATGTGTTGTTTCTGAAGGTACTTTCTGCTTTTATGCCCTTTATGTTTATGCCCTTTATGTTTATCTAAGGAATGCATTAATCATTTTCATGTAGCTTCTGTATTCTTTAAGGAATTTTTCCCTCCCCTTGAGTGGCATTGACATAGAAATTTCTAATATTTATTGTTGCTGAAGGTACCTTTTTTATATTTTCTATTTTTATGCTGCTGCAGTTGATGAAGGCATGCTCATTGCTCATGCTCATCAGATGTACAAAGCTGGAAATTTTAAGCAGGCACTAGAACACTGTAATGCTGTTTATGAGAGAAACCCTCAGCGTACTGATAATCTTCTTCTCTTGGGTGCAATCCATTATCAGGTTGTTTGAAAAGTTTTTAAAATGACTCTTATTCTCTTAGACAGTATAATTATTACTTCTCCATTGTCCAAATAATGTTGCAAATAGAAGGTTTTATATGGGTTAACAGTGTGTTTTTCTACATCTGATCCTGATGAATCTGCCTTATTTTGTGTTAGTTGCATGATTTTGATATGTGCATTGCAAAAAATGAAGAAGCTCTTCAAATTGATCCCCGTTTTGCTGAGTGCTATGGAAACATGGCAAATGCTTGGAAGGTAAACTTCAAGCATCTTATATGTTTGCAACTCTTCAAGTATTTAGCCCAGGAGAGTCTATTGGATGATGTTTGTGTTTTCCTCTAACAGGAGAAAGGAAATATTGATTTTGCTATCCGCTACTATCTGACTGCTATTGAGGTTTGTCACAGCTAAACCTTTCAATCTAGTTGTACAATCTTTAAATTCTTTCTTTACTGTTTGAAAACGTGCAGGATTGGGAATTTGTTATTTATATTTCTATTTTTCTTTCTCTACATTCTCCCCTTATCATGGATTACACTTAAGATATAATCTTTCTCAATCATTGACAGCAAGATAAATGTAATGATTTCCATTTACTACATCACATCAACTGTAGTTAGGATTGCAGTTCAAAAATCATAACATTACTGTATTTAGTTTGGATCATGATAAAAACTAGAGGACAAATTTTTTCTCCAATCCGGTTTGGAGGAATCTTCTCCAACACATTATGTGGCAACTTATAAAACTATCTACATGTATTATTTAAATAAGTTACATGACTCATTAAATAGGCCATGTGACTAAAAGGACACGTGGATGGTTTTATCAATTGTGATGTAGTGGGTTGGATAAATTTCCTCCAATCCAGTTTGGGGGTAAACTTTTTCCAAAACTAAATATTGTTGATATAGTTGTTCAACTTTCTATTTTTACCGTTTATTCTTTAAACAATGATTATCTGTCAAAAGAGTAGTAATCATTTTATTTATTTGTAATGTTTCTTATGGTTACTGTATGTTGGTTAACCAGCTTTCTTAACCCAAACAGTGGCCTCTTGAACTTTAGTTCTGCTGTTTGATTTTTTATTTTTTATGACACAGACAGTTAGGGGTTGTTAGGTTTTTTGAAAACAATCACTCATCACTTATCACTTAAAATACCCCAATTTTCTACACCCCACCCATTTGGCACATATTTTTGGCTTCTCATCACTCAATTTTTTCTACTTTTTGTGGGACCCATACCTGAGCACTTGGTCAGAGACTACCTGCCTCACCCTCATTCCCCACCATTTTCTTCACTTCTCATTTCCCCTTCACCCCCTCAGCCTTGTTACTCTCCCAAAACACAAACCCGAACCCATGTGAGTATATTGTCAAATTATCTGGGCTTGATGAAGGTTGCGCCTGGTGTGATTTTTCTTAGGTCGGTCTTTTTTTTTTTTTTTTTCTCGGATCGACGAGCGACAAAGCCAGATCAAGATTTTGAATTGAAAAATCTGAAAAAGCTGACGAGTGACGAGCGACGCCATTGATGAGCAACAAAGCCGGATCGACGAGTGACAAAGCCGACGAGTGACGCCATTGATGAAAAATCTGAAACTGAAAGAGAGAGAGAAAAACAGAGTAGTGGGTCAGAGATTTTGGAGATTGTTTGAATTGAAAAGTTTGTGGGTATTGTTTGAATTGAAAAGTTTGTTTCTTGATTTTGGAGATTAATGGGTCTGAGACTGAGATGATGGTGCCAACGGTGGAGTCAGGAAGGATGGAGAAGATGGTGGGTCTGAGCTCCGATCGGTGGTGGTATGAAGATGGCGGTATAGTTTACCAAAAAAAAAAAAAAAAGGATGGTGGGTCTGAGCTCCGATCGGTGGTGGTATGGAGATGGTGGTATAGTTTACCAAAAAAAAAAGAAAAAGAAAAAGAAAAAGAAAAAAGATGGTGGTATGAAGATGGAGGAGTGATCTGGTTCCCATTGATGAAGAGAGCCGTTGCAAGTAGTATCAAAAGGTGGGCTGGTGTGACTTTGCACTGACAGTGGGTCCCATGCATGTGTGTTTAATTACGAAAATGCCATGAAAACTGAGTTTTGGAAATTGAAAACACATTTCCATAACTCATTACTTAAAAATCAGAGAATTGAATGATGGAAACAAAAACTGTAAACACATCTAAACACACTACTCAACCGTGGGACCCACTAATTTTGAGTTATGAGTGATGGAAACAAAGTTATGGGTGATGGAAACTGAAATTCGAAACAGCCCCTTAATTTCTATATTCGGCTGTGTGGCACTAACTGACCCACCTTTATCATAGCTATGTTGTTAAAATTTAATTTTATTGCATTGGTTTTAACCTCCTTCACTTGTATAAGTCCATTATTCATTTACATTGAGATTCTTAACTGACTGGGGATATTGGTCCTGAGTAGATTGTCTCCTTTGGTTTGTATTATTGTTTTGCAGCTTCGACCTAATTTTGCTGATGCATGGGCAAACTTAGCTAGTGCATACTTGCTGAAAGGAAGATTCAATGAGGCAGCACAATGTTGTCGTCAGGCTCTTGCATTGAATCCTCATTTGGTAGGTATCATCTCAATTTTAAAATTTATTAGATCTGCCAGATTCTATTGTAGCATTGTGGAATCTTTGCTTATTGCTGCAGGTTGATGCTCATAGTAACCTGGGGAATTTGATGAAAGCTCAAGGTTTAGTGCAGGAGGTAGGAATTCAGCAGCTTATTATTTATTGTCCTCTCTCGTCAAATTATCTATTTGGTGCAGCTTAATTGGTCATGCTAGAGTTGTTTAGATGGCTTTGAATGCTGCATGATTTCTGTAATTGATTGGTGAATAGCTAACAAGGAGCCCGATAAAGGTTCTTGTATCTGAAATATTATGAGGCGTTAAGCTCTGCAACTACAGAGTCAAATGTTTTTAATTTGATCCTGAATATTGATTTGGGAACCAATTTTACCTTGGAAACTTTATTAGCAAGAGTGAGAAATCAAGGTGTTACTTTAAGTCTGTTGGGGAGTTCTCCTTATTAGATGCTCATAAATTTGTTTTTTTCCAACAGGCATGTGAGATTAAGTCTTGTTACATTCATTTATTTGTTGCTAAAAGCAAACTAGAGATACTGCTCTAGATACGCAAAGCTGTATAGATCTTTTCGTATGTTGTACATCTTAGGTGGTTTGAGGGAGTAATTGTGCATTTGTGCAGGCATATAATTGCTATGTTGAGGCTCTTCGAATCCAACCAAAATTTGCAATTGCATGGTCCAATCTTGCTGGCCTTTTCATGGAAGCTGGTGATCTTAAGAAGGCTCTCCAATATTACAAGGTGAGTAACCCAGATTTCTGTCATGCTTGTGTGTGTGTGTGGAAGAGGGGGGGGGGGTTGAGATGGCAAATGTATGTGTATATAGCAAGTATGTATTGTATGTGTGTATGCATGCATGCATTGGTATCCATGTCACTTCTCACAGTAGATTTTTTTTTTTTTTTTTTTGTATTTTATATCAGATAGTTCCTCTTTATATAGCTTGCTTCTTTAGCTCATTCCTTTTTTATATTCCCCATTTTCAGGAAGCTATAAAGCTCAAACCAACATTTTCTGATGCCTACCTGAATCTTGGAAATGTATATAAGGTGAGCTAATTATATTGTGCTGAAAAGGTTGGGTAGCTGAAAAACTCAGCCAAGTATCTGGGGAAAAATAAGATCTTTATTTTGGCTTTTCCAGGCTCTAGGAATGCCCCAAGAGGCTATATTATGTTACGAACGTGCTCTTCAGGTGCAACCAGACTATGTTACGGCCTATGGTGAGTGCTTTCAAAACTTGTGCTTGTTTGTATGAGTGTTTCTGGGTTTTTCATTATATGATTATGCTTCTAGACAGGGTAGCTGTTCATGTGTCATATTAGCTTCTAGATGTGAGGTTATAGGATGTAAATAGCAAGCCTTTAGTGATTCTTTTGGGTTAATCTTAGTGTCCATTTAGAATGAGCTTATAAGCTCAACTTTTAGCTTTTAGTTTTATGTATAGCTTTTTAAAACCATATTTTTTCTCACTTTTTCAAAGTACAAGTATACTTTAGCACATTTTCAGTAAAAAGCTAGATAAGCTGTTCCCAAATGGACACTAGTTTGTTCTTGCGGGCAGTGTTCATAAAAGATCGATCGTGTGTAAAGTACATTTATCAGATTGGAATGACTTATGGAAGGGCATGAAAGGACTATTGAAGATCTTGTCTATTCAAATATTGATATTGGATTGATTAGTTCATATGGATTCATTGAGTTTGTGATGGTGCCCATGATTAGCTTGTATCTCATTACTTTATGTGAAATTAAAATATGAATATTAACTATAGAAATTTAGTGGTTCTGTTGCATGGCTTTAATTTAGCTTTCACTGATGATTCATTGCAATACAACAAATCAGGCAATTTGGCTAGTATATATTATGAGCAAGGCAACTTGGAAATGGCAATTTTCCATTTTAAGCGAGCCATTTCTTTGGACTCAGGATTCTTGGAGGCATACAATAATTTGGTTGGTCATCTTTTCTTCCCATTATGGTGGATTGTATGCAGTGAATTGGTATTTTGTTCTTGAACGTCTTTCACTCAATCAAGACTGGTGTTTTTTGTTGTTATCTTTAGGGTAATGCTTTAAAAGATTCTGGCAGAGTTGAAGAGGCAATTCAATGCTATCGTGTAGGTTCTTTCTATCCATCCTTCTCTGCATTTCTTTTTGCTAGTTTGTGATTTCATGTCTCTTGTATGATGCTCATCGTACTTCTCTTGTTTTCTAAAGCAATGTCTTGCTTTGCAACCTACCCATCCTCAAGCACTCACTAACCTCGGGAATATATATATGGAATGGTATGTTGAGCATGTATGTTCTGTTATCTTATTTATGCTCCATTTGTTTTGAAGTAAAATATTTTACATGTAAAACATTTTCAGCAAAAAATTTTCAAGTGTTTGGACAAGTAAAATTTTTCAAGCAAATCACCAAAACTGGTGGCTCAATGAAGCCACTGGTTCTGGAGCTCTTGTGACCGGACCGCCAGAACTGACAACTGAAAGTGGCTTTGGCAACAATTGCCGGAGTGGTGATCGGAACAACGGCTTCGGTTATCGGACCTTTGACACTGGTTGTTGATGACTGGACTGTCGGAACCGGCAGCCGAAACCATGGCTTCGATGACTAGAACGGCGGCTTCGGTTATCGGGCCTTTGGCACTGATTACCGAAATAGTGGCTCTGGTGACTGTCGCTGGAGCGATGTCTCCATTGACTGTACTACCAACACCAGTGACCGGAATGGTGTCTTTGGTCACCCAACTGCTAGCACTTGTGGTCAGAACGATGGCTTTGGTTATTGGACCTCTGGCACCGGTCACTAGAGTGGCGGCACTGATTGCCTAGCCCACCGGACCGATGACCTAACCACTAGATGGGTGAGGGGAAGCCACTGTGTGTTTTTGTAAAAAATTTTACCAAAATTTTAAAGGTAAAACATTTTACAACTTTTTATAAAGGATTTTATGGTCATAAAGAAAATATTTTACAAGCTTGACCAGATTTTACGTGCAAATAGACACTTGATAATGGGAAAACATTTTCCGGAAAATATTTTACTTCAAAAAAAACCAGAGCATTAATTGGACATTTCTATGAGTTCTTTGTAAGCTGTGACATGCATATCTATATTCTTACTACTTTCTGATCATGTAGGAACATGCTGAGTGCAGCTGCTTCATATTATAAGGCAACACTGTCTGTAACAACAGGAATTTCTGCTCCTTTCAACAATTTGGCAATAATCTATAAACAGCAGGTAGTGGCATCTCCTTTGTGTGTTTGTTTTGGGAGATGCTCTGTTATCCAGCATCTATATTCAGATTTTCATTATGGAGGTTTTACCTGCTTATTTATCACAGGGTAATTATGTGGACGCTATATCTTGCTACAATGAAGTGCTCCGGATTGATCCTTTGGCTGCTGATGGACTTGTCAATCGTGGCAACACATACAAGGAGATTGGAAGGGTTAATGAAGCCATTCAAGACTACATGCGGGCTATTAATATCCGGCCGACTATGGCTGAAGCACATGCAAATCTGGCTTCAGCTTACAAGGACAGGTACTGTATAGCTATTGTTAAAGGAGCAATGGAGCTATATTATTGAGCATACTTAACTTTTTGTTGAATGACTTTAATCTCTAATTTTGACACTTTACAGTGGACACGTTGAAGCCGCTGTTAAAAGCTACAAGCAAGCACTAATTCTACGCCCTGACTTTCCAGAAGCAACTTGTAATCTTCTTCACACATTACAGGTATATAAAAGAAAAATATTGGGTTACTTGGTCAGCTTGTTTCCTTTACTGGTATCATCTCAGAATGGTCAATCATGATCACAAGTTTTTTTTTTTTTTTGATAGGTAAAAGAGTAGTATTATTAAATAAAATAAAAAAGAAAAAGGAAAATAGGGTGTTCACAATCATGAACAAAGAACAACAAACAAAAAGTAAAGAAACATAGGAATCAAGAAACTATGCTAAGAGACGAGAAATTAATAAGAGAAGAACCGTCTGAGAAACCCCAACACCGAGACCAATCAAAGAGAGTCCGCTGGCACGAATCTATTAACTGAGCCAACGATTTCTTAGTATCCTTGAAAGAACGATGATTTCGTTCTGTCCAAATAATCTACATCAAACTGCTTGGAACCAAATTCCAAATATCGGAATTATGTTTCCCAAGCCATTGCTACCAACAAAATAATAAAACAACAACAAAACCTGGCATGACCCAATGAATCCCAAACACCTGAATCATATGCACCCACAAAAAGTGAGCTATCAGACAAAAAAATAAGGAGGTGATCCACAGATTCCTCATTTCAACAACATATACAACATCGATTTGCCAAAGGGTGACATCGAAGCATAAGATTATCCAATGTAATAATTTGGCTATGAACTGCTGTCCACATAAAAAAAAGCCACCCTTTTGGGAACCTTTGCTTTCCAAATGCCCTTCCAAGGGAAAATAGAAGTAGGAACATCCCAAATCTTATGGTAAAAAGACCGAGTATCAAACTTTACGCTTCCTTGGGGCACATTGCACCTGCAACATTTAACATTCCAAATTTGGAATGTTAAATGTTGCAGGTGCAATGTGCCCCAAGGAGGTGGGACTTTGCCTTGCAACACATCATTGATATGGAATATTTAGTCATTGCTTAAGTTGGAACTATAATACCTTGCATCTAGAAGGGTTGAGAGCGGGGATGGAGGGAAAAAAAAGATTCAGTACCTGTTATTTGGTTTGGTCATTAAATTGATAAGTAACATAAAAATATTATTAATAATAGAAAAAGTGCCAAGCCGAATACATTGGGGATGTACTATGGGGGCACAAATTAGGAACCAAAAGTACAACGATCAAGAAAAATAGGAAAAGAAGAACAAGAAAAATGAGAAAAGACCACGCTCCATTCAAAGAGAGTGCAAGAAAAAAGTAATCTCTAGCAAAAAACATTCACAACCCTCAAAGTTTCTAGCAGATCAAGCAATGAGGCACTAATCTCCAAACATCTATGTTACGATGTTGCGCAAACTTTCCTTGCCAAGCCTCAAACAACTCAAGAACAGTATAAGGCATAACCCAATGAATACCAAACAAGTAGAAGACCAAAGACCACAACTCCCAAGCTATGGGGTAATGAAGCAGAAGATGATCCATAAACTCCCCACATCTCTTACACATATAGCACCAATCAAGCACTAGCATACTTCTTTTACGAAGGTTGCTTGTTGTTAAGATCTTACATAAGAAAGCAAACCAAGCGAAGAAACCTTCGATTGCCATATCATTCTCCAAGGGAAGGATATAAGAGTAGGAGGGTAGAAGGAGCTATGATAACCTCTAACCTCAAAACCTCTATTCCTTGCTGGCTTCCAACAAACCTTATCTGGGCCCAACCCCCACACTGTCGAAGAATAGACCAACCCCATAAACCGATCAAAGGCTTCTTGTTCCCAATCTTGTGGAGGACGACAAAACTGAATATTCCAGTGAAACCTCCCAGCAGACCAACCCATAACTTCAGCCTCCGAGGAATCCTTTGACCGACTAAGACAATAAAGCTCTGGAAAGACCTCTTGGAAAGTACAATCCCTGCACCACACATGCTTCCAAAATTTCACTCTAGTACCATCCCCCACATCATACACAAGGAGTTTAGAGAAGTTCAACCAGCCACTTCTAATGTATCTCCACAGGCTGACCCCATAAGGACTCGTCACCTTTTTCGTACACCAACCATCCCAAATATTCCCATATTTTGCCTCTATAACCCTCCTCCATAAAGCATCAGTCTCCATGCCATACCTCCACAACCATTTTCCTAGCAAGGTAGAATTAAAGCTTCCCAAATGTCTTATACCTAACCCCCTAACTTGCAAAGGCTTATAGACCTTGGCCCATTTAACTAGATGTAATTTAGGTTTGCCACCAATTCCACTCCACAGAAAGTCTGTTTGTAGTTTCTCCATATGCTTTGCCACCTTACCTGGTAAAGGAAGAAGGGAAAAGAAGTATGTAGGTAAAGACGAGAGTGTGCTTTTAATGAGTGTCACCTTACCCCCTTTAGATAAATATAGTATCTTCCAACCTGCTAATCTCCTCTCCATTCTCTTTAGGATAGGATTCCAAATAGATAAATCCTTAAACTTAACACCTAATGGAAGGCCCAAAAATTTCAAGGGCAGAGAAGATTGCCCACACCCCAACAGACCCACCAAAGCCTCCAAATTGTGTACCACACAAACAGGTACCAACTTAGATTTTCCCAAATTAATACATAACCCTGAGACCCAACCCACCCCCCCCCCCCCCCCCACAAAAAAAATCTAGCAAGAATCGCCCTCAAATTAGCAATCTGAGAAGGTTCAGCATCACAAAAAATAAGAGTGTCATTTGCAAATAAAAGATGAGACACCATCAATGACGGACTAGCCGTACTACCCACAGAAAAACCTGAGAATTGCCCAGCGGAGGCAGCCATATCCAACATATGACTTAATGCCCCCATAACAATATCAAAAAGCAATGGAGAGAATGGGTCCCCTTACCGAATCCCCCTAGAACTTCCAAAGAAATCAAATGGACAACTATTGATCAGAATGGAAAATTTTACAGTTGAAATGCAATACATTATCCATTTTCTCCATTTCTCTGAGAACCCAAAGCGCTGAAGCATATACATTAAAAAACCCCAACACACATGATCATATGCGTTCTCCACATCCAACTTACACAACACACCTGGAATTCCTGACTTCAATCTACTATCCACATTATCTAAGATAGGTCTATGAGCCACATCCTCAAGATATAGCTGCCTATAGAATCGAGAGATACAGTCTGCAATGGCCGCCGGGTCCAAAGACAAATCCCCATTCACCATAAGCCTATCAATAGAGTTAAACCTCTTGTGAGAGTTAGCTATATGATGGGAAAATTTAATTTAGTATTCCTGTCTCCTTCCCTAATACAGAGACCTCTAGATTTCTGCCTCAAACAAATTTCTTCCAACAGAGTAGCTTTTTCTAACTCATCACGAATTCTTCCCACTTCTAACGTTTCCTCCGCTGATAGACCCCGACTATCCTCAATATTCTCTAGAACACTCAGGTCCTTCCACAATTTTTTAATCCGATCTTCAACATGACCAAACACCTCCACATTCCATCTTTTCAAATCATTTTTCAAAAGTTTTAGTTTATTGGCCAGAACAAAACTCGGAGCACCTTGAAACTGATAGGATTCCCATCAAGACCGAACTATCCACAAAACCCTCATCCTTAAGCCACATATTCTCAAATCTAAATGGCCTACTCCCTCTCTGAAAAGATCCACCCTCAAGGACAATTGGAAAATGATTTGAGCACAACCTAGACATCCGTCTTTGTGGTTTGGTCATTGAAGTATCAATGCATTTAAGAAGTTCAATAAAAAAGATAGAGATAAATACTAATAGCAAATAAATTTCATATATAATAAAGTTAAATTGCTGTCATAATTATGATTATCTGTCCTAATTGAGGGAAGTGGTCTAAGCACGATACCTCCTTGTATGCTGGACATATATCAATTGGCTGTTACAAGTAGTAGCTGAAATGATGGGTAATGTGCGCAAAAAAAGGTCTTAAGTTATTGGAGCTTTACACAAGTAATGCTAGAATAGGGATCAAAATTGTGGCTGAGGGGTACAGTATTTGGTTGGCGGCTACAAGGCTTTATAATTTACACATTAATATAGGTTTTTTTGTAATCCGCATTTTTCCCTCCATGAATGTCCTAGCCTTGCAAATTCAATTTAATTGTGATTGACAAAGCTTGGGATTTGAGCTTCTTTTTTTGTTATTATGCCTTCTTTATAGATTCTTAGATTAACTAGGAGTGTTTTGTGTATTTTAACATTTTAAAAAACTGTGAGAATATAGTTAGATTAATGATTAAGAGTGCATTTGGATGTAGCTTTTCATGAAAGCTTATTTGTTTGTGTTAAAACACTTAAAAGTTGATCAAAGTAAAGTTGTAAATAGAAAAAGTTAGGCTTTAAAAGCTTTTACATAAGGAAAAAAGCTAACGAAAAAAGCTAAAAGAAAAAAGAGTTTGCCAAAGTTCACAATTTCTTATCCGCTTAAGTTTTTGAGACAATTGGTAATTTATCATGGTATTAGAGCAGGTGGTTCTGAGTTTGAACCTTGTCTTTGCTCTACTTCCTATTTAAAAAAGTTTAAAAAAATCCTAAATGTTGGCCCTCACTTATTAAGGAGAGTTTGGGCCCATATGTGAGAGGGAGGGGGGGGGGGGTGTTGTTAGAATAATCAACTTAAGTTTTTGGGACAATTAATTTATCAGTAGTACAATGGCATGTCTTGAGGGGTGTTGAGATGTTTCATATTTCTTTCTGTCTTCAAATGCATTTGCTGGTATCATGGATTTATGATGAATTCAATTTGCAATGAATTTCTGCTCAGAGATTTTTTGGTATGTTATTATACATTGATTTTGGATAAGTATGACTCGTGAACATAAATTCTTATTGATATTTGACTACGTTTACACTGATAATTCTTTTTGGACACCTTATCATCATATTTTTAAGGTACAAAGTTAGCTTGCAATGTGATGAGTAATGAGAAACATGAAGATATGAATTTTACACCTGAATTCGAAATCTCCCTAGTTGATATTTGATTCCAGTTTCAACAGATGACTGAAATTTATTTGTGATATATAAGATGCCTCATTTCACAAGGTTGGCTAATGGTAACTACTGTTTTGCAGTGCGTTTGTGACTGGGAGGATCGGGAGAACAAATTTATTGAAGTTGAAGTGATACTCAGGAGACAAATAAAGGTTCAGTGTCAATCTGTATCTTTTTCCTTTTCCATGTAATATTGTGACATGTTGTTTTGTCCTTTTAGCTGACTTATCAGCCAGAAGTGAAATCTGATTGTGTTCAACCATTCCCTTCAGATGTCAGTTCTTCCAAGTGTGCAACCTTTCCATGCAATAGCATATCCCATTGATCCAATACTTGCACTGGAAATCAGGTAATTAGATAGCCCTTTTGGATGTTATATTAAAAGCTTTATTTGATTAATGTAGTGGTAATTGTTTGTTCTATACCGTATAATTTACTTTTGTACCTACTTTAATGTTAGGAGTATGTGATTAAATGATTAAATTTACTATATCCCAATAGCTCTAGCTCTTGGGACAATCGGTAATTTAATATGGTATTAGAGCAAGAGGTCTTGAGTTTGATTTCTGTCTCCTTCACTCTACCTCCCATTTAAATTCTCACGTGTTGGGTCTCACCTATTAAAAGGTAGTTTTGGCCCACACGTGAGGGGGAGTGTTAGAAGTATGTTGTTAAATAATTAAATTTACCATATTCCAATAACTTAAGCTTTTGGGACAATCGGTAATTTAACATTTAAAAAGAAAAATCCTGTATTTTGCTATATGCTAATCGTCTTATTTTTCTTGTAGCCGCAAATATGCTGCACATTGCTCTGTCATTGCATCTCGCTATTCACTTCCTCCCTTCAACTATCCTGCACCCCTGCCTATAAGGGTTGAGGGTAGGAATGGCCGCCTAAGGGTTGGGTATGTTTTAAGATTCATCTCTCTCTCTCTCTCTCTCTTTCTCTCTCTCTGTAATCTTATTTCTATGTCATCTGGGTTTTCAGATATGTGAGTAGTGACTTTGGCAACCACCCTCTTTCTCATCTTATGGGCTCAATATTTGGTATGCATGACAGAGAGAATGTTGAGGTTTGTAAATTTGGTCTTTTTCTGATTTGAATCTTATAATTCCAACTAAACCCTTTCAGTTCCTTATGTTTCATGCCACTGCATGAGGGGGATCAAGAAATATGTTTATTTGTGCAGGTGTTCTGCTATGCCTTGAGTCAAAATGATGGCACTGAATGGAGGCAGCGTATTCAGTCAGAAGCAGAGCACTTCATAGATGTGTCATCCATGTCATCTGATATGATTGCCAGGTTGATTAATGAGGATAAAATACAAATCCTTGTCAATCTTAATGGTTATACTAAGGTAAATTTTTTTCATTTTTGGTAAGAAACTTCCTTTTTTTGCCCCACATTGAGTGCTCAAGTTGTTCTTTTCCACATCATTTTCCAAAATGCGTTTTAATTTTATCTTACCTCATTTTGTAACTTTCTATTTTTCCCCTCTACTATGGTCGATTCACGCCTCTATCTGTTTCATAGTTTGACATTTTTTCATTTTAATTCTGCAGGGGGCAAGAAATGAGATATTTGCCATGCAGCCTGCTCCAATACAGATTTCTTACATGGGATTTCCTGGGACCACTGGGGCGAGTTATATACATTATTTGGTCACTGATGAGGTTGGCTACTGTTCAATTTTTTACTCTAATTCAGAGCTAATTCTTTATGTAAAATTTAACACTGGCTTCTACCTTTGCAGTTTGTGTCACCTTCTTGTTTTTCTCATATCTATTCTGAAAAGCTTGTCCACCTTCCTCATTGTTATTTTGTAAATGATTACAAGCAGGTCAGCCGTAGTTATTTATTTTGTTTCCATATATAATTCTTGTCCATAGTATCTTACAGCTCTCTCTTTTTGTTGCATTTACTAGAAAAATCGTGATGTATTGGACCTTAAGTGCCAACCAAAGAGGTCAGACTATGGCTTACCAGAAGACAAATTTATCTTTGCATGTTTCAATCAGCTCTACAAGATGGATCCTGACATTTTCAATACATGGTAATTTTGATGAATTTGTTGTCCTTACATGATATATTGGTGTTAATAGAATTAGGCAAGATACTCAATTATCTTTGTTTTGACAAATACAGGTGCAATATTCTTAAGCGTGTCCCCAATAGTGCACTTTGGCTTCTCAGATTCCCAGCTGCTGGTGAAATGAGACTTCGCAACTGTATGTGTTGAGTTTTATGTAGATACCTAAAAATTTTATTTCCTTGTGGTGTGCCACCCATGCAAGCAGTACATTCTCACTTGCTTTGGTATGTCCAGATGCTGTGCAACAGGGTGTGCAACCAGATCAGATTATCTTCACAGATGTTGCCATGAAAAATGAACATATCAGACGCAGTGCTCTAGCAGATCTTTTCCTTGACACGTAAACATACTATAAACTTGTCCTTTTCTCTGGAATTGGCAAATGGCAATTTGTTTGTCTTCCCTCTCTCTCTTGCTCCCTATTTTTTTTAACCTTAATGGGAAATGAGATTTATGAGACCCAGTTGATGGCAATTATATGTTCCGGTTTTGTTTTGTGTAGTCCATTATGCAATGCACATACAACAGGCACTGATGTTCTATGGGCTGGTCTTCCTATGGTGACCCTTCCCCTTGAGAAAATGGCAACTAGAGTTGCTGGTTCACTGTGTCTAGCCACTGGCGTTGGAGAGGAGATGATTGTTAGCAGGTAGATAATTATGTTGTATCCTTAAAACAGAAATAATAGCTTCCTGGTCAGAGTTGTATGTCTCTCTTTTTGATAAGTGATTGAATAAAGCAACTATGACTATAGTCTCCTTGCTGGCTGAGGTTGGTAATTGGGTTTACTTTTACCATTTCATCATGCCATGCTTTTTTTTTCGGAGGTCTTGGTGGAGCTTTTTATTTGTTGAGCGCAAGTAGTAAAGTGAACAACAACAATAACAAACAAAGCCTTAGTTCGAAAATTTTGGGGTTGGCTAGTTAGGGTCAGCTATATGCATGCCTTTCCTCCATTTTACTCTATATAAAGTCACACTCTCTATTTACTCCCTTAATTGACATATCAATTTTTATTACGTCTACTAATGTGATTTTGGGGTCTTCTTGTACTTTTTTTCGTTCCCTCAACTTGGATCAACTCACTCTTTCTTATTGGTTCATTAGTTGCTCTCCTCTAAATATGACCGAACCATCTTAAGCAACTCTCCCTCTTCTTTTCATTAATAGGGGCTACCCCCATCTTTAAATGAATTTCCTTATTTCAAATCCTATATTTCCGTGTATTTCCACTTATCCATTTTAACATTCTCATTTTATGAATATGTTGCTTCTTAACAGCTCAACATTTCGTACCATAGAGCATAGCTGGTCATATTCATAGAATGAGTGAATAATAAAAAATGATTGTTTAAAAAATATAAATAGTAATGGTTTTTCAAAAAGAAGTGCATTCTGAAAGGCTGATTTTTTGAGGGATTTGGTTAATCTCTAGAAGTGCATTCTAGAGATTAAGTCTTTTTTTCTTACATACTCTCCTAGCTTGGAGTGTGGCTCTATCGCATTTTTCTTGTTTTTCTTTTCTTGTTTTACTTGATCGTTGTAATTTTGGCTCATGATTTTTGCCCCCATAGTACATCCCCAATGTACTCAGGTTGGCTTCTTTATTAATAAAATTCTCCCGCTTCTTTATGCCAAAGCCCCCTGCCACCCTTTCATTTTGTTTTTAAGAAGAAAAAAGACATACTGCCAGTCTGTATGCATATATGTGTAGGTTGGGTCAGTAGTATCACTTGCTTATTGCTGTCTTTTTTCTTCGATTGCTGACTTATTTCTTTCTTTTGTTCCCTCCAAAATATTCAAAAGTACAAAAGAATATGAAGAGAAGGCAGTCTCGCTTGCACTAAATCGCCCAAAGCTCCAGGATCTTACCAATAGACTTAAAGCAGCTCGTTTGACTTGCCCTCTGTTTGACACAGTGCGCTGGGTGAGTTCATTATTCTTCTACTTATTTAATATTAGTTTTTCCCCTCTTAAAATTGGTAAATTACTTGCACATTTAATGGGATTTGATCTTGTGAGATCACCTTTAACCTTATTCTTATAGGACCTGGAAATATAATTTGATCTAAAGGCTATTGGCAGAGTAAAAACTTTGGGATTAGTGCATACTGAACTCTTGAAATTAATCCTGTTTCAAATTAAACCTTGAAGTTTCAATTGTATTAATAACAACTCTATAGTTTGACAAAGTTCTTGTATTTTGGACTCTTAGTGAGTCTTGGTTAATTAACAATAGTATAATCCACATAGGCTGTGCATAAGACCTATCTAGGTACTAAAAGTAACAAAAAACCTTAACCAATAAATACAGTTTAATACAAATTTCATTGTTTGCCACTGAGCTATAGCTTAATTGGCACTTCCTCCTACCATAATAATGAGATGGAGAGTGAGATCGTGAGTTCAAGACCCATTGGGTGTGTGTAACCAATTAAAAAAAGAAAAAAGATTTCATAGTTTTATGAGTTTTTTTTTTTTTTTTTTTTTTTTTTTTTTTGGGGGGGGGGGGTTGCGTGGGGAGGGGGGGTTTGCACTAATATACTTTTTGTTCAAGTGAATAGTTCTTTTTAGTGCTTACTCATTAGGGGTGTAGATTGCGGTGATTTTAAAATTATAGCATGGATATTGATGGAATTGAAAATTAAGGATTTAACTTGTAAACATCACAGAACTATAGGGAAATTTATTCCATTTGCCAAAAACTGTATTTGTATACTATAATATACAGGAAGAAGTTCCCACTTCTCCTTGTCATATCTTTACATCTAGAGCATCTTGCTAAACAATTTTTTTTTGATTGGTTACACATACACATCCAGTAGGTCTTGAATTTATGACCTCACCCTCCACCTAGCACTTCTAAGGGGAGGATGTATAAGTTGAGCTAGTTTTTATTGGCAGAGTATCTTGCTCAACATTAGGTGATGAAAAACGTAATGGTTTACTTATGGTGTGACCCATGTTTGTGGTTTTTATTGTGCTTGAGTTATGGATACTAGAAGCAGTGATTGATGCAGTTGTTTAAACAAAAAATTTCAGGTGAGGAATCTTGAGCGATCCTATTTCAAGATGTGGAATCTGTACTGCTCTGGCCAGCATCCTCAGCCATTTAAAGTAAGCGAGAATGATGTAGAGTTTCCTTATGATGGATAGGATAGGAGGCAGGGTTGGGGAGACGGGATTGTATATAAAGCAAAAGAGTACAATTGACATTCTTTTAGGTTTACTGTTGGTTGGTTGTCCAAATGTCAGCTGAGATGTGTTGCATGTCCTAGTAGTAGTAGTGGTATCTTGATTAGGATGTTCACTCTTGGCTGTTACTAACTGGATAAGAGAGAGGGGGGGGGGGGGGGGGGGGGTTTTGTTCAGCCAGTTTATGTTAAAACACCTTATTAAGCATACGAAATATGATATGTTATCGTACATCTTCCTACCCCCCCCCCCCCCCCTTTTTATATTTTTTATTTATTTATAAATTTATTTATGAAGTTGTAATGCTGTATCACGTTTTCCTAAGGGGTACTATCAGGTGCATAGGGTGTCAAGAGTGAAAGTTAATGGTTTGTTTGGATTGAGAGAGAAAGGAGTAGAGTAGATTTAGCACAAAATTTGTTTATTTTTAACCAATTTTACTCTACTCCCTTCCACTCTCCATTTTTCCCCCCTCCATCCAAACAGACCATAAGAGTTGACTTCACGGACACAAACACATTCAACATATAGAGTAAAAGTTATTTAATTTTTTCTTCATGAGGGTCAGAGCCCAGGTGTTGTGCAGCAAATAAAAGGTCACGTTCTAATGTTATAGCCTTTTGTATTGTTCACTTTTATTTATTTATTTATTTTTTTTTTCAGAAGTTATAATTACAACAAAGACGATAGATTTGAACACAGGATGTCTCAATTGGAAACACTAAGATATGCCAATTGAGTATCTTCTCTCTCTCTCTCTCCTTCTCTCTATCTCTCTCTCTCTCACATCCTATAGCAGCTACCAACTCTTATTATTATTATTATTATTATTATTATTATTATTACAATTTACCCACCTGTGGTTTGATCGAAATTTAGGTAGTTTACCTGTGTTTTGAAATTTGATACTTTACCCACCTGAGGTTAGTTTGGTCAGAGTTTTTTAACCATTTTCTGTTAAAAACATGGCTATTTTGCACTACTTTTTTGTCTCTCTCCTCAAAAAACACAAAAAACAAAAAATACAAGATGAAATAAGATAAAAAATAACCTAGCAGAACACTTGCATCATAGGATTTCAAACTAAAAGTAGATAACTTAAATTTAGATCAAAGCTCAATTGAGTAAAGTGTTAAATTTCAAATCACAAGTAAGTAACTTAAATTTCGGTCGAATCACATGTGGGTAAGTTGTAATTATTATTATTATTATTATTATTAAAAGTTATTTAGAATTGAAAAGAGAATTATTTTAATTTTATATAAACTTATTTAATCATATTACTATTTTTATGTATTAAATAAATTCATAAAGAAAGGGATTAAAATAACATTGTAAGGTCGCAATTCTGGGCCCACGCCCAACAAGTATGGGGTTCTGGCCCATGGAGCCCGAAACAATGAATTTATAGAGAATGAGCTACAGAACTAGGCCTTAAGGAAGTGGATACTAACTAAAATTGGGCCATGCGACACTCGAGAGTAAGAAAATCCCATTCATGTCCATTAGATGTTCAATCTGAGGAGATGTGGAGGACGTATATCAGTTCCTACTCAAAGGCTATGGTCCTAACACTGTTTTTCTGTTTTCAGTTCCTTTTCTTTTCGTCGTCCTCTTCATGGAGACTCCCCTCTCTTATATAGCCCCTTTGAAGTCATCAGGGTCTTACATTTGTTGATCATCTGGACTTTCACTTGAGTGTCCGTCCCATCGGACATCTCCCCCATCTTTCTGTGAGTCGTGGTAGCCAAGACAACACTGTTTGCAAGTCCTTTCTATATTAATGCTGTTAGAAAAGTAGCTGCCATATATTTAATGTGGCAGCTGTAGCCTCTTCCTTGGCCTCCTACACTTTCTTCCCTCTTACGGGTTTGTGGGATTCATCTTTGTTACTAAGGCTCGTAGGAGTGGATCCTTCTAGCAGGCAGAGTGCATGTTTGAGCCATATTTGATACGTCCGAGGAGACATTTCTCCTCGGACTGCCTTTTAAATATTTTTGGGCTCATAAGAATTGGGTCGGGAGCCCTTTTGGCACCCACACCTTCTCCTCGGACGTGGTCAAACTTTCATATGGGACCCAAGGCCCATTGTATGATCTTGGGCCTTTGTCCCTACAAACATGATAATTAATTTTTCAATTAAACAAATTGACAATAAATTCATACAAATTTTCCTAACTCCTAAGGGAATAAGCATACGGGTGTATCATTTTACACTTTAAAAAAGTTATTTTATCTATTTTAACATGTTATTTTATAATTCATCAAATATCCAAACTTTTATTTTAACATAAAACACATTAAAATAATATAAATTACTCAATAAAATAATATAAAACTAACCAATCTTTATCTTCTCTCTCTTCCTCTTCAACTCTCTCTCTCTCTCTCTCTCTCTCAACCACCACCACCCAAACACTGAACAACCCACCCACCACCCCAACCCATACCCATACCTAGATAAAGTCCAACCACCGCTCACCATCCAAACCCACATCAACCTTAACACCGAAACTTAACCACCACACCAACTAAAACTGAAACAACCACCACAATAATTGAAGTCGCCACCACCACACAACAATCAACCACTACCTCCAAAATCAAAGAGAGAAAGAGGGAGAGGAGAGAGTAAAATGAGATGGCCCAACCACCAACATGGAGATTAGATAGACAAAGAGGGAGAGAAGAGAGAGTCAGATGACTAGAGGGGACAGAGGCAAGAGAGAGAAAAGAGACTAGAGTAGGAGAGAGAGAGAGAGAGAGAGAGAGAGACCAGATAGGAAGAAGAGACAAAAGAGGAGCGAAAGAATAAAAGCGAATTAAAAGAGAGAGAAATTGCTACAGTAATTGTTATATAGGACTCTATTGTAGCAGATGTATAAATATTTTTAAGAATAGCAACTTAGTTGTTGCTTGTTTTTTTGTTGTTATAGGGGCTAAAATAAAAATTTGGGAGTTTTAAGCACTCGGATGCCAATGTACTAACAAAACATGCATGGTGAAAAATTAAAAAAAAATTTTCTCTCAACCTTTTCCATATTTCCGAGCAATTTTCCCAAAACAAAGCTTGAGGTTAAGACCACCATTCATCTACAGTATGATTTTTAGGAATCTTCAAATCATTCATATCATTCTATTCCCTTTTCAAACAATCCTGCCATCCCATAAAAATTCATGGAAGGAAAACACTGTTTCCACTACTCTTTTTTATAAGAGATTTCTCTCTCTTCTTCTTCATCTTCAAATTCCTCTTCCTCTTGAAAGAGCCTAGATTCTAGACCCATTTTTTACCGTTTACTGCATACTTTTAATTTTTTGATCGGTTCATTGTAAATGACAAGAAGAAGTATGCTTTTCGTCTACCAAAAAGTAAGGTGTGGGATCAGATTCGACCAAAGCATGCGTCTGAATTTCCATCTTAACAAATTCAATCTTTTGATAATTCAATTATAGTTACAACAGAGAGAGGAAGGAGATTCTTGATGTTTTGTAAATATCAAAAGGTACCAACGAATTGAGTACAAGACATTTTACTGACAAATCTTTTTGATAATTTGGAGGATTTAAATTTTGAATGTCATGAACACAGCAAATTAAAATTAAAATCTTAAACGCACACTTTCACCATCTCACATTGATCTCTTAATAATTTATATGTAAGATAACCACTTTATATATATATATATATATATATATATATAGCTGGGTTCAAGTTACACCTGGGGTAACTCTAAGCAATGTTATAAAACTCAATATTTTTTAATTTGATGCAAATTTTAAAAAATATACCGTTAGATTACATTATCTTTCGTATATTCTCCATATTTGCAAAATTTCAAATTGATCAAAAATTAATAGCCATGTCATCAAACAATTTTTTAAATTTAAATTTTTGTAGTTTAAAATAATACATAAAAGATGAGTTTATGGATCGAATGGTAAATAACATCCAATTGACATGATTGTTAAAAATATATAGAACATGTAATTCAACTATGGAATTTTCAAAATATGAAGTCTATAACAAGTTATTGGGCGGAGTAACATTGCTTAGAGTTGCACTAAGCGTAACTTGAACCCAACCTCTCTCTCTCTATATATATATATCTAAAAGAAGAAGATAGCCACTACTTTTTCTTAATTTAATTTAATTTTTTGAATAAAGATCACCACTACTTTAATTAAACCTCTCATTTATTATGTCACTAATTTATTGATTACATTACAAGTGCAATGCTATATTACACACGTCTACGATATATTCCCAACACATGTAAGGAAAAGGTTAATATTAAAAAAAAAAAAAAAAAAAAAAAAAAACTTAGATAATTAAAACAACAGCACCTCCTGGACCTTACCATAATAAAAAAACCTCCACGCATGCATCAGGCAGGCACCTAGCTATAAACCTTAATATTAGAACACTAAATAATGCTAATTAATTAATTGCAACAACTGCTTAAATATTGAGTAGTATAGTTGGAAGGCCCAAAGTTAAGCAACTCCGGATCCTTAGATCGAACCCAGGGCTTAACCACAACCTCAGACTCAAACATCTTCGAAACCCCATTTTGCGTGGCTGAGATTGTGAGGTAGTACTTCAACCCGGACACTACTTGCGTCTGTGCCTCTACCACCTCCATGAACCTTAGCTCTCCTCCAATACTATCGCCAATACTCATCATCTTGTACTGCCTCTGTCGTCTTTGCCTTCTTAAGCTCCTGTTGTACTCTTCCACTGAGAACCTCCCTAGTTCTTGCACCTCCTCGTTTGTCTTCACGTCGCTTATTTCTGTCTTTGCTCCCACCTTTCCTCTATAACACACACACAGCTGAAGAGAGATCAAAAGGGTTAGCGTTATTGTTGCCCATGTCACTGTTTGTGATCTTATTATCGCCATAATAGTTTGAACTTCAAATTTGTTGGTTTGGTTGAGGATGAGGATGAGGATGAGGATGGAAATGAAGAGGGTTTGGTTTGGATAGACTCTATATATATATACATATAAAATATAAAATATAAATGAGAGAATGGGACACGTAATTCAATCATAAAGGTAAAGGGGCATGCAACACGAACGGCGTGCCGCGTACTTGAAACACAGAAGAAAACGACGATGACACTCTTCTAATCTCATCTAAGATGATGGGGATGGGATTCCATTTTCTGGCTTTGCTTTTTGGAGTGGGGGCCGGGAATCTGTTTTCCCGGTTTTGTACTTGGAATTGTCTGTGTTTTGGGGATTTCTTTAATTTCTTATCACCTCGGGTTTTGTTTTGTTTTGTTTGTGGTTACGTAACGTAATATTTGTGAATGGGAGGAATTGACAATTCAGCACGCATAAGGTCACTACGTAAATTTGGCAAGTGCCACGTTGATGGCTGCATATGTGTACTGTGTAGCAAGCTGCCAAGCTTTGCTAATTTGCTTTTTGAAATGCGGCTCTTCCTCTGCTGCACCAGCACTACTGCGCGCACACTCTTCGTCTTCGAACGGCTTTTTACCCATTACCTTGTAATTATCATATCAGAAATTAAGAATTGGATACTCCATGGATATAATTGTCTTTTAATTCAATTAATTGAACAATGATTTTATAAAGGGCAAATACTTTGATTAATACTCATACAAGATGTGAATTTGACACACGCATGAGTTGGATTTTAATTAGAATTTTTAGTTCATTCAATGGCTGCTTTAGTTTGCACTTAGTAATTTTGAGTTTTCTTTCTTGATTTTTATTAATTATATATCAGAATTTGTGGTTCGTTCAATGGTTTGAACTTGAAGCATGTCAACATTCCACCTTTGTCTCCTATCCTATGCCAACATTTACTCTTTTATTTGCGTCATAGATTAATTTTCATCATTTGAGAACTTTCTTGTGACCTGATTTAATTCATGGTTCTGGTTAGTATGTCAATGTTAATTGCTTGAACCGTCGGCTAAATATGTGTGTATAAAGCCATAGAGAGCTAATTAAATTTACTATTTACCATGTAGCTTAATATAAAAACTGGGGTATGCTACAAATGAAATTCTGATTTTCAAAGTGTGATATTTGTGGTGCAATATTTGGTAATAAGGTCAACGATACCATGACAAAACTATGTAGCATAGATATCATTATGGGAGAAGTCGATAGTTGAAATGATAATTGATATAAGGGAAGTTCAAGATATATATCAATTCTTTTAGTATATATATGTGTTATAGGCAAAGAAGAGTAAGAGTAAGGTGAAGATACAAAAGTATGCATTATTGTCGTGCGAATATCACCCCAAGACTCAAATCAATAGTAACAAAAGCGATAGAAATAAATAACAAGTATACACAGAGAAGACCAAATTTACATGGTTTGCCATACTACTGGTAGCGACAGAGAGAAATTTCACTATAAAAATAGAATGGTACAACAGTGACATAAAAACACTCTCAAGAAACCCAAACCCTGATTATACTCTAACAGTCTCTTGCAAGACTTGAAAGACAGAGAGTATGTTGATGCCTCTATTCTTTTTGCACACATCTCTTGCGCAACAATTTCTCTCTAGCACCCCAAGACTCAAATCAATAGTAACAAAAGCGATAGAAATAAATAACAAGTATACACAAAGAACACCAAATTTACATGGTTTGCCATACTACAGGTAGCGACAGAGAGAAATTTCACTATAAAAATAGAATGGTACAACAGTGACATAAAAACACTCTCAAGAAACCCAAACCCCGATTATACTCTAACAATCTCTCGCAAGACTTGAAAGACAAAGAGTATGTTGATGCCTCTATTCTTTTTGCACACATCTCTTGCACAACAATTTCTCTCTAGCACCATGCTTACTAAAAACACACACACGCACACATATTAATAGGGTAGCACACTAATAGTCGGTGGGGAAAGCTATTTCAACTTGTATTTGGATTTTGTTTGATTGACTTGGGCTTGGAAATTCATGCCACAAGGGCCTATGTCAACAAATCTTCACCTTGGCTTGAATTAATCGAGCTACATGATCAAAACTCCTCTATCACCTCTTCTTTATCCCTTAAGGGTTATCACAAGCTGCAAACGCCAACCAAGTCCAAGCAATGCTTGAACTTGTTTGTTGGAACTAGCTTCATCAACATATTGGAGACATTCTCATTATAATCAATTCTCTTTCTCTGTAAGTAACCCTTAGCAACTAACTGCACCTTGGATTTTTCACCTTATTTTTCTGACAATGCTTCTTTCTTGCGGTATACCCACTTGTAGTCAATAGCCATTTTTCATTTAGGCAATTTTACTAATTCCCAAGTCTTATTTTCCTGTAGTGTCTCGTTTTTCATTGTCTTTTTGTTTGTAGCATCCCTGTAAGACAATGGATCTTCACTGTTGATTACGAGAGTAAAGCTAATCATATCTTCAAAGTCATATCTAGCTCTATGGTGCTTTGTGAACCCACTTATCGCTACCTCTAGTAATTGAGTAAGGCTCTTTTTACTGTTGTTGTTGTGAATAAATCTCATCAACATTCTTATCACTAGGAGAACTATTCTCGTCAGACTCCACCTCAACTATTCACTGTCTTCTTTAAGATTGGATCCTTAAATCTATAGCCTTTAACATCTTTTCCAAAACCAATAAATATGCATTTTTCTTGACTTTGAATCCATTTTAGAACGTTCTCCACTTTGCACATGCACATAAGCTAGTCAACCAAAGATTTTTTGACTTAAGTAATCAACTAGCCTACTTGACCAAACCTCTTCTTGAATCTTGAAATCAATGTTTGATGATGGATTTCTATTGATCATGAAGCTTGCTGTGTTAACAATCTCTTCCTTGAACACCTTAGGCAACCCTACATTCAATCTCATGCATCTAGTTCTTTTTGCCAAGGTTTTGTTCATTCTCTTTGTAACCCTATTTTGCTGTGGAGTTCCTTTGACTGTAAAGTGGTGAGTAATAGCTTATGATTCATAGCATTTGAAGAATTCTTAATATCTATACTCTAGCCCATTATCTATTAATTCTAAAATACTTTATTTTCCTGCTAGTCTGATCTTCAATTCGTGCTTTCCACTTTTAAAATATGTCAAACACATTAGACTTATGCTTCTTAGAATAAATCCATGCCTTCCTAGAGTAGTCATCAATTAAATTGACGAACTATTGAACACCTCTATGAGAAGAAACTGAAACTAAACCCCAAACATCTAAATAAATGTAGTCAAGAACACCTTACTTGTATGAGAGTGTATCTTAAAACTAACTCTATGTTGCTTCCTATAGACACAATGCTTGCAGTAGCCTAGCTTGCATGTCTCCACTCCTTTAAATGAATTTCTCTTGTGCAACTCCAACATACCACGTTCACCAATATGGCCAAGTCGCATATGCCATAACGTCATCAGTGTTGAACATTGCTACCTGATGAAACTGGAAGTAGATTTGCACCAACTTCACTATCATTTGATTTTTCTTCAACAACACTAGCTCATTTTAAGGACTTCTTTCCATTCTTCTTCTCCTCTAGATGCTTTTTCAAATCTTTACATCAGTTTTTG
The DNA here is from genome assembly GCF_001633185.2 of Quercus lobata. Taxonomy (NCBI): domain Eukaryota; kingdom Viridiplantae; phylum Streptophyta; class Magnoliopsida; order Fagales; family Fagaceae; genus Quercus; species Quercus lobata. The sequence goes on along the minus strand of NC_044909.1, from coordinate 27,585,282 downwards.
TAGTGCCCTTTTTTGTGACAATAATAGCACTCTACATCTTTTTTTGCACGTGGTCTAGACTGGGATCTATTCCTATTGGAGTTCCTTCCTCTTGACTTGCTTCTATTGCGATTGCTTAATTCTGATTTACAATAAGTCCATCATCCTAAGAACCAATACCATCTTTGTTCATCTTTATGTGTGACGAGAGCACTAGTCATCTCCTAGTCTCTTTCCCATACATCAACGTAGTCATTAGATGATGAAAATTTGTAGGCAGCGATGCTAATAAGAGTAACGATTTATCTTCGTCCTCATAATTTACCCCAAAACTTGACAACTAGGTTTTGAACATGTTAAATGTGTTGTGATACTCCAACAGATCTGAATCTTTGTTCATATGAAAACTATAAAGTTGCGTCTTCACTTACAACTTTTTGTCAGATTCTTTCTTATATAAAGACCTTCTAATTTATTCCAAATTTACTTTGTTGTCTTTGCTTCTAGGATGTTGTGAATAACCTCATCACCTAGGTTAAGATGAATTGCACTAGCTGCATTCTCATCCGTTTCTACCAATTCTTCATCCTTCATCTTTTCAAATTTCTTGTCCTTTCCAAACAAGGCCTTATGAACTCCTTGTTGAATAAGAGATCCTTTATCCGCGTTAGCCTAAGAGAAAAATTTCCCTTACCACAAAACTTCTCTTCGTCATAATTTGTGCTTGACATCTTTACTGTACCCAAAAGATTGAATCATAAACTTTCTTTGATACCACTTGTTATGCAAATAACACCCCATGACTCAAATTAATAACAGTAAAAGCAATAAAATAAATAACAAGCACACACAAAGAACACTAAAATTTTCGTGGTTTGGCTAATTGCCTTCATCCACAGGCGGCGATTGTGGACACAACGGAATGTGGAGTCGCCACCTAGTTTTTGCAATGGTCTAAGAACCATAGCGTCCTTTCGAGGAAGGACTACTGATCTTACTACTAGAGATATGGGTTCGGAGTTATGGTATAGTCTTAGGAAGGTATTAGGCACCCAAAATTGCTCAACCCTAAGGTTGGTTTCCTTTCACTGTGTCTTATGTTTTAATCCTAAGGGTACACTCAATATTGCATCTATATTACACACACAGTAGCATACATCTAAGCACACAACATGGCATCAATCATCCCTAACCATACATCTATCATGCTTGGCAACCAAAGCCTAGAATTCATCTATCATGGCATACCCTAACATCTAGCATACATGTCATGTCATCATGGCATCTCATTAAATCACAAACCCTAACATGCTCCTATCTCACATCATAAACCCTAACACACATCTAGCATGCATCTAATCATGGCATAACATATCATCCCAAACAAGGCAGCATTATAACCTTCTTGCAACATGGTTACATGTTTTCTTCAGATTTTGATCATTTTATTCAAGGACAAAACTTAGGTACAGTACTTTAGGTGCTGTTCCTTAAGTTTCCCTCTTAAGATTTAACCATGTGGCTATTTAACTAAAAAAATATTTTTATCTCATGAGAAAAAATCCACATGACAGAATCTTAAAAAGGGAACCTAAAGAACAACACCTAAGTACTATACCTAGGTCTTGCTCTTTATTCAAGATACTTTTTCCTTCTCTTATGCTGTTACGCGAGATAATGTTATTGCAAATGTCTTAGCCAAGAGAGCGAGGTTTCATTTTCCTCTTTTAGTTTGGATGTAGACTATTCCTCCAGATATTGCAAATTTTGTTGCAACTGATTTAAATAGCATCACACCCATACTCTTCCATCTTAATAATGACGTTAACAAGAAAATGGGAGATCTATCTCGATGTATAAAATATATGCCTGCCTGAGGGATCGATCACACACTTAAAACTTGGGCGATCGATCATTGGGCGTGTATATATATTTATAGTTTGCATGGCAGGGGTCACAACGGGTTTAGCATTCATAGTTTAGTAATTTTCCACGGGAAATTATTGTGTACTCCCGGAGTACCATAAATGTGTACTCCCTCCTCTCATATGAATGGTGAGTTCCACTAATTAAATTCATGGTGGGACCTACCATTCATGTGAGATGGGGGAGTACGCATTTATGGTACTTCGAGAGTACCTAATAATTTTCCATTTTCCACAGTGAGATAGCCGTCATCATGCTAATTCAAATTTCCTTTGGATTCAGAACATGTACATTGTATCACAAAACAATTGAGGCCAAACAAGTCATGCATAGATGTTTTGGATTGCTATTTCTTTTTTATTCACAAAATATTAATGACTTTCCAAACTTATTCTTAATTTATAGAAATCAATACATATATATATATATATATATATATATATATGGCGTAAATGCACTTTTAATCCTTACATTTTGCATATTTTCCATTTTGGTCCTTACATTTTCATTTCACCACTTTTAGTCCCTAAATCAATTAACGCGTTCCATTTTGGTCTTTACCGTTACTCACTTAACAAATATTGCTGATGTGGCAAACAGAGTGCACTGCTGGCACTTTCAATGTTGACGTGGCCAATAAAATAATATTTAAAAATGCCACATCAGCATAAAATAATGATTAAAAAAGACACATAAGCATCCACATCAACTTTTGATTTTGAAAATTAATTTATCTATTTTAACAAAAAAAAAAATGAAAAAAAAAATTAGAACCTAAAATACACATGAATTCAAATATGGTCTCATCTTAAACATGAACAAGAAAGAACACAAAACCAAAATATTCAATCACATGAACGCAACCCAGAAAAAACTTAAACCCAAAACTTCCTTATCAAAAACCGGTTCCCCCAACCCTTCTAAAACATTCTCCAAGCTTCCTCTCTCTTCCAAAACTCAAAACTTCCTCTCTCGCTTCCAAAAGACGTTCATGGCCAAAAGCTTCGAGCTCTATCTCTTTGCTCATCGCCACCACCGCCACCGCCACCGCCACCACAATTGGTTGTGGTGCTTTTTTTTCTTTCTCTAACCGACCCATTCTCTTTATCTCTTGATTTTGCTCAAACCCAAACCCAAACCCAAATGCCTCAAGCTCCTCGCTCAGATCAGTGCTTTTCTCTCTCTGTGTGGCTCAGATCAATGTCTTTCTCTTTCAGTGGGTCTCTCTGTCTCAGACCAGCGTCTCTCCCTTCCCGATTCCCCTTTTTGCTCGCCCCTCCTTGCTTCCTCCCCTCTCCACAACCTTCCATAGTTTTGATCTAGGTTTAGAGAGAGGCTGAGATCGGTGTGGTGGTAGTTGTGAAACAAAAATCGGTGGTGGTGGACGATGGTTGTGAAGCAGTGGTCTGTTGGGTCCGGTGGTGGGTTAAAGGGTGGGTGTTGTTGGAGTGGGTTGTGGGGTGGGTTTGTTGATCATTGATTGCTAGGTTTGAGATGTTTTAGTGTTCTTGTTGGAGATCAGTTTGTGTTTGTGTTTGGTTGACAAGAAAGGGTAAGAAAATCCTAGAAAATCTGAGTTTGTGTTCTTATGTTTAATCTGGGTTTGTGTTCTTATTTTAATTTTAATTTTGCTTTGTGTTGGTATGGTTGAGCTGGGTTTGTATTGGTATATGCGAATTGATTTTGTTTTGGATAATTTGGTTTATGTATATATACATAAATGGATTGATTTTGTTTGTACAATATTCATTTATGATTTTTCTAGGCTTGATTTTCTTGTGTTCTTATGTTTGATTTTCTGGGTTTGCATGATTTTTTTTTTTTGGGTTTGTGCTCTTCTGTCTTTTTGATGAAGAAGATGGCAGATCTAAATTCATGTATTTTAGGTTCTAATTTTGTTTTGTTTTTCATTTTTTATTGGCGAAAAACACATTTTGGTCCCTACATTTTCAGCCGATTTCCATTTTAGTCCCTAAGTTTTTTTTTTACCGCTTTTAGTCCCTCTCCTGAAAAACGCTTCCATTTTAGTCCCTGCCGTTACATCAGAAACGGATATTGCAGACGTGGCAAACGGCAAAATTAAATAATAATAAACTAATGTCCACGTGGCCTAAATTAATAATAAAACATATTTTTTAATGCCACATCAGCATCTAAATTAAAAAAATTAATTTATTAATTTTAACTAAATAAAAAAAATTAAAAACAGAATTAAAAACTAAAAATCTTATGAATTGAGATCTAAGTGTGCCTTGAACAAGAACAACAAGAACACAAACCCAGATCCAAAACAAAAAAAAAACTAACCAAAGCCAGAAATTCCGATCTCAAAGCCAACCCACAACCACCAAAATAAAACCCACAACAACCCAGGCCAAGAAAATCAACCCACAGCCACAAACCCATTAATCACCATTTGGCTCAACTTTCTCTTCGAGAACCCTCTGTGTTGACTTGAACATTTCAAACTCTGAAGCTACCCCATGATCACTTTATGGCTCACACACATACTTTCTTAATAAGCAATAACGGAATAACCTATCGGAACAGTCCAAGCATCATATGATTATGTTATAGCTTCATTAATTCTTTTTTAAATGTACACTAGAATAGTACAAAATGCCTGCAAATAGTTTTATTCAAACGAAATATTCAATATTTACATCTCATAAGTCTCATGATCTAGTAAAAATAAAAGACACAGAAACACATGACATGATTATCATAATCAGACAGTGATGGTCTCATCTGGGTCTTCAAAGTTGGGGTCCTTGACATCAAGAACTCCTGCAGATTCGAACCCAATCTCAGGCTAAGAGTAGCCATCACCAACCCAGGTGAACTTGCCTCCGTGACCCCTCTTCTTCGGCGATCCATTCATGCCGGTCCCTGATTTCCGATCTTTTCTCTCCTCTGATTTTCCACTGGGCTTGTAACTCTTCCTTGTCTTCTTCATTTTCTCTCTCTCGCTCACTCACTCACTCGGTGTCTGACGGTGATGGGATTGGACTGGATGGCTGGATCGGTGGTTTCGTTGGTTTTATATAGGGCGCTGTTGAGAGATTCGTTTTATAAAGTGATTAGTGGGTTTGTGGCTGTGAGTTGATTTTCTTGGCCTGAGTTGTTGTGGGTTTTATTTTGGTGGTTGTGGGTTGGCTTTGAGATTGGAGTTTCTGGCTTTGATTAGTTTTTTTTTTTTTTTTTTTAAATAATTTCTGGGTTTGTGTTCTTGGATCTGGGTTTGTGTTCTTGTTGTTCTTGTTCAAGGCACACTTAGATCTCAATTCATAAGATTTTTAGTTTTTAATTCTGTTTTTAATTTTTTTTATTTAGTTAAAATTAATAAATTAATTTTTTTAATTTAGATGCTGATGTGGCATTAAAAAATATTTTTTATTATTAATTTAGGCCATGTGGACATTAGTTTATTATTATTTAACTTTGTCGTTTGCCACGTCTGCAATATCCGTTTCTGATGTAACGGCAATGACTAAAATGGAAGCGTTTTTCAGGAGAGGGACTAAAAGCGGTAAAAAAAAAACTTAGGGACTAAAACGGAAATCGGCTGAAAATGTAGGGACCAAAATGTGTTTTTCGCCTTTTTTATTTTGTTAAAATAGATAAATTAATTTTCAAAATCAAAAGTTGATGTGGATGCTTATGTGTCTTTTTTAATCATTATTTTATGCTAATGTGGCATTTTTTAATATTATTTTATTGGCCACGTCAGCATTTAATGTGCCAAAAGTACACTCCGTTTGCCACATCAGCAATTTCTATTAAGTGAGTGTAAGGACCAAAATGGAACGAGTTAATTGATTTAGGGACTAAAAGTAGTGAAATGAAAATGTAGGAATCAAAATGGAAAAGATGCAAAATGTAGGGATTAAAAGTGCATTTATGCCTCTATATATATATATATATATATATATTTAATACTTATTTTTCATTGGAGTTTGGAACATATAAATAAGACTGAAATAGAAGCAAGAGCCACAAAGATAAGTTTGAAATAAAGGCAAGAGCCATAGAGATAAGATTGAAACAGAGATAAGAGGCCAAGGGAATCGCAAGGGTTGAAGTAATTCGTCTCGATTAGATGTTGGATACACCAATTTCATGATTTAAGAGCCAAAATTCTCATTGTTGATCAAACTTTTATCACGTTGACCAACCATCAAACAAAATAGAAGTTTCATCCCACTACCGAATTACACCATATTACACCAAAACAACTCTCAAAATAATTTTCCTAAGCTTGACCAAGTTTGACCACAATCAATCAAAGTTTGGTTGAGAGTTGACAAAAAAATCTGACCATTCGATCGAGATAAATCCTAGCTCATATTAAATATAATTGAATTCAACATTGCTAGTTAGCCATTTTTAAGAGAGAGTGACATAAAACTAGATCATAATTTAGTCATAATTCAATGAAAATCAAATGAGCTTGGGTTGGAGTTGTTGATACTATATTTTGTTCATCATCGATTTGCGTGCTAAAATAAATAAATCTTAAAAGGCTTAACATGGAAAAAATAACAAGAGATAATTTTATTTTCCAATTGAATGTTAGGTAAATCATTTTGATGGTCCAAGAGTTTAAATTCCCAAAAGTACCATTTTTGACTAATTTTGACCAACCCTAGACAAGACTCAGTCAAAGTTTGACTAAAAGTGCAACCATCCGATTATGATGAATTTGTGCTCATCTTAAAATCATGAATTTCCCTTCAAAATGACAGTTCACAAGCTAGATCAGAGTTAAAATAGATAAGATATCGCAACCAAAAAAAAAAATCTGTCATTAAAAAGCCTTGTGATTGTAATTTAATTTCGATTAAATTATAATAAAATGATCACCAATTAGCTTGAGTGAGGACTCATTGAAAGGTATTATGATGAACTTTGATGTAACATGCTTTGATGCCCAAAAAACCTCACTTGAATAAAAAGAATTTACAAAAATATATTAAATTGGGAACTTTATATTAAAACGTGGTTTTTTCCACCATTTTCCGAGGCTTCCAACATGCTAAATCGGAAAGTTTGGACAATAAAGAAAGAATCTTTAGAAAACAGACATCACAACCTTTCCAACAACATCTTACTTGACCAAAACAAAGGTTGGTAAGACCATAAAGGAAGTTCACAAAGTTGGAAAGAAATGCATAAAGTATTATTTTTCAGGTCAAAAGCTGATTTTTAAGGTGTCTAAAATGAACTAATTCGGCCACAATTGATGAAAAAAGTCTAAAATTTCTTGAAGTATGATCAATTGTCTACATCATTGAAAAAATGACTTGAAAATATCATCTCTAAATTGGGAGATATTGCACTCACAAAATAGACGAAAAATCAGCTTCGTAAATTTCTACACTACGTCACCTCTCTTCTGGGTGAAATATCTCTGCAACCGCTACTCCAGATTAAATAGGGCCAAAACCACTGGATATTATACATCCAGACCTTTCTAGATATATCAAGAATGAAGAAATGTGATTTCTAAAAGACCTCTAAATAGCTACTCAAAATAGGTCTCGAAGAGGAAAAAAAGGGGCCTAGAAAGGGGTAGAATGTTTTAGAAGCTTCTAGAAGCTTGTGGAAGAATGAGATAGAATTTAGGATTCATCCCCACCATGCACCTTGCTCATGGTGGGAATGAGCCTATATCCCACCTTAGTCCCCTTTAAATATCCACCATTTTCCCATTTGGAAAAGCATCCACTATACCCCAAAAAACTTCCTTCATATTTTCCAACTTAGGCTAGGTTCCAAAGTTTTCCTTTTCTAAAAATCCCAGCCCATATTTCAGCCCTAATTAGCCTCCTAAATCGTATCTATGCACCTTACCCATTTCTATAACTTTGATAGCCTAGATTTCTATCCAAGCAACTAAAGTTCTTTCTTTTCTTAGTATATACACTATGGATATATATTCAATTAATTTACGTAAGATGTATTTTTTTTAATAAGACTTTTTATATTCTTGTTCTTATGTTCTTTACATTCTTGCTATTTACAACATTTTCTTTAAACTCTTTTCACTTGTTATTTGTACTTATTCTTTTGTAAATAATATCACAATGTTTTCTTTTGGTAAATATTATACTCATGCGTGTCACGTATATACATTATTGTACAAAAATCTTCCTTTGAAAACAAAATCTAAGTATTCAAATTATTTTTCAAAATGTGAATTGTGGAGATTAAATTAAAATAAGGCAATGTCTTTTGGATATGCGATGCGGAGTGCCTAAGACCTTCCCCACACATAATCAAGCTTTCAAGTCGAAGAATCTTTGACCCGAGACTTGTTATACCTTAATTAGCTTAGGATGGCCTTTAGTTAGGTAATTAAAATGAATTAGACAACATGTAACCAATTACATCAAGAATAAACCAATGGTTGGTGGTGACTCCATAAAAATAAGTAAGTAAAAAGACCCACTTGCACACACATCACCCGGCTAGTGTCACAAATATGCACACATCATCACACATTGCCAAGCAAAAAAAAAGAACCAAGTGGTGCTTCAAATAATAAAAAGGTAAGAAACAACCCAAATGTGGAATTGTGGGGGTTTTCCTTGGAAAGGGAGTAATTTTCCAACAATGTCCGCAAGCATGAATAAGGTATCATTGGAAATTTTTCTTGATAAATTTGAAATTGGAAGGCTCAATCTCAAAAATTTCTCCTAGGAAAATAATTTATGAAAGTACCAAAGTGGAATTTTCAGGACAAAAGTTTGATTTTAGTATCACTTTCCCTAGCTTCTAGCTTAGCAAAATTGAAACAATAGGCTAAAAGTAGATATCTTTAGATAATAGACATCAAGAAGTTAACCTTAATTATAAATACATTTTAGCAAAAAATAAAATAGCGCACCTAAGCATGCTTTTTTGCTTCTTCAAAAAGCATTAAAATAAAAAAGAATTCTTGAGACGCTTTATTTAATTAGCTTTGCTATAACGAAGCAAAGTGCTAACTGCTCAAACCTTGGGCTTCGAGCTTTGAGTTTTAAGTGTGCTTTTCACAACACTGGGTACAAGGTGAGCTATTTCTTTCCAGTGACATCTCATTTGAACCAAATGGAGCTTAGAAAGGTCAAAACATAAGTTTTCAAAGATAGGAAAAGTTATGAGAAATTCACAACAAAATTGTTAAAACCAGTTTTTGGGCCCTCTTTGCATACAAATTTATCATAACTCACAAAAATTGGTACAAAGAGTTGCTACTTTTGTAAACTACAAGTGATTATCTACATGCATCTTGGGAAATATGCATCTCAAGATCATCTTTGATTCTCTGGATTGTTAGATATCGATCACGTAAGAATGACAAAAATCAACTTTGAAGATTTTCCTGTGTAAACCACCATACTTCCGGATTGAATAACTTTTTGCACACTACATCAAACTATGAAAAGTTAAAACATTTAGAAAGCATGTAACACAAACTTTCCAATGATACCAAGAATGAACAAATGAGAGTTCGATAAGGCCTCCAACTAAGTGCACAAAGTTAGTACATTGAAACTGTAAAAAAATTGGGATAAATTTGTGTAAGAAAGTGGAAAAATTGGAGCCAAAGCACATGCTTAGCATAACCTCGAGCACGGCCTAAGATGCTCATTGTTTATGTGGGCAAGGAAGTTATTGTTCATCTATAAAACCAGCACCACTCCCCACTCGAAAATATCAACCAAAAACCATGAAAATCATCACATAACTCTTCCAATCACACTGGAAAATTCTCAATTAAATACCCATCATCCCAATCAAACTCTTAGGTATATAATCTTTACCTCCTTTCTCAATTTTCTTTCTTATCATGTTCTTATTTGCTTAAATAATACATGTTTGTATGAATAATGTGGTGAGTATGATTTGATATTTATAAATGGCTATAGACATGCATGTTTAGGTTAGGATCTAGATTAAAATGAATGATTTACATGCTTTAATCAACATGTTCATGCACAATTGATATATATATATATATATATATATATTTTTGATTAGTTGTTTGGTTTACCCATTTCATCTTTACTAAGAATAATTTGTGGGTATTAATTTGCATATGGCTATGAATGACTCTCTCTCTCTCTCTCTTGTTTGCATGTAATCTCATTAAACAGCAACCCTCAAATGTGAATATATATATATATATATATATATAATGTACACATCTAGTTGAATTATTTACAACAACGTGCCAGATAAAAATAAAAGACCTTGTATTCTAAACACATTTGAGTAATTTTTGCTCCAAAGAAGATGAAAGGGATTTTGGGCTGTTTGTACATGGACTACTAGCTAGTTGATAAGATAAGGTCTCTTCAGCAACGTGCTAAATTCAAAATAAGAAAGCATAATTGCACTGCACATTAGTCAGTGCATCGATCACCATATAAACACAACTAAAATGAGGTAATAAAAGAAGATGGAGATAGGGATGGCTAAAAACAACAATAATAGTTCAATAGGTTGCTCAGGCCGCATGTAGTATGGGAACACAAGTAATGTGGATATCATGAGCAACCCCATGAAGAACAAAGCACAATTTTTATTATCATTATAGTTCCTCATACTCATGCTTATTCTCGATCGAAAGAGAGTGTGGGTTAAACGTTGTTAAAAGACTATTGGATTTTTTTGTTAGCAATATATATATATTGCTTGGGCTAATTTTGATTAGAGAATATTAGGTAACATTAAGTAACATTAATTAAAATTTATTAATGAAATTTTCAGTTTGTAGTTTTATTATTTTACATTGATTGTTACATGCAATGTATGAAGAAAAATATGTTCAAGTGCATGAATTTTACCTTTGATGTACAGGCAAAAATAGTCACTGCTAATTTGAGGAGAACTTGAAAGTTGACGTTACTCCCTAAAGTTTCTGTTGAATTGTATCCCATGTAAATTCAAAGTTTCTAACGTTGTTTTGAATTTAAAAAGTAAATAAATAAAATATGTAACTATCAAATTATAAAATAAAAAAAAGAAAACATCTTTAGTACTTATGATTTAATAATGCATCATTTAAAGCATTCACATCAAAGATTTTAAATTTTTTAGCTTCTAACAATTCAAAAAACTACTTTATCTATTTTAACACCTCATTCTATAATACACCCATCATTAAAAGTTTTATTTTTTTTTACCACTTCATTAAAAGATTCTTTTTTATTCTTTTATATTAAAATTTGCATCTTTTTCTTTCTTTCTCTATGTCTATCTTCTCCCAAGCAAAAGCAAAAACAACCAACAAACTCAATACTCACCACTCATAGTCACCGCTAGCCACCACCACCATACCACCACTGCCACCCACAAGCCATAACCCTCACATCACAACCACCTATCCACTGCACAGCCACCATAGCCACCACCTATCACCCACCGCACATCCTAGAAAAAACGAAACCCACCCACTACACAACCACCACCCACCATAACCGAACTAGCCATAGCCACCACACATGGTACAAATCAAAACCCACCTTTCAAACCCAAGCCCACATCACAACCGAAGACCCATTAGCCACAATTGAAATCACCGAGACCCACAAAATCAACCCAGACCCACACTTGTTGAACCACCGCAGCCCACAAGCTAAAATCAAACCAATAACCACCACAAAATCCAAACTTTCAAATCCAAACTCAAAATCCAAAACCCAACCTTTCAAACGCAAAATCCAACATTTCAAACCTTTCGGCCATAGCAAAAGAAGAAAAAGAAGAAGAAAGGGAAGGATGACGGAGAGCATGATATAGAGAAGAGAGAGAGAGAGAGAGAGGCAAATTTGACAGAAAAGAAAGAGGCACGCATTGGACAAATAAATTTATATAATTTTATTATAACATCCAGCTACGGTGAGCTACTAGAGAAGGCAACTCACTAGTATATTTTGGAATCGTTGCTAAATTTGCTCGATGAAAATTTGGCAGCATTTTGCCTTATTTTTGTGTCAGAAATCCGATAGTGCTTCGCCTCGGGTGCGTCATAGTGCACAAAACGCTATTCTTACCAAACTTTTGCTGTGAGAATATGGCAATGAAGGTACCCCATTTTCACGGCGAAAATTTTGGCAGAGGTTTGCGTTTGGTGCGCTATGGCGCATCAACAAGGTTTCATGCTTGTGTATATGGCACACGTTAGTGTGTTCGTATTGGGGCGAGCCAAAGCTCACCAAAGCATTAAACGCGTTGATGCGTGTTGCATACACAGGGAAACCAAAATCACTTAGCTGACATAGATTGAGACAATCACACCGCGATGATCATGCCCACAATGTAGCGTGAATATGCACCTACAGCCGTCGCCTTTTGCGTACACCCACACTAAAAGGTCAAGAGCATCCATGATTACGAGAGGGTCGCTCTCCTAACCATAAGAGTCCATCATACAAAGTGCATGATCATCCACAAACAGGCATACTTGCACATCCTTTCTCCAAGCATCCTAACTACAAGTGTGCATATGCAATAACAAAAGAAACACGAAACCAGTAGACATGCAAGGAAACAACTAAAAAGAAAGCATGTGAAAGGACAAGCTAATAAAGAGAGCCAAATGAGGGCAAACAAGCATGTTATCAAACAAAGGGGGTGTCCTTAGAGGACAAAATGTAGGTTTGGATCTGGTGTCCATAGGTCAATGAGATTGGAGCATTGATGATACATGTGCCATCAAGCAAAGTTCCTAAAAGGGACTTAAGGTCTCGTGTATCAAGGACAGGTGTGAACCCGCATGAGATTGTAAGAACTAAGCTTGATGACACAAACAAGCACACATAAAGACACATGCATGAACATATAGGTAAATGTGCAAAGATGCAAAGAAACAAAGAGAGCCAAACGGGATGGCACAGAACAAGCAATGCAAGTAGATCATCACATGGGGTGGAAGAGGGTATGCATCGCGCAAACCAACATCACAGAGATACATTCTCACAAATGGTTACATCCAAACTAGCCACAAGAGGGCGGATGTGACCCAACAAGCAAGTGGTCCCAATGGCCAACAAGCACAAACCTACGGAGGGAACAAAGCACGACAAGAGCCTAGATCTAGTCAGACAACATGGATCAAAAACATAAAAGCAAGCAAGCATATACATGCATAAAGGAAATGATTCAAACCATTTGTTATAGACCTAGGTGTATGGATGTAGGCCTACACCACAAGAAAAAGGCATAACAAGAGACATAGAGACATAGCCAAACACTAGACATAGCATCCAACATGTAAAGCTAAACACATAAACATGGCAAGGAACACATAAACACATAGATCTAAGTACAAGCATTACAAAAAGCATGGAAACAAGGCATAAGGCACCTAAACATGTAGATCTAAGCACAAGCAAGGTATTTAGACATATCCTAGCCCAAGAAGGTTAGACTAGCATCATCAAAGCGAGGAGACATGCTAGGAAGCAAGATAAAACAATAAACATGCAAGAAAATTAAATGGGTGTAGATAGTAGCGAAAAAACTACATCTACACCCCTAAACCTCAAATCCAAGGTACAAAGACTAAGGAGAGGAAGATGGGAGCAAGAACACTACCTCTTGATGTGTAGAAAAGTGAAAGATCAAAGGTTTTTAGGTGTTTTTAGGAGAGAAATGTAGAAAAAAGAGAGATAAAATTGCCTAGAAAAGATACCCTAAGATCCCGAAATTCATCCCTATCAAGATTTGCCAATTATGAGGACGTTTTGGGCCTTTTATAAGCAAAGAAGTGCCCGGCGGCCCTTGAAGGGTCGCTTGGCTGATGTCAACTATTTTGTCATTTTCCAGCTTTTCAATCCTGACTTTGGTTGCTCATTTGAAGGCCTTCCTGAACTTCGATTAAGTTGATATTGGTGTCTCTGGAAAGTTATGGATGTCTAGGTTTCAGAAAACTTAAAAAATTGAGAGGCTGTTTGGATCATTTTTTTTCATCACTCAATTTCTGTCACTCAATTTCCATCACTCATCACTTATCAGTTATCACTTTAAAATACCACACCCGTTTGGCACCATTACTCAATATTTTTCACACTGTTTGTGGGTCCCACACCTGTCACTTGGTCAAAGCAAAAATATTTTGTGGGCCCCACCATTTTCTCTTTTCTCATTTCCCCTCCTTCACCCCTGTTACTCTCCCAAAACACAAACCCGAACCCAACTCCAACCACAATAACAAAAACAGCAACAACAACAACAATAACAACAACAAAATGCAGCCAATCAGACAGCTAATTCCACGTCCACCTTAGTTAGCAACGACGATGAGCCGATACAGAATCGATACGACAACGGTCTTCATCCACGGTCCACGGTCTTCGTCCATCAACCGATACAGAACTGATGCGAGATCTTCGTCCACAGTCTCAGCTGGGACACCACGCCGAAACCCCAACCGTTGTGTTCAAGGAATGGTATTTGAAACCCATTCATGTGGGTATTTTGAAATCCCAAATCCAAATCCAAACCCATCCTTACCCAATCATGGAGTGCAGCTCTAGACCAAAAAATTCTGTGATGAAGAACAAAAATGAAAAAAAAAAAAAAGAAAAAAAAGAAAGAAAGAACCCCGAACCCAGTGAAGAAGAAGGAAAAAAGAAGAAGGAAGAACTGAAGATCGAACCCAGTGAAAGAAGAAGAAAAAAAAAAAACCCAAAAACCCGAACCCAGTGAAAGAAGAAGGAAAAAAAAAAAGAGGAAGAACAATGGAGACCGAACCTAGGAGAAGATAGAAAGAGAAAAAGAAGGAGACAGTGTCAGAAGTTGAGTTGACAATACAATGTAATGGGTCCCATCATGTATGTTTAATTACAAAAATGCCATTGAGTTATGAGTTATGGAAACTGAAAACAGCCAAAATATGTTTTCAGTTTCCATAACTCATAACTCAAAAATCAGAGAATTGAGTTATGGTAACAGAGTTATTTTGCAGCCAAACGGATATTGAGCTATGGGTCCCACCATTTTTGAGTTATGAGTTATGAAAACTAAGAATTGAGTTACGGAAACAGGCCATCCAAACAGCCTCTGAAATTCCAACGTCTGGATCACAAGTTATGGCCTTAGGAAGCGAGATTATGCGTCCTGCACAGTTTTCAAGATATCTCAACCACTTTAACTCTGATTTTGACCCATAAATAGTCGTTGGAAAGGGAATTTAATAATCTTTGCAATGACACTAGTTCCAACCCATTCTGATAGCTGGATCAAAATTAGAGTTTTTGATGCCCTTGGGAGTTAATCTTGAGTTAAACTTGGTCAAAGTTGATGAAAATCTCCGAATAGCTCGGGTTTGATGTAAAAGCTTGAAAAATATTTTTTTGTAGTGGTTCAAACCAATTTTGACTTTGGCCAACCCTAGGATAACCAGTGGCATTTTGGTCTCTTTGACCTAAAATGGCACTTTGGGTGCTCCAATACTTGCACGGGTTGTATCATGTCAATCTAGATGTTCCCACGGTCCCCTAGTGAAAAATTGACATTTTTGGAATTTTTAGGGTTTGGCATGCAAATTGAGGGTGGACAAAATACGGTATCTACATTTGCCCCTTCTTTATCTAATACTTTGGGTGCTCTTATTATCCAAGTGGCTAAAGTATTTAAGTTGTGAACCAATATGGCTAAAATATTTAGGCGAAAACCACATTTTCGTTCCTACTTTTTCAAGCTATTCCCACTTTGGTCCATTGATTTTATTTTCACCGCTTTTTGTTCCTATTTAGAAAAGTGCCATCTATTTTAGTCCTTTTCATCAATGCCTTAACAGCAAAGTTCTAGATGGCAAACGGAACTACTAAAATAATAATAAAAAATTTTATTTTGGCATTAAAAAATGCCATGTCAGCATCTAAATTAAAAAAAATTTAATTTATTAGATCTAATACGTCATGGATTTGGTGTCTTTGCATTTCAGATCTAAGTGTGTGTGTGTGTGTTTTTTTTTTTTTTTAATTTCTAGGTTTGTGTTCTTGTTCAAGACACACTTAGATCTCAATTCACGTGATTTTCGGTTTTTAATTTTTTTTATTTAGTTAAAATTAATAAATTAATTTTTTTTTAATTTAGATGCTGACGTGGCATTTTTTAATGTCAAAATAAAATTTATTATTATTATTTTAGTAGTTCCGTCTGCCACCTTGGTCTTTGCTGTTAGGGCACTGACGGAAAGGACTAAAATGGATGACGTTATTCTAAATAGGGACTAAAAGCGGTCAAAATAAAATTTAGGAACCAAAGTGGAAATCTTCTGAAAATATAGGAACAAAACTGTGATTTTCGCCAAATATTTATTGTTATGTTGGTCTTTGCACTAGTGTTGTAGTTGTTGAAGTGGTCCATGTGGCTAGAATTTCCAAGCCCAAGTCGGTCAAGCAAAATCCAAATACAAGTTGAAGAGTCTTTTGGTTAAATATTGCTAAAATTTGAGTTTATAATTTTATATGAATTGTGCAAAGTTTTTTTTACCTAAACGAGGAGAAATGTAAAATTCAAAACTCTTGATACCCATTGTGCCATTACTTCTAATGTAAGTCAAGAGATCAAACATCCTCCCTTTAGAGGAAAATAGTTAGTTTAAGAAACAACCACTAGACTACACCTCACCTTATGGTTAGCATTGGAAGTTAGAATTATTTATTCTTAAATATTTTAGATATTTCAAAAACAAAGAAAATATATATAAATTGTTTTTAAAAAAGATAATTACGACGATGGGTAGTGGATTTGAACTTTGAACACCATCATTAGGAACATTAGAAAGGGTCAATTAACATGTAACACTAAATAAATAAGTTCATTTTATTTTTTATTCTAATTAATATATTTATACATTTTTATTGTAATTAGTCTTCTCTCAAAATAATATATTTTTTCTGAAAATTGAAATTATTTGTTTGTTTATATAATTATGCCATGTACTTAAAAGATTAACTATATTATCTTTTTTTTAAACTCATGTAATATGTTTGAAAATTATTTAAATTTTAGTCAATACTTTTCTAAGAGAGGTTGCTAACTTTTACAATTTTTTTTTTGGGTATTTATTTAATAATGCATCTTGATTTGACCTCAAAATATTGAACATGTCTATTTTACCATTCTTTAAACGATCTATTTTTTAAATATTTCTCATAATTAGCATTTATAACAAATTAAGTTATCATGAATTATAAAATATGAATACAAAACTAACCTAACTTTTCATTTCCAACTTAAAATTCAAAGACCAAAATCGCCTACCTATACAAGAATTACAATAAAAATTATAAGATGTGAAAAATAAAAGAAAGAAAGAGAATGAACGACATAAAAAAAATCAAAGATTTTTCTAAAAACGTTAAATGGAAATTAAAAAAAATACAACGAATTAAAAGATGTTTGAGTCCTGTTTATAATATACATTAAACGACATGGAATTTTTTTTTTTTTTAAAAGAATCTCTTCAAAGCAAAAATTTAAAAGACATAATTAACAAATTAAAGAAGAAAGAGAATAAACTATATAAAAAATTGAAGGTTAATTAAAAGATAAATTATTTTTTAAGACATGGTGATATGATCAGGTTATTTTATTTTAACTTTTCGTGGCATTGTTAGGTTATTTCAATAGAGTAAAATAACCCAAAATAAATAACTCAAAATTTTTGCTATATTAAAATTTTTTTTGCCATTTAATCTCTTGAGAGAAACCTACAATATTTTTACTTTTTTTTTTCCACATCTTATAATTTTTATTGGATTTCCTGTATTAGGTAGAGGGAAGAGCACAAAGAAAATGAATAAGTTCTTTCGAAAAAAGAAGGGAATAAAAAAAATCAATTTAATTGTCTTAATTAATTTTAAAAAATTTATAAATTCAGAATTTTGTTTTTAATTTTTTGTAATTATTTATTTATTTAAATGCTGACATGGTATTTTTAATTTTTTTTTATATTAGCCACATCATCATTTATTTCTTGCACTGTTGTACATAGTGTACTTCGTTTGCCATATATGATTTTATGTTAATGGGTTGATGGCAGGAACAAAAATAAACATGATTTTTGGTTTGGAGAGACTCAGATAGATATGACTAAAAAGTAGGAAGCAAAAATGCATTTAGAATCTGGGCCGTCCACGTAAGCATTCCAGCAATCAATGAAGGGCATTTCCACCTTACTTATTCGTAACGGGTTGCTCCAAAGTCCATCGCAATTCGCAACGCTCCACTCCAGATCCAACACGAATTCAAAAAAGTTTGTTTGATTTGTTTTATTATATCTCTCTCTCTCTCCCAAAAAATAAATGTAAATAAAAAAGACCCTACACACGTGCTTTTCTCACAATTCCCCCAAATTCAAATTCTCTCTCCCTCTTCCTTCAACGGCTACATCTATCTATCTCTCCCATCCTTCTCTTTCGCTTCCTTGTCCTACCAAACCCTACTCTCTCTCATTTCCACACACATTCTCTCTCTCTCTCTCTCTCTAGAAAAGTTCTTTTTCTCTCTGTGAGATCTGTGCTCGCGATGAAGCACTTCATGCTACCGAGAAACGCGATCTTGAGGGAGGCAAATTCCACCGATCCAGCGTCGTCGCCGAGCCCTAGCTCCACCAAGCCACGCCCGTCTCGGAAGTCTAAATTGGCCAAGGAGAATGCGCCGCCGTCCGATCTGACCTCCATCCCCTCCGAATCCAAGCCATCGCCGGCTATGGCGGCCAAATTGAAGAGTCCATTGCCGCCGAGGCCACCTCCTTCAAATTCTCACAAAAGGAAGCTCAGCTTTGAGTCCGGGACTGAGAACTCGGCTTCTGATTCCGGCGTTCAGGTACTCCTTCTCCCAATCGTGAACCCTAGGGTTTTTCTTAGAAATTTTGAATCTCATTTTTACTGAACTTATGTTTGGCTGCTTAGAAATCGAAGGAAAAGAGAGGAAATCTTGGATATTTATTGTGTTTTATGACCATTTTTTTGCCTGTTGATGAGAAATAGTTATAGAATGAGAATGAGCTTTATAGATTTTCATGTCTTCGAATTTACTAACATTTTTTCATAAGCTGAATATAGCGTTACTATTTTCACTGATTTCTGGAGGATCTTTGTTGAAAATGTTTAGGTAGTAGTCCGAATGCGTCCACCACACAAGGATCGGGAGGAAGGTGATTTGATAGTTCAGAAGATTTCTGGTGATTCGTTATTGATTAATGGACAAACTTTCACATTCGACTCAGTTGCTGATGTTGAAGCAACACAGGCACGATCCTTATTGATATGATTTTTTTCAGGTTTGAATTAAATGATTGATGGTATTTGACTGCTGAATAAATGTTATCTTATTTGCAGGAAGATATCTTCCAACTTGTAGGAGCACCTCTTATCGAAAATTGTATGGCTGGATTCAATAGTTCTGTATTTGCATATGGACAGGTATCTTTTAGAGTTCTTTTGTTTCTCTTTCAGATTTTGTGTTATGTATAATGATGCTATTAATATTTTCTCTGTCTTAATTTTGTAAGACGGGAAGCGGAAAGACTTATACCATTTGGGGTCCGGCCAACGGCTTGTTGGAAGAAAACTTATCCAGTGATCAAGCAGGGTTAACCCCTCGTGTTTTTGAGAGACTATTTGCCCGCATAAATGAGGTGAGCTGATTGATTCTCTTATTTATTGAGCCCATTGAAGCTTATATCATAGTATTGAACTATAGTCCTAATTGTGTTTTTATAATAGGAGCAAATCAAGCACGCTGAGGAAAAACTTAACTATCAATGTCACTGTTCTTTTCTCGAGGTTGGGTGATTATAAACTGGTTCCTTTTGGCATACTTGACCTGCTTATAGGATATGCCACTTGACTTTTCAATTTATTGCAGATTTACAATGAACAAATCACAGATTTGTTGGATCCAAATCAAAGAAATCTCCAGGTAAAAGGAACTCATAAATATTTCACCTATCATTTTTATGCTACAAAGCTGGTCTTCTTAGGTCTTTTCTTTCATTCTCCCAGATAAGAGAAGATGTCAAATCTGGCGTCTATGTTGAAAATCTCACAGAGGAGTATGTAGGTACAATGAAGGATGTGACTAGGCTCTTGATAAAGGTTTGCTCTTTGTTATACTTTTTCTGCTGTAGGCATAGCATGAATACATTTTTGTGTTATGGTGTTTGTGACTTTACTGTGAATATACATGAGAATTTTTTGAGCAGTGTATTTAGAGTCCTGTTCCTAACCGTTTGTTGAGAATGAAACATTTGATCATACACATGTGCTTTGCAAATGAAATAAAATAATTTCATTTTGTTAATTTGATAAATATAGATACTGATACTTGATTCTGACCCAGTAGTTTTTATTGGATAATTCATATTCAGTTAGATGGAAAACATCTCAAAGGGTTGACCTTTTGTGTGAGGATAGGTTACTCTATATTTTATTATTGCTACAATAAAGAGCAGTATTTTTAGACTGTCAAATTGTTGAAACCTTTTTATTCATATGATGTTTCAACTTTTCAAACATTTTTTTTTTAATAGGAATTATGGTTTGAAACTTCTTCAAGAGTAATATTTTTTATATTAATTTTCGTTTGTATGAATTTCTCCATTAGAAATAGAAATTCAAGGAGTGGCAATAACAAACACAAGTTCTGTTTCTCAATGAATCAAAAGAGAAGTGAAAGAAATTGTATCAGGAAGTATGGATATGACATTACCCTTGGCATGTTGGTGTATGATACGTATTGGACATGGATACTCCTCAGATACGGCTGGGGACTAAAATAAATATTTTAAACTTTGGATTCAGTCTAGATGTGTTGTGGACACAGTCAAGACAAGCCGGAGTTGCTCAAAATCTTGATACGATCTTGATGCTGGAGTTGCTCAAATCGGGGGAAAAACTAGTTGGACTCACTTTGAAAGAGTCGAAATCCTTGTCTAGCTATGCAGCAGTCGCTCTCTCTCTCTCTCTCTCTCACATACACACGCACACGTTGATCTAATACCTACTCATCAACCAATCATGCTTTTCTGCTCATGGGGGTTGATGGGTTTTGTTGCATCTGTGCTTGAGCTTTGAAGGAGTTTGTGATGCAAATGGGAGATATCAGGGTCTGTTTTTAGAGTCTAGTTTTATTAAAAGCGCGCTTAAAGCTTATAGATCAAAGCCCTAAGGTTTAAAGCTTTGCTCATTTAATGAAGCACGCTTTTCTAGCACTTTTTGAATAAGCAAAATGCACGAAAGGGCTGTAAATGAACCAAGCTGTTTATGAACAGCTCAAGCTTGGCTTGGGAAAAATCTTGTTTATGTTTGTTTGTTTAGAAAATAAGCCAAGTTCAAGCCTTAAGTTTATGCTTGATTATTAAACAAACCAAGCTCAAATATAAGAATGTGTCATTAACAAGCTTGTGAATATGAGGGCTTGATTTAACTATATATAATATTATATTTTTATATGTATACTTGTCTAAAAATGTATTTATATAGGCTTGAAATTGGATTGTATAAGTTTGATAATAGGTTCATGTGATATTAAATTATTATTTGTAGCTTATTGATGATATAAATAGTCTATTTGTTGTAAAAGTTCATGGAATTGTGAAAAGGTAAAATATTTTAGTCATGATTTCACTGTATATAAGAAAAAAATAAGTTAACCAAGAAGCTTGTGAACAAGCTCGAGCTTGCTCGACAAGAAAATGAGCCAAACTTGAATATAAAATTT
This sequence comes from Quercus lobata, assembly GCF_001633185.2. Lineage (NCBI taxonomy): Eukaryota > Viridiplantae > Streptophyta > Magnoliopsida > Fagales > Fagaceae > Quercus > Quercus lobata. The sequence continues at coordinate 27,563,649 of NC_044909.1, read as the reverse complement.
TGTTTGTAAAAAAAAATTTAAATGAATAAGCTTGAACTTTTAATATTTGGCTTGACTCTGCTTCTTAACAGCCCTGCATGTTAGGTGCACTTTTTTATTTCTTTGCTAAAAAAAATATATATGAACCATTAAAATTAACTCCTAAATGACATGGACATTGGTTTATTAAACAAACATTATTCTTAAGGTGTTGTATTACACAAACAATGTTTTGTTTACATATCGAAAGACATAAACAAGTATGATTTACTATTCTTGTGGTCTTTGCGTTTTGGATTATTTTCATTTGATCATTACCTATTTGGGTTATGTTTTTTAAAGTGCAAGAAAATTATACAAAATGTTATATTTAAACTTTCTGAGTAGATTATTATTATATTGTTGTTCTTTAATACTTGTTTTCAATTTTACTATATATCATTTTTAATATTTTGAATAAATTATATCTATCAAAAAAAAGAAATTGAATAAATTATATGAAATTTGAACTCAAATTATGCAGTTGTACTATCCATTTTAGCTAATTAGCAAAATACATTACTATTTTGAGTTTCTTAACTTTTTTTTTAATTATAATTATGTATCTTTTAATTAGAAATTAGTATATATTATGTTTAAAACAATGTGCACTTCATTTCAATCAGGTACGTTCTTGCACTTTGCACCTAGGCTCCAAGAGGCTTGTGCGCTTGACGCCTTTACTAACACTAGTTTTACCTGCCTGACACTTGGTTTTATAATCGATGGTCAATTAGAGATGAAGTATATTTTAGGCTTAGTGCATTTGTGTATTTTGAAAATGTTATATTTTTTTGAAGGTTTCGATGCTCGTTATTTATTTTAAAATTTGATAACATAAAATATACCTGAAAATTTAGATTAATTAATTGATTATCATATATTCTAGTTTTGAAGCCAAAGAACACTTCCTCCTCTCACAAGTGAGGTTGGGCATCCAAAGGTTTTTAATACACACACACTCTTGGATACCTGACCTTACTTGTGTGTGTGTGCGCGTGTATGTATCCTGGTTTTCAGGAATTTCCATTTCTCTGTGTATCTTGTATTGGTATTGATGCTTCCCATATTAACTTCAATCATGGTGGTGGTTGCTATCTAGGCTCAGGATCAAGTTTTGAATGGATAAATACTGCCTTTAACTTCTAGCTTTGCACCCTAAATTACCTATTAACAATAAAAAAGGGAAGGATTTAACTGAATAAGGTAATTCAACGTTCTTATCCTCAATTAAGGGATTGCATTGATGCAGAATTGCAGCATTATGTTAGGAAGCTTAATTAGGTAATTCAGAATGTTGCCACAGCTTTATGTTAAGAAGCTTAATACTTTAGATTTGTGTTAATTAACAATAACAAGTGGTAGTGAGCATTAAAAGTTTTATATATATATATATATATACATATATTGTATAATTTTTAGCCCAAAGGGCGAAGGAATTTCACAAGTTTGATTGTAAGGTTGTCATTCTTAAAAACACACCTTTCTTCTTCACTTTGAGGTATTGAACGTTTAAAAACTTAAAGTGGCCTAGGCCCCAAGCATCTTAATGCTGGAATGTTGAGGCGTAGGGCTCAAGCATGTTAAGCCATAAGCTATATTTAATAGATGAGATAAAGATAAAGATAAGGTAAGGCTAACATGAAGAAAATGTCTCGTATCTGGATTCTTTCCTTGTTTATGAGGTGTACACATAAGGCTTTCCATTAGCAAGATTAATTAAAAAATGAATTGTTATTTAGAAAGAATATTTTCAAGCTAACAGCTCATACATTTGATAACTTGATCCATTTAATGTCAAAGATGGTCCAATTTATTTCCTATTTTTCAGCATTGTTATTTAGATAAAATGGTTTACATTTTGTGATTTATTTTTATTTTTATTTTTATTTTTTTCTTCAAGCATCATATTTATAACTACTGAATAAATAATGCAGGGTTTGTCAAACAGGAGGACAGGTGCAACTAGTATTAATGCGGAGAGTTCCCGCTCACATACTGTTTTTACTTGTGTTGTTGAATCCCGATGCAAGGTAAAGACTATTCATGTTTGAGAACTGATGTGTACTTATCAAAAAAAAAAAAAAATGTATGAGAACTGATTTGGGAAGCACAAATAAATTTTTATTTAGTCTTATTTAATTTTGGAATCAATTGTATGTTTATTGGCCAATTGTATTTTATTTTAGGCCCTTATATTTAATTAGGTTTATTATTGACTATTCATGTTTGAGAACTGATGTGAACTTATCAACAAAAGAAAGTGTGAGAACTGATTTGGGAAGCACAAATAAATTTTTATTTGGTCTTATTTAATTTTGGAATCAATTGCATGTTTATTGGCTAATTGTATTTTATTTTAGGCCCTCGTATTTAATTAGGTTTATTATTGATTTAAATTCAAGGGTATTTTTGTAATAAGTAATTTAGAAATAGGGTCAGTTAGAATTTACTCCAATGAAGGGGGACTATTTTGATGAATAAATTTCTATTGAAATTGTCCCTGTAAGTGTTGAATGGTGCCAACTCCATTCAACTCTAAGTGTTGATCTAAGAAGTTTTCCCTTACTTGGTGCTGACTCCCAGGTTCTCTATCACTATTTTCTGTTTTTCAATTTTATTGTGTATTGTTTTGGTTTGTCCTGTGTCTGGAACCATAGATGATTGGGTCATTAATTGCTATTTTTAAAGTATGAGTCAGACTTTATTCTGTTATAGATTTATAAAATAAAAAAAATGAAAAAAAAACACAGGATTTTCCTAGCTTGCTGAGAAGGAATTTTGTGAAGTTATTGACTTGAGTATTTGATAATGAACTTGTTAATTAGAATGGTATAAAATTCTGCAGAACAATGTTTGGTGCTACTGAGCTACATATAAATGGTTGGTCCATTTTCAAACAGCTTCAGTCTTTGGGGTTAGATTGTTTTTAAGATCCTATCAGAGCCTAATTTATCAAAAAAGATGCTATCAGAGCATAGTTAGATCGAGATGTCATTGGTATCAAATTGTGTGGAAAATTTTACCTTACCAAAAAAAAAAAAAAAAATCATGTTAAACCCTTAATGAGGATGTCTTTTGTCTGTGATATCCATAATTTGGTGTTGGTTGTTAGGCAGGCCTGCCTGCAAGGGGGTGTTTTACGTTTTATCCCAATCAATATATATTTTTACCCACTTCCTTACAATTTTAGATTTTGGATTGGATGCTTTAACAAAAAATGTAAACTGTAAATGCCTCTGTTTCTTTATTGTTCCTGTCCTGAATAGTTGCTGGAGGGATTTTAAAGTAAACCATCCTTTTTGCAGAGCAAGGCAGATGGTTTAAGCACCTGCAAAACAAGCAGAATAAATCTTGTTGATCTAGCTGGTTCAGAGAGACAAAAGTTAACCGGTGCAGCAGGGGATCGTTTAAAGGAAGCTGGGAATATTAATAGATCACTTTCACAACTTGGGTATGGTCAAACATTTCTCTTTCATTTATTGTTTTTCATGCAAAGGTGCATTTTTGGTGTAGTTTACCAATTGGTCAATATTGCTGTACATACAAATTCTTCAAAATTAACTATGATTGATTAGGTTTGCCTCATTTTGGAACTGGAAAGAAACCCAACTCACTTAAATGTCCAAGCGAGGGGTATTGATAATTGTTGGATGAAAACCCTCCTATGAGAAAGAAAGTAGCCTTGCAGCCTTTTTTCTGTCTATTTCTGATCGAACTCCCTTCCTGTCATTGTATCTTGTGTCAGTAGTTGGAAGCAGGATTGAGACTGGATGTAAATGAAGGAAAGAGGGGATATAGGTTTAATATGGCAAAACACATGTTTAAGTTCACGGGAAATTATTATGTACTCCCGGAGTACCATAAATGCATATTCCCTCCTCTCACATAAATGATGGGTCCCACTAAATAAATTCATGGTGGAACCTACTATTTATGTGAGAGGGAGGAGTACGCATTTATGGTACTCCGGGAGTATCTAATAATTTTCCTAAGTTCACAGTTTGATGTCATTATTATCTATCCACCTTAAGAGTTATTTCAATAATCCTATTGTCTCCTAACCGGTGAGTGGAGTTTGATATTATCTTAATCAAATATTGCTGTATGTATACAAACCCTTCAAAATTAACCATGATCAGTTAGGTTTAATATGATGTAACACATGTTTAAGTTCTCAATTTGATGTCATCATGATCAATCCACCTTAAGAGTTATTTCAGTAATTTTATTGTCTCATAACCGTTGAGCGGATTTTGATATAATCTTAATTAAATGATGAGGTTGACTTCTTTCCTTTTTTTTGTTGCTTATTGCTATTTAGGGTGGGGTATATATATGCTTTCAAAAATAAAAATAAAACACTGGGGAAGGCAGCTGTACATAGAAAAGAAGGTAGTACATTATGTACAGTAAAAAGAAAAAAGAGAAAAATGCAAAAAACCTCTTGAACTTTGGGTCAAAATCAAACTGACTCCATGGTTTTCAAATTTGAAATTAGAAACATTGGGCATTGAGAAATACCTGAATTGATCCTTCTATCTGAATTTCCGTCTCACTACTGTTTCTTTATATTAAAAAATTCATTTAGAATATTTTCTAAGATATTTTTAAACTCAAATTTAAAAATGTTTCTTGGCATCCATTTACTCATAAAAATAAATTTCACATGACAATGCATGTGAACATCAAAGTACATTAAGTAAAATTGTTTTGAGAAAATTTGTAAAACAAAATAGATTTTATAAATTGAATGTCATATGGGGCAAAACACTTCATATTAATTTTGATACCCCCTTTATTTTATTTATTTTAATTTGTGAGAAAACAAAACAAAACAAAATACAGTAAAAGAGGGAAAAGAAAAACGATGAGAAGGGGACCAAGGAGGTGGTGGAGGGGAAAAGAAAAAAGATGAGAAGTGGACCAAGGAGGTGGTGGTGGAGAAGATAATGGTCTCTAGCTTAACTGGCATCTCCTTCCCTTAGAAGTGCTAGGTGGAGGGTGAGGTCATGGGTTCAAGACCCATCAAGTGCTTGTGTATCTTACCATTAAAAAAGAAAAAAGAAGAAAGAAAACAAGGAGCCCTTGGGAATGGCAAACTGGATTGAGAGATCATTGCTCTGAACTTCAATTCCTCATTTCCATGTTTTTGTGGTTCATTAACTGAGGGTACTCTGATTTTTGTGGTTATGATTGAGATTAAGATTGACGGTGAGGGTCCGGATTTGAGGGCTTGAAAATAATGACGGTCAAGATTGGAGCAGGGGTACTGAGGGGAGATGCAGGACATGTGGGAATTGAGGGAGAGCTTGAAGAGCATCTCTTCCTGAGCTGCTTGGAGTAGCTTTTCAACCTTCTTGTTATTGAAGAATTTTGTTAAGATAAAAGATGCCTTTTTCTTCTTCTTGATGGCTCCATATAAAACAATTGTGTCTAAATTAATTTTGGAACACAATATGACAAAAACATTAATTGTAGCATTTAGTAAGGCAAAAGTGTGTTAATTTAGACACAATTGTTTCATATGGAGCCATCAGGAAGAAGAAGAAGCCATCTTTTATCTAAATTAATTTTGGAACACGATATGACAAAACATTAATTGTAGCATTTAGTAAGGCAAAAGTGTGGACATTTTTATTTTTTCTCTGAAGCTAATAGTTGTTAGATGTACCACAAAAATGAAGATTTTTTTATGCATGGAAGTCTTGTGAACTCAGTCATGATATAGATGTTTCAAAAAATGAATTTTACTGTCCTGCAAATTTGTAGCCAAAATATGACCAACTTCAAATATGGAATTTAACTCTTTCAAAACAATCAACCAATTTTGGTATCTATAAAAGAGGGCAAGAAAGAATAAGTGAAACTTTAAATATATTGTTGCAGATAAATTAAGAATTTTGGTTAGTCATTCGTCAGAAAAAAAAAGTAGTCAATATTGCTATGCATATAGCTACTTACACAAAAAGAAATGCATATGGCTGTTTTTTGAACTTTCTGAGAATACCACTATCTGACCACATCTGAGCATACAATTTAGATAATTTTCCTATAGTCACTGCCCAGGCAGGGCTTTTACTAACATCATACACTACATGTCATGGATTACTTTGACCATTACGTGCAGATAATTTATAGCTGGACGGTTTAAGCCAGCATTGACTTCTATTGTTTTAGTTTTTGATTGTACAAGCCAGCATCATCCCATCATATTTGCTAATGATATTGCCACATTTATTTTGTCCGAATTAATGTTTACTCATGACTTTGTTCACTTCTACTATTATATCCTTATGTTGAGCTTCCAGGGAAGAGAGAGAGGAAGAGAGGGGGGGGGGGGGGGGGTGGGAGGTGCTTGATGCATTTAGGTTCATTTGTTAATGCGTACTTGTGTGAAAAGAAGCAACTTTTAGTTTTGTTGTAATTAGGTTCACTTACTGGTGCAGGAATTTGATAAACATTCTTGCTGAAATTTCTCAGACGGGAAAGCAGAGGCATATCCCCTATAGAGACTCCAGGCTAACATTTTTGTTGCAGGAGTCTCTTGGGGGAAATGCCAAATTAGCAATGGTCTGTGCTATTTCTCCAGCACAAAGGTAATATTGCTGACCCATTCTTCCCTTGCAGCACCCTTGTTTCTTCTTCTTTTGTGAAATTGAAGTTCACATGCCTCAATATTGCAGCTGTAAGAGTGAAACTTTTAGCACATTGAGATTTGCACAGCGCGCCAAGGCTATTAAGAATAAAGCAGTAGTTAATGAAGTCATGGAGGAAAATGTGAATCACTTGCGTGAAGTGATACGGCAGCTAAGGGTATATACTTATTCATCTATTTCTATTTCTACTTCTAAATATAAAATTGGATTGTGTACTCTCCAAAATACCCCTAACATACACTTAACATTAGTCCTACCCAAAAATAAGAAATGAGATCAAATAACTAAAAACAAATTCACTTCAATATGCATATACCTTTTCTTTTGTGTCATTTTGTTCTCAATTTCTGTTTTCGCAAATATGAAGCAACCTTCAAAACACCAACTAGAAGTACTGATACTACTCTCTCTTGCTTTATACATTTTATTTAAGTTTAGTTTTGGATTAAATTAGCTCTTCCCACATGGTTGGATATTATTGAGATGGAAATAAGGGGGACTTTTGATTGGAGACAGGGATGCACAAAGGCTAACTTTTATAGCAATCCATTTAGAGGTCCTTAAGGATTTAATTCTACTTATTTAAATGCTTATGGATTAGGTTAAGCCTATGCACTTTTTTTTTATTGCATCCATTGATTATTACCTGGACATGGTCCCGCCACAAATATAAAACCTTGATTTTCTTATTCTATGTATTTCTCTCTTAGTTTTTGTTCTAGAATACCAAGTACTGGCATGTGGAGCCTGCATGGAACTATTATCATTTATAAGACCAATATCTAATGGCTCAAGTGGCATGTCAAACTCATGTAAGATTCAAACAGAGCATGGTTTTGCTTGCATCTATTGAATCTTATGGGATTCTCACAGCTCCTACTTCACAAAATCAGTTGCACAAACTTCATTGAGTTCATATAATGCTCCCCTAATACATGCACATTCACCACATTGTTCTGTATTCATAGCAATTTGGTTGGATGCAATTTTGCATTTTACTTTTTGATACCCCTATTAGTTTTGGGACTTGAATGGACCAATGCATAAACCCTGAATTGGGATGAAAGGAAAAATATGACAAAGAAAAACAAAGAGCCTTTGAGCACACATGGGAGGCTATAGTAATTAATTCTTTTGTGCTTCTCCAATACTCAAAATTAAACATGTGCAGTATATGACCTTGTGTTTGAATCAACAGGATGAACTACATAGGGTTAAGGCAAAAGGCTACAATCCCCATGATCCAGATGGAGGTCATTCAGCGGCATGGATTCGTAGAAGTATGAATCTACTAAAGTCTAGCCTTAGTTGTCCGATAACATTACGTCATGTTGATGATGATGGTGATGAGGAGATGGAAATAGATGAGGAAGCTGTTGAGATTCTCTGTGAGCAAGTGGATAAGCAAATAGCCAGCAGTGAAGCTAACAATACAATTGATGTGAGCAAAGAAGAAACAGTAAATTCAGTTTCACAACAGGTGGAGTTTGAAGATTTAAGTGGATGTATCAAGGACCAAATTTCTGAGGATATAGATGTTAAAATGGAAGAAGGAGCATCTGAACAGGATGACATCATGATTGTTGATTGTGTGGAACCTGTAAATGTGAGGGATAATTCTGTGTGCACTGTCTCTGAACCTCTAAATGGAGTTTCTGCTACCATTTCCAGTGCAGATACACAGAATGATTTATCAAATGGATCATTGAATTGTGTGTCTCCTAGCCTCAGCATAGTTCCATCTGATGTATCCCCAGTACTTAAGTCTCCAACTCCAAGTGTTTCACCCAGAATCAGCAGCAGCAGGAAAAGCTTGAGGACTTCATCGATGTTAACTGCTTCCCAAAAAGATCTCGAGGATGACAATAAGTTAGGCCTAGATGCTTCTCATATATCTTTCAAGAAATCTGTGAGAAGTAGCTCCTCTAGTGCTCTGTGTACTCAAAAAAGTAAGAACTTTCTTACACCAACTGAACATTTGGAAGCAAGTATCCGCCAGGGCCTTGAAATTATTGATAATCAGCGACAAAGTTCAGCACTAAGGCGGTCATCATTCAGATTTCCATTCAAACCTGAAGAATCCAAGCCACCCGTTGACAAAGTTGATGTGGGTGTGCAAACCTTTCCTGGTGATATATCAGAAGAAAATTCAGTCATATTTACATGTAGTTGCAAGAATAGAATGCAGCTAGAGGTCAAAGAGGCTGATGACAGTTCAAACCTACAGATAGTACCTGTAGATGGTACAGGGTCTGCTGACAAATTGAAGAATCATGTTCCCAAAGTAAGTCTAGGGAGAGCAGGGTTTCCAAATATTATTCTGGAATCTTCATATGCATAAGTTGGTTGACCCCCTCTTTTTTCCTTTCCAAACAGGCAGTGGAGAAGGTTTTGGCAGGAGCTATCAGGAGAGAAATGGCACTAGAAGATTTCTGTGCAAAGCAAACTTCTGAGATTGTGCAGCTTAACCGTTTGGTAGGTTTCTTTCTAGTTTTGCCAATACCCAACTATAAGCTTTAGTTTCTTCTAGTGATGCATGACCTCTTCATTTGTCATTTACAGGTGCAACAATACAAGCATGAGAGGGAATGCAATGCCATAATAGCACAGACAAAGGAGGATAAAATTATTCGCCTTGAGAACCTTATGGATGGTGTTTTACCCACTGAGGAGTTCATGGAGGAAGAGCTAGCATCCCTCACACATGAGCATAAGGTAAAAATTTGTTCTCAAAGTTCATTATTCAGTATATTGTGCGTATATCTTACGTATCATCTTCAGATTTTAAAGGAGAAATATGAGAATCATCCTGAAGTTTTAAGAGCAAAAATCGAGTTAAAAAGAGCTCAAGATGAGCTGGAACATTATCGAAATTTCTTCGATATGGGTGAGAGGGAAGTGTTGTTGGAAGAGATTGAAGATTTGAGAAGCCAGCTACAATATTACATAGACTCTTCATCCACTGCGTCTCGAAAGCAAAGTCCCATACTGCAGTTGACTTATCCATGTGAGCCCAATTCTGCTCCCCCTCTTAGTGCGGAGTCAACCGAAGAGAGTGCTGAGGCAAAACTTGAACAGGAAAGAAGTCGTTGGACTGAAGCAGAGAGCAGATGGATTTCTCTTTCTGAAGAATTGAGAGTTGAACTTGAAGCTAGCAGATCTCTAGCCGAAAAGAGGAAGCAAGAACTGGAAACTGAGAGGAAATGTGGTGAAGAGCTAAATGAAGCAATGCAGATGGCCATGGAGGGGCACGCACGCATGCTGGAAGCATATGCAGATTTGGAAGAGAAGCATATTCAGTTGCTTGCAAGGCATAGGAAGATTCAAGAAGGAACAGAGGATGTCAAGAAAGCAGCTGCTAAAGCAGGAGTTAGGGGAGCTGAGTCCAAGTTCATAAATGCCCTTGCTGCAGAAATTTCAGCATTAAGGGTAGGAAAAGAAAAAGAAAGGAGATATCTTAGGGATGAGAACAAAGGACTTCAGGCTCAATTGAGAGACACTGCAGAGGCTGTGCAGGCTGCAGGAGAATTGCTTGCACGGCTAAAAGAATCAGAAGAGGCTGTTGCTGCTTCCCAGGTGAGTTTGTGTAGCTCTCCATTTTTTTTGATACTTTATTACTTTGTCTATTTTTTTTTGTAAATGTTTATATGCAATGAGTGTATATATGACTTGGTAATATCCATATCACTGTGCAAACAAAGCATTTATCTGTTTTTATTTGGTAAGCTACCATGTACTCAATCAAACCCCCGTTTGCGCCCTCCACCACACTAATACTTACAACCTGCAATCATTTGTATTGGTAGGTTACACATATACCCAATGGGTTTAACTTTTGAACCCTTGAACCCCCAACCTTACTCTCATCTCTGTTCTGAAGTGGGGAGATGGCATTTGAGTTAGAGCTAGTTGGCATAGCACAATGAATGCATTCCCTTTCATGAAAATTTCAATACAATATCTGGGTGAAAGACAATGTAATGATATATGCTTATAGGGTCAAGCACTTCTGTTCAAAATATTGAAACATTCTGCAATCATCAGTGTATTTTCCTCTTCTTCAAAGCTCCATTATTTTGCCTTTCATGTTCTAATAATCTCCTCATGTTGTTTGTTCCCTCTCTCGATCTCATTACTCTTTGGCCAATAGCATATGGATCCACTCATGCTATCTTTTCTGTACAATAATTTTCTCAATCCAACAGTTACAGTTCGGCTCTCTCAAGCTCTTGTTGGCCAACAGCTTATGGATCCACTCCTTATACCATCTTTTCTGTACACTTTTTCTTAATTAATCAGTTACATTTTCTCTCACTTTCTCTCTCTGCATTTTACATCTGTGCCCTCATGCATGGTTTTCTTTTCAACTTTCCCTTTCCATTCTGTAATAAAATTTTATGAATTTGTAAACTTTGTTTAAACGGAGTTCAGAATTTTGCAAGTTGTTGTTGTTGTTGTTGTTGTTTTTTTTTTTTTTTTTTTGGTGCTGGGGTTTTACTCAAAAGTAGAGCTTCAAACTCTTGGACTTTAGCTCTATGCTTATTGCTTTATGCTTCAAGAAAACTCTAGGACTCCTGCTCGTGAATTCATATTAGTCGTTTCTGCTTATTGCTTTGGATTTGAATGTCTTCATATTTTGTCTTGGCTTTCTACTTTCACTAAGTTGGAATTTCCTAAACTCTCTGTGAGTGAAATGAGAATTTTAGTGTGATAAATAAGATTTTACCCTGAATCTTATTAAAAATATGCAGAAGCGAACTATGGAGGCAGAGCAAGAAACTGAGAGGGCCTACAAACAGATTGATAAATTGAAGAAAAATCATGAAAAGGAAATAAGCGCTCTCAATGAGCTCCTTGCGAATTCTCGTTTACATAGGGAAGCAAGACAACAACCAGTTTACGACGAGGCATTTGAAGAATATGCATGCGATCATAGTGGTGAAGACGGTGAGTTGCCAAAACTCACAGAAACCTCATCATGGTTCTCTGGTTATGATCGATGCAACATATAGAATGCCTAAAAGTGTATGTAGTACTAACAGTTTCTGTTATATAGCTCCAAAGTCATAGCATAATTTTACTGGTCTTCTGGTTGGTAAGTTTGTGCCAATGTGATTACCAATGTATGTGTTCTCTTATTGACCTTTTCAATTCAGATTCCTGAGTTCATAAGATGTGAATGAATGGTTATATTCTTTTATTCATGCCTACTTGCAGTACAAATTATTTTCACCCTTTTCTTGGTATCTTGTCCTTATATCCTTCCCTTTCTATCCCACCAGTTGCTTTCTTTGCTTTTGCTGATTGCCAAATCCGTTTACCCTTCATCTTTTTGGCTACGAAATGAGACACGCACATGCAGGGTTTTTCATACATAATGCTATGGGTTTTTTTTTTTTAATCCATTTTACTCGCATTCTAAAATGTGGGCTATCCATAATAATTCCAAATTCGTAATTGTGGTGGTGTTGATGAATGGAGATGTTATGGTTGGATAGGGTGGAACCCAATTGCAGGGACAATGGACCTGTAGGAAGATCTCAAAAATAATAGTAACTAAGTGTTGAAGCTTTAGATTTTATTAATTTGTTTGGTTTGCGTGTCAAGAGGATAGGGGGCAATCGTGAAGTGTATGTCCATGGTCCCTTGGTGTCATATGGAAGGCGAAAGCTTGTGCCCTTGTCTTCTCTGATATGTATCTATCCCTACCAGTGGACCATTTCTTTTCAAACCCAGCCATTAATTGCCCAATTGGAATTTTGAGAGAGAAGCTGAAACAAGTTAGCTATCGCAATTTAATAAAGGAAAATGGGTTTGAAAGTGAAATCTAGGTAAAACCAAGTACCATTTCATTGTAGAGCAGTGATGGTTGCACATAAGTGTGTGTGAGCCTGTGAGGTGTGCAAATAACTGAAACCGTCAGTTAAAAAAAAAAAAAAAAACACGATCTCAATTATTGTCACAATTGTGTCCGTACATACTGATGGTCAACAAGTATTTGCTCTTCATATATATATATATGTATGTATGTATGTATGTATGTATGTATATTGTAAAGAGAGAAGAAAGAATAGTAGCATACAATACAACAACTAAAAATAACTGAAGTGAAAAAACATAGGGCTGGCCCACAGAAGAGAAAACCAAGTGAGATGGAAAAATGAAATCAGATGTCTGGAGGCTAGCTAAGACCTGCAGACTTTTCTCCAAGACTATGCTTACCAACCATACTTTGAAAATTTGGAAGTAAGAACACGTAAATTCGGTTGGAATGAATGGTTTTCAGGTTCCCAAACACATGCTCAAATTGTGGAGACGTATACACAAGTTGGTTTACATTTTGGGATTGATGGGGTTGGTGAAACAAAATGATAGTTCTTCACACTCTCTCTCTCTCTCACCACACATCAAAGCAAAAGCAAAGGTCTTACAATTTTATTATTATACCAACCGCTTATTAGTTAAAGCAAAATCCCTTCTTCTAGAGGTTAAAAAGAAAGGAAGGAAGGGACCGGTGCAGTAGAGTGAGTGATGATAGAAAAAAAACTGTGACAGCCTGGTAATCGGACCCAGTCCCAAAAATGATCATTAACCCACAAAACAAACATATTCCATCAATCTTTCCTAATCACACTTTCCTAACTGGGCCCCCGTTTCTCTTCATTACTTGTGGAAACAAAAGTGCTAGCTTGTGAATTGTGAGTGAAGAAGTCAGTTGCTAGTCACAGTCTCATATATATTATGACCACGTGTCTGGTCTGGCACTTTCTCTTTGGCCTTCTTTGCAAACAACTTCATCTCTATTTGATTTTCTAAATTAAAAAAAAAAAAACTGGGATCAAATTTTTGTGGAAAAAAAAAAAAACATTAATAAATACATTTGGTTGTTATTTATGCAAAGCTAGAAGTTTATGGTAAAATAAATTAACACCTTCATCCCTGTCTAGTTAAAATTTTGATTGGCTTGTCATTCACAATGCTCTTTTGTCATAAAGATAACTTTAGTTTACCATTCGAATGGGAACTTATTAAAGTCACATTCTTACTACCAAGTCTAGAAGAATTTCTTCCTACTTGTGGTCATCATTTTACTGATAATGAGACTAGTTAATCTAATAATTTCAAGAATGTCACCGTCAATCTGATGCTGAAAAGATGCAGGCAGATACCTAACAACCTTTTGATCTTATTGGTTGCTTGAGAATTATATCATAGTAATTATATTCCCAAGTACTGTGTTTGGCTTGTAGGAAAAAAAGTAAAGAAAATCAAAAGAAATGAGTGAAGTTCTTGCGGTTGGTTAGTGAAAAGATGAAAAGAGGTTGTGGTTGGATGCAAGGACTTTCTAATTTCAACGGGACCAAAATCTTCACCTTTTGGCTGAAAGAGAGAGTAAAGGGGTAAAAAGTCACACCAATACATATTATATTTTTCTTTGAATGGGCTAGCAGATCATACAAAATTACATTTATATTCTCATCCCTACTATCAAATATTATAAATGCAGCTAATAAAACAAATTTCACAATATATATATATATATATAAATATAATTATTAAGTTGAATCTTTTACTAGTATTTATTTGGACTCACCATTTAACATGTACTGCCTACTAATATTAATTTGTCACCAAAAACACTTTGTGAACTTTTTGTGTCTCTAGTTTTATTGTTTTCTCTTAACCCTATTGTTTTTTCACTAGCATCTTCCTTTAGGTTTTCATCGCCCTTTTTCTTTTCAATTCCCTTTTCCGCTTACATACCATACCACGTTGACTAGCCAGCTGAACTACTGGTGGATAGCTGTAATTTTACAACCCAAATAAAACTACACAAACAAATACTGTATTATTCATATGTTCTTTTCTTCTTCTTTTTTATTCCTTTTTTTTTTAATTTTATTATTTTAGATAATTCAATAGTTATAATATTAAGAGAAAATATTAATTTGAACTTAGATTTTCTTTCATAAAAAAGAATAAAAAAATTTCACTAAACGTTATAAGGCTTTTAATTAATATTCATATATTTTACACACATATATAAAATAATGCACAAATGAATTTCAGAAGTCCAATTTAAGTGAATGAAAATTTATATGTGATATGACAGTAGATCCTTCACGTCATTAGACAGTATGAAGATTTATGTAAACAGTTATACCCTGTAAATACTCTCTCCTAGTCCCTACTAGACATGGCAAAACGGGTCAGACCCGTTTTGACCCGACCCGTTTGACCTGCAACCCGTTTGACCCGTAACCCGATTGACCCGTTTAAAAATGATCCGTTTTGACCCGTGACCCGTTTTGACCCGTGACCCGATTGACCCGCGACCCGATTGACCCGACCCGAACCCGAACCCAAACCCGACCCGCACGTTTTGCCACGTTTACCAATGTTGAGTAGATTTAGATTGAGGTGTAATTTTTATAAAATATTTACTTATTCTTTTTTACTTAATATGTTATGTACTCCATTATAGTTTGTTATTTTTTACTTGCCACCTTTATTTTCTCTTCCTACTTTAAATAGATTGAAGATTATACCAAGATTAGTTTCTAGAAAGTTGGAACAGGAGTTGCACCAAATTTGGGTATCAATTCAAGTGTTTAGTGGTAATTGGTAACAATATCACTAGTGAGAATCTAATTACAATTAAGGAACTCATAAACAATTGACAGATTGCATCTATTTCCAAAAAAAAATTGTTTGAAAAATACGGGTCAACTCGACCCGACTCACGACCCGACTCAACCCGCGACCCGTTTGACCCGCAACCCGATTGACCCGTTTTAAAAATGACCCGTTTTGACCCGTGACCCGTTTAACCCGCAAACCCGATTGACCCGACCCGAACCCGACCCGACCCGCCCGTTTTGCCACGTCTAGTCCCTACTACATTGAATTTAACAATACAGTGGACTTGCATTGAAGTTAACATAATGCATAACAAAATTTGGTATACGGATATACTGTTAGCTATCAATTCATAGTAAAATCTTTAAAGGATTAAGGTATGCTTTGTCCATTTGGCTTCAAGATCCAAATGCTAGTTCATTGGTAATGGCATCTTTTGTGATGTCTCTTGTCTCATATAAATAAAATGTCACTTTTAAAAGTTTAATTCGGCAAATCAAATTTGTAAGGACCGGATTTAAGTCCTTAGCCCAAAAGATGGATGGACTTAGGTCCAAAAAGCTCAAAACAATGAATTTGTAGAGAATGAGTTGGAAAACTAGGCTAAAATGAGTTAGATAACAAATAAAGTGGGTTCAAATGATAAGAAAATGAAGATAGACAAGTTTAAACTAAAGAAAATCATCCTCGGCACGGTCCAAGGAGATCAATTCTTATATATTTCTCTCAAGTTTGATTACAAATTTGGTTCCTGATTGCTACAGTGTTTCTCTCTTGATTTCTTGATCCCCCTCTCTCATTGCCTTTTTCTCCTTTTATACTCTCTTCCCCTTTCATCTTTACCTTCCATGTGCAGGCCAGATGGTTGGTGTTGATATTTGTCCCATCAGCACCTTCCTGAAGTCTTTATGTAGTAGCTGTAAGGTTGAAAATCATTGTTTAAGTATCACCTCCATATTAATGCGGTCAGAGGGTTAGTTGCAGAGCATTTAATGCGGTGGTAACAGCTTTCTCCTTAGATATTTTAGGACTTTTCCCTGTCCTATATTTTTGTAATGCTTATCCGTACCAACAGAATTTCTTAGAACGTTCCCCTGGACGACAGACCATCTTTCCGGACCTTGGCTTTGGTCAGTCGAGGAGGCATTCATCCTCGGCCCACCCTCCTGGGCCCTTATGACTGAAACTAACCTTCTCATTTACTAACACGGATTCCCTTGTCAATGCTCAATCCTCTTCGGATGACCTTTCTTCCTCGGATTGGGCCCCAGGCTCAATATATACAGAAATAATGAGCTCCTAGGCCCAACACCCCTATAATAGCCCCTCGAGATTCTTCTTTCTGGCTCCTCTGGAAGAAAGGAGGATTTCGATCTAATGATAGTTCCTTCGCCCCCATTTTACATTACCTTTGACGGTACAGATGCCCTTTTTAACTTCTCAAGGCCTGCTCCTGACGCTTCGGCATTTGAGACTCTCCGTCATTAAATTTTTACGGCTCTATGTTCCCCACGTTCTACGGTGTGATGCGGATCCAACGATTGAGGGTTATGCTGGAACTTGGGCCAGAATTTTCCCGCTTGTAACTTTCTCTTTAATATAAATACCACTCAAATCAATCACTTATCTCACTTTAGCATTCATTTCTTTTTAGCGCAGATACACTGAACCTGCAAACTTTTCCAACTCACTCGTGCCCTTACAAATACCAAAGCTTGTCCGAGGACACTTTTATTCTTTCTGTAAGTCTTCATAAACCTTTACTCTTTATTTTTCTATACACTCTTCTTTTCTTTGTGCCTTTTCCTACTTGGCTCTTCTTTCCTCCTTTTATCTTCTTAGCACATCCAAGTCTTTCTTAGGAATGGGCAGATTCGCTCATTTGGTAGACTCTGTATAGGATTCTTCGAAGAGCGTTCATTAGGTACTGTAAGGAGGGAGAGTGGCACAAAAAAAGTAAGAGGGAGAAGTAGTGATCCCAATGATTGCCTTCATAGAGGGTGGGATGAGAATTCCCATAGGCAACGTAACTAGGGACTACCTTAGGGCTCATAGGTTATCTTTCACCCAGTGTGCCCCAAACATGTTTAGAATTTTAAGAAGTGTAGACGTCCTTAATGAAAGAATGGACTTAGGGTTGACCCACCATGATATCAACTGGGTTTACAACCTCCACCACTTAAAGGGACAGGGGTATTACCTAAAATCTAGGTACCCTGAAGTTAGGCTCATTTAGTGCCTCACCGAATCCAACAAAGGCCTGAATAAGGATTTCTTAATCGTGTTAGGGGAATGACACGATGGCCTCCCTTACCCGACGAGAGAGGGGCAGCCAGGTGGGGTTTTAGACCTAAGATGATTATTTTAAAGTTACCTCATTTTTCTTTTTCTTTTGCTTGTGTTTGTGCATTAAATTCCCTTTGATTTGCATTATTCTTTACTAATGATGTTTTTTGTCTTTTCTAATGGTTTTGCAGAAAAAAATGCTGCTATTTCCAACTTTAGCTTTGTAAATCAGCAAAGCTTGGACAAAATCTTGAAGGTTGAAGTGTTTGTCCAC
Source organism: Quercus lobata (assembly GCF_001633185.2). Taxonomy (NCBI): domain Eukaryota; kingdom Viridiplantae; phylum Streptophyta; class Magnoliopsida; order Fagales; family Fagaceae; genus Quercus; species Quercus lobata. Next base: position 27,545,772 of record NC_044909.1, on the reverse strand, counting down.
ACAGGCGGTCAACTGAGGGTGGCCCATTTGATCTTGGACTACATCCCAATTTCCGAGAGCTTCCAGGTGCCAAAGTGTGTTATTAAAGCTAGGGATCCTCGGCTGCACCAGATTAGTGTTGTTGCTTCAGGCTTTTTGATCACCAGCCCAATTCTAGAAGGTGTTCTCACTACCAACCCCATACTAGAAGGTATACCTAAGGTGAAGGCTTTCTCTTCCCATCCCATCAAGGAAAAGAAAGAAGAAAAAGAAAAAGAAAAAGAAGAAGAAATATTTGAAGTCTCCGACTCCGAGGACGACTTCGAGGTATTCAATCAACCTTTGTCCCCAGAAGTTTCACCTGGTGACCTTGGCTTTTCTTCCCGAGCCTAATGTAGCCAATACCAAGAAGCTGCCAACACCCTAGACAAGATGGGAATACAGCGCAAGCAGAGGTCCACCCTGCAAGAATTGCTGGAGTCCCAGCCAGGGAGGGATGCTCCTAAGAAAGCGGCCTAGATAAAGCTCCCCCCTCCTCGACCCACCCAAACCCTTCAAGCTGACCCTGCTGACCATAAGAGGAAAAGGGAGGATAAAGGCAAGGAGGTGGCAAAGACAGGGAGAACCCTCCCTTCCCACGAAATTCAACCCCAGAGTGGGGCCAAGCAGCCTAGAGGCCTTTAGACGAGGTCAGCCAATGAGGCAGAGCGGAGGGGCAACCACAAAGCTGTAGCCTTAGCTTGGGCCCCACGCATGGAGTTGGATGGGGCTCCTTTACTCGGTGACGCCTCCATCCAAGACTTTCAACAGGGCACGACTGGGTATGTCACAGACGCGGGGGAACAATCCCTGTTGTTGCCCAAAGACATGGCTAACCTCAGGTCTATAAAGTAGTATGAGGTCTTCCTCGGACTGAAGAGGGACCTGGCCATGGTAAGTCTTTTATTTATTTATTTATTTTTTAAACTGTACTTCTCTTCCCTTCCAGGCCATCCAAGCCACATTTAGGGCTGAGGAGATGGTGAATTATTCCTATCGAAAGATGAAGGAAGAAGAGGGGAAAAGGATAGCGGCTGTGGATGCCTTCCACATGGCCGAAAAAAGTGTTCAAGAGCTTAAGAGCAAGTTGACCGAGGAGGAGAGGGAAAGAAAAAGTGTTACAGTTGCCTTGGACAGTGCTGAGAGGCAAGTTGAAGGCCAAAGGGTGCTTCTTCGTAATGCTGAGGACCAACTGGCCGCCTCCTAAGAACAGATCATTGCCTTGAAGAAAAAGTTGGAGGAGGTCGAAAAGGCCAAAGCTCAGGCAGAGAAGGCTAGAGAGGAGGCAGAGAAAGTTAGGGAGGAGGCTGAGTAGCAAGGATATGATATAGGAGCGGCTAAGACTGAGGAAGCCTTTAGGGCTGAGGTCTTGGGGGTAGGTAGGAACTACTGCTCCCAAGTATGGAATGAAGCTCTCAACCAAGTTGGGATTAAGGCTTCTTCTGTACTTAGGAGGGCAGAGAGTGTCTACTACCTTCTAGCCATTTGTGCCTCCTCTTCCAACAAGGTTCCTCTCTCCTCTGGAAGCCCTCAAAAAGTGGCCGAGCAGCCTAGGGTGAATGGAAAAGAGGTTGAGGTGACTAAGGGAGTGGCCCCTGATGCTACAAAGCCCTCAGCTGCTCCCCAGGACCCCCCTATCAAGAAAGAAGCTCCTAAAAAGATGGAGATTGTCCTGCCTATTCTTCCCTTGCTAGCCAAGGTTGATCCTACAAGTAAGGGCCTTGAGGCCTCAGAGGCAGCGTCCACTCAGTCCAACAAAGCCCCTCCCCAAGGAAAGATTGTGATTAAAAAGAAATAACTTCCAGTGTAGCTCTTCTTCTTTTTTTTTTTTTAGTTACTGTTTTTATTTTCAAAGTTTGTAATTAGTGTTACCCCTTTGTATCCAATTTTCCTTGCTTTAAGGCTTTAATTAATGAAAGTTATACATATTTTCTTTCTTCCTATGATTCTCATACTGGTGTTGATATAATTTATATCTTATCTAACACTTAACAAATGTAGTAATGAGCTAAAAATCTTCTCATTAATCTGAATAAGTAACAGAAAAGTTATACCATCTCATATGGTCAGCAGCAAAACAAGTTAAATTTACTAAGTTCATTATCTCAGCAAAGCATAATTATAACTTTAAGGACATATATAGTAATGTAGCCTACATACAAGTTTAAACTTACTCTGTTCCCTACTCATTAGCAAGTTTAAAGAACCAGAGGGATAATCAATTCTCAAACAAATATAGGTATGCCCGTAAATGCTTTAAGTGATGCTCATGAGCATCCATTTGAGCTTGTTATCACAGTGAAAATCTTTGCTATTTAGAGTGGCTGATCATTTTGACATTCAAGTAATCAATAAGAAGCACTAATTTACCTTAAGTATGTAGTCCAAGGAGTCTGAAATAACTAAGGCTTTGCCCTGACACTTGGTAAAATGATAGGAAGTATTAATTTACCAAAAGTACATGGTTCGAGGAGCCAGGCAAAGCTGAGGTTATGTTTAATACTTAGAGGGATGTTAGGGAGTATTAATTTACCCAAAGCATGTGGTCCGAGGAACCAGGCATAACTAAGGTTTTGTTTGATACTTATAAAGATGTCATTAAGTATTAATTTACCCAAAATATGTGGTCCGAGGAACCAGGCGTAGTTAAGGTTCTGTTTAATACTCAGAAAAGTGACTTAACATATCAATTTACCCAAGGTATGCGGTCCAAGGAGCCAGTCATGACCAAGGTTTTGTTTGATACTTAGGAAGATGCCACTAAGTATTAATTTACCCAAAGTATGTGGTCCGAGGAACCAGACATAGCTAAGGTTCTGTTTAATACTCAGAAAAGTGACTTAACATATCAATTTACCCAAGGTATGTGGTCCAAGGCGCCAGACATGACCAAGGTTCTGTTTGATACTTAGAAAAATACCATTAAATATTAATTTACCCAAAGTATGTGGTCCGAGGAACCAGACATAGCTAAGGTTCTGTTTAATACTCATAAAAGTGACTTAACATATCAATTTACCCAAGGTATGTGGTCCGAGGAGCCAGGCATGACTAAGGTTTTGCTTGATACTTAAAAAGATGCCATTAAGTATTAATTTACCCAAAGTATGTGGTCTAAGGAACCAGGCATAGCTAAGGTTCTGTTTAATACTCATAAAAGTGACTTAATATATCAATTTACTTAAGGTATGTTGTCCGAGGAGTCAGGCATGACCAAGATTCTGTTTGATACTTGAAATAACAATAATATGAAGCTCAACTGATAATGTAATAACTAGAATGTGACAAGGAAGACTTTCATTAATAATAATACATTTTTAGGTTATTTACATTCCAGGGGCGTAGTACAACATTCTCATTTAGGTATTCAAGATGATACGCATCTAGTTCAGCCACCGAGGTGATGCGATATGGCCCTTCCTAGTTGGGCCCTAACTTTTCCCATGCTGTGTTCTTTGCAGTACCTAGAACCTTTCTTAACAACAAGTCTCCAAGCGCCAGTGGCCATAGCTTCACATTGGCATCATACCCTTACTTGAACTTGTGTTGATAATAGGCTAATCGGACCATGACATTTTCTCTTCGCTCTTCAATTAAGTCTAGGCTCTTTCCTAACAGCTCATCATTGTTGCTCGGAGTGAAAAAACTCGTTCTCAGTGTTGGGAATCCAGTCTCCAGAAGAATAACAGCCTCGACTCTATAAGTCATTGAAAATGGGGTCTTCCTAGTAGACCTACGAGGTGTAGTCTGGTATGTCCAAAGGACGTGTGACAACTCTTCTACCCATTTTCCCTTTACGTCATCTAGCCTTTTTTTAAGCCCACTCACTATGACCTTATTGACAGCTTCAGCCTGTCCATTCTTCTGTGGATATGCCGGGTGGAATATTTATTTATTAGGCCTAAGTCACAGTAATACCGCCTGAAGGTCTTGCTATCGAATTGAATACCGTTGTTCGAGATGAAGGTACGAGGGATTCCAAACCAAGTGACAATATTTTTCCAAACAAATCTTTGCGCATCCACATCCTTAATATTTGCCAATGGTTTAGTTTCAACCCACTTGGTGAAGTAATCCGTGCCAACCAACAAATACCTCTTATTGTGTGTTGCCTTAGAGAAAGGACCTACAATGTCCAAGTCCTATTGAGCAAAAGGCCAAGGGCTGGACAGAGGATTAAGGACTTCTCTCGGTTGATGAATGTTTGGTGCAAATCTTTAACTTTGGTCACACTTCTTCACATACTCTTGTGCTTCCCTCTGCATATTTGGCCATCAATATCCTTAAGTGAGGGCCCTGTGAGACAAAGATTTGCCTCCTGTGTGGCTTCCACAAATCTCTTCATGTAATTCTTCTAAGAGTAGCTCAACTGCTTCAAAGTGTATGCATAGCAGATATAGACCAGAAAAAGATCTCTTGTACAACTTTTGGTCCTCGGATAGCCAAAATTGAGGAGCCTTCCTCTATACCTTGTTGGCCTTGGACTTACTCTCGTGTAAGACATCTTTCTTAAGGAATAGCACAATAGAGTCCATCCAGCTAGGACCCACCCTTATTTGATGAATACGAACCCCATCTCCCCTTACCTTAGTAGGTTTACACAAGTCTCCTACAAGGATCACTCGAGGTAAACTTTGTGTCAAGGATGTTGCCAGCGTGGTAAGAGAGTCAGTATGTGTATTTCTACTTCTAGGGATTTGTGACAAATTAAAAGACTCAAATCTAGACTGTAAGTGTCTTACCTGGTTCAAATATTCCTGCATTTTGAGATCTCTGGCTTCCAAATCTCCTTGAACTTGGTCCATAACCAGCCTTGAATCAGAGAATATTTCCACTACTTTTCCACCAATTTTCTGAACCATGGTCATCCCTACCAATAAAGATTCATACTTAGCCTCATTGTTTGTGGCCGAGAAGCCTAATCTTAAGGATTTCTCAATTGTGATCCTCTCTGAAGATATTAAAACTAGCCCTACTCCATCCTCTGTGGTTCGCTGCACCATCAATGTATACCTTCCAGGACAAAGGTTCTTGTATGAAGATTGCACCAACCGATTTTCCATTCATGTTTTGCTTTTCTACTCTCTCTTTTAGTGGGGTTTCAGCAAACTCGGCCACCAAATCGGTGAGAACCTGACCCTTGATAGAGGTGCGAAGCATGTACTTAATATCAAAAGCCCCTAAGATCGTTCCCCACTTGGCAATCCTTCCTGTGTAATTAGCATTTCGAAGTAGAGATTTAAGCGGGAGCTGGGTTAGGACAACAACTAAGTGCGATTGAAAATAATGGGGGAGCTTATGTGTTGCATGCATCACTGCCAAAATGGCATTCTCCAGTGGTAGGTAATGGATCTCAGCCTCATGTAGTGATTTGCTCACATAATAAACTGGCCTCTATACACCACTATCAACTCGTACCAGCACCAAGCTCACCGCGTGTGAGGCCACTGCAATGTAAGCAAACAAAATCTCATCCACCTCGGGTATGGACATAATAGGTGGCTGAGAAAGATACTCCTTCAACTGTTGGTAAGCCAGGACGCACTTCTCGGTTCATTCAAATCCGTTCCACTTGTTCAACAATTGAAAGAAAAGCCTACACCTGTTTGCTGACCGAGAAATGAATCAATTTAAAGTAGCGGTCATCCCTGTTAGCTTCTGGACCTCTTTGGGATTCCAAGGTGGCTATAAATTGTTGATTACCTTAATCTGGTCAGGGTTGATTTCAATTCCGCAATGTGTAACCATGTACCCCAAGAATTTCCCTGATCCGACACCAAAAGAACACTTAAAAGCATTAAGTCGTAGCTTGTGTTTCCTCAAAATCTTAAAAATATTCCCGAGGTCATTTAATGTGCTCAAATTCCAGTTTGCTCTTGACCACCATGTCGTCTATATAAATTTCAATGTTTTTCCCTAGTTATGGCTCAAACATCCTGGTCATCATCCTCTGATAAGTGGATCCCATATTTTTCAGACCAAAGGGTATCACCTTGTAGTGGTAATTCCCAGTAGGAGTGACAAAATCTATTTTTTCCTGATCATCCAAGGCTAAAGGTATTTGATGGTACCTTTGAAAGGTATCCAAAAAGCTTATCCGAGGATGGCTTACAGTTGCGACCACTAGCTGATCAATCTGACGCATGGGAAAGGGGTCCTTTAGATAGGCTTTGTTCAAGTCCGTAAAGTCTACACACACTCGCCACTTCTTATTCTTCTTCTTCACTACTACCGTATTAGCCAACCATTCAGGGTAGAATACCTCTTTGATAGCCCTAGCCTACTTGAGCTTCATCACTTCATCTTTGACAGCATCAGAATGATCCTTAGATGAGCACTGAGGTGGTTGCTTTTTGGGGGTGACAGATGGATTGACATTTAAATGATGGCAGATGAAGCTTGAATCCATCTCCGGAGCTTTGTAAGCACTTCACGCGAACACATCAACGTTCCTTTTGAGAAATTCTATCAGTTCTTCCTTCTTCTAATGAGGCAGCTGAGCTCCAACCTGAAAAAACTTCTCCGGATCATCACCCACAACAATTTTCTTCAAATCCTCACATTTCGCCTCCTTGGCTGGTCCATTAACAGGTAACACCAGAGACTTTGATTGCTATAAACTCCCCTCAGCAGAGGTCGAGGACTCAGCGTTGATGCATAATTGCAGCCACGAGGTATTGCCTAGCCATGGATTGACTCCCCACGAGTTCCTCAATTTGGTCCCCTGATGGATGCTTCACTTTCAAATACAGATTTGAAGAAATGGCCCCTAGGGCATGAAGCTAGGGTCTGGCAATAATGGCTGTGTAGGGAGAGTATGCATCCACCACAATGAAGTCCACTTCAACTACTTCTGAACCTGCTTGCACGGGTAACCTAATTTGAACCCTTGGGATGAAAACTTTCCCATCAAAACTCACCAAAGGTGAATTATAGGCTGTTAAGTCCTTAAACTTTAAGTTTAACCCTTTGTACAAGTTAGGGTACATAATCTTTGCACCATTGCCCTGGTCTACTATCACTTTCTTCACATCACACCCTCCTATTCTGAGGGTGACCACCAAAGCATCATCGTGTGGTTGGATGGTTCTCATCTTGTCCTCATTCGAAAAACTCAGTGCCAGTCGGATCTCCACTGTAGCCCTATTTGGCTCAGAATTAGGGTCTTCGGCTGGTAGTCAAGTTATAGACATCACACTGGAAGGATGAGAACTAGTTCTCCCCGGTGCAGCAAAGATGACTTAATTGTGCCCAACGGAGGCCTTAAAGAAGTGTTCCCTTGAGCCCCTGACCTTGATTGGTCTCCTTATCCGTTGGGCCGAAACAGAGTTTTGCAGTCCTTGGTGGTATGCCCCCGCTCCTGGTGGTCTTGGCAATGGAGGCTCTGGTTGTGCCTCAAGGGATCTCCTCCCATTTTGTTTGGCTATTTGAAGTATGACTCGTTCTTGATCTTTTCCAAGACTTGATGCATTGGTTCTCGGAACACAGTGTTAACCACCTGAGAAGCTGTAGATCCAAATTGTCCAGCAAAATCCCTTCGGAGTCTGTTATTGTTGTATCTATCTGACCTGAAATCCCTTATCTTCTGAGGGATAACCTTACCCTTTCCCTTGCCTTGCTGTTGGTCTTCCTCGACCCGCTTGTACTCATCAATGCGATCTATAAGCCAACGAACACTCCTTATTGGCGTCTTGGTCAAGGATTTTCTCAAATCATGCTCGGTGGGTAGTTTGACCTTGAAGGTCCTTATAACCACGTCATCAAAATCTCCATCAATCTTATTACATATCTCCCAGTATTTGTCCGAGCACATTTTCAGGGTCTCACCTTCTCGCATTGACATGGACAATAGAGAATCTAAGGGTTGAGGAACCTTACTACACGTAATGAAACGAGACCCAAATGCTTGTGTGAGCTCCTTGAAGGTGTCAATAGAACTTGCACCCAAACCATCAAACCACCTCATTGCCATAACCCCCAAGCTGGATGGAAATACCTTGCACATCAAGGTCTCATTTTTGGAGTGTACAGCCACTCTCTGGTTAAAGTGACTTATGTGCTCCACAGGGTCTGTATGGCCGTTGTACATGGTGAACGTGGGTTGAGTGAACCGCCGAGGAAGTCTCCCTTCCTTAATCTTGCGCGTGAAAGGTGATCTGGAAATTTATTTGAGCGCTCTGCTCATCGCATAATTCCCCAGGCCTTTGGAAGATGAGCTTCTGTTTCTGTGCTTATGGTGGTAGTCCTCATCATACAATAAACACTCACTGGGAGGAGTCCTTGATCTCTACCTATAACTACCATCCACTTCATCGTCAGAAGAGAAATAAAAAATGGAAGGAGTTTGCCTTCTTCGTTCGTGGCGCAACTTCCTCTTTAAATGATCAATCTCCTGCTGCATGGCTTTGGTATTTTTCTCATGAGAGAGGCGGCTCCCAATCCGAGATTGGCTTTTAGTAGTATGAGTAGTATGCACACTCCCCTCTTGGTCCCTTCTTTGTTCGAGATCACGGAAGTGATCTTGATGCTGAGACCCCATAGATTCTGCCTGGTTTTAACCTGTACTTACCATCATTGAATATTAGACTCACTATAATACTAGTAATTCTCTACAGACGGTGCCAATTGTAAGGACCAGATTTGAGTCCCTAGCCCAAAAGATGGATGGACTTAGGCCCAAAAAACCCAAAATAATGAATTTGTAGAGAGTGGGTTGGAAAACTGGGCTAAATTGAGTTGGACAACAAATAAAGTGGGTTCAAATGACAAGAAAATGAAGATAGATAAGTTTAAACTAAAGAAAATCGTCCTCAACACGGTTTGAGGGGATCAGTTCTTATATATTTCTCTCAAGTTTGATTACAAATTTGGTTCCTGATTGCTATAGTGTTTCTCTCTTAATTTCTCGATCCCCCTTTCTCATTGCCTCTTTCTCCTTTTATAATCTCTTCCTCTTTCATCTTTACCCTCCACGTGCAGGCCAGATAGTTGGTGTTGATACTTGTCCCATCAGCACCTTCCTGAAGTCTTTATGTAGTAGCTATAAGGCTGAAAACCACTGTTCATGTATCACTTCCAAATTAATGTGGCTAGAGGATTAGTTGCAGAGCATTTAATGTGGTGGTAGCAGCTTTCTCCTTAGATATTTTAGGACTCCTCCTTGTCCTATGTTTCTGTAATGCTTATCCGTACCAACAGAATTTCCTGGAACGTTCTCCTGGATGGTAGACCATCTCTCCGAACCTCGGCTTTGGTCAGTCGAGGAGGCATTCATCCTCGGCCCACCCTCCTAGGCCCTTATGATTGAAACTAACCTTCTTATTTACTAACACAGATTCCCTTGACAATGCTCAATCCTCCTTGGACGACCTTTCATCCTCGGATTGGGCCCCAGGCCTAATATATACATAAATAATGAGCTCTTGGGCCCAATACCCCTACAAAATTCATTCATTCAACATCTTTTAATTAAAATAGAATTTGTTGTAAACAAGTTATCACATTTATGTGGTGGCATAATTTCATGGATTAAAGACAAAAATACATTTTTGGCCCCTAAAGTTTAGAATTATTTTTATTTTTGTCCATTGCATTTTAAAAATTTCCTTTTGAATATTAATATTTGATTTCGTTTTTCTTTTGGTACATAATCCATTTCTATTAGTAATTTGATCATTATGTACTAAATTAAGGACAAAATTTAGTTATAAAATTGGTTATAATCTTAGGTTACAACCTTACTCAATATCTTTTTATTGGAGATGAATTTTGAAAAATCCACTAATGGATCACATTTTCTTACTATATTTTACACGCTTGTAAAATTTCTAGAAAATTAAAGATCAATAAGTTATCAATAAATTATTTAAATTGCAATTTTTTGTAGTTTAAAATTATCCATAAAATATAAGCATATAGATTATAAAGTAAAGAATATCCAATTGACACAAAATTTGACATGTGTATTAAGAGCGTAAATAACATGCAATTCAACAGTTAGATTTCCAAAATATGTAATAATATTTATTTTATTGAGTAAAGTTGTAACTTTATGCTACAGTCAATTTTTTAGTTAAACTTTGTTCCTTAATTAATAGTTAGGTTACAAAGCACTTATTTTACACTTAACAATCATATTACTAATGGAGATAAACGGCAAGGCCAATACGAAAACGAAATCAAACACGAAGAATTAAATTGAAAATTTTGAAAATTGAAGGAGTAAAATAAAAATAACCTTAAATTTTAAGAGTCAAAATTCTATTTTAATCTAATCAAATGCTATATAATTATGGTCAAAATGAAGGGAAAAAAAAAAAAAAAAACCCCACAGATTCCCCTCACCAAAAAAAGAAAAAAGAAAAAAAAGAAATACCCTGTTCATAATTTTTACTGGTCCCGTACCTTGTACTAGAGCATCTTAAATCTTAATCAAACACCCACTTATTTTTTCGGCTTTTCAATAGATTTAATAGTGATTCTGTCATGCTTTCATAGATATATGTGATGTTGTAATGTCACAACAGATCGGTTAAATTTGAAGGCCTGACCTGCATTGGGGATCAATCAGTTGGTGTAATTTGATTATTTGAAGGGCTTTTCTTTTTCATTTTTTACTAAAAAAAAAAAAAGAAATTTGTCATTTCTATTTATCTATTAGCCAAAAAACAATTACTGAAATTTTCCAAAACTACATTGAATAGTAATAGTATAAGACTAAAGGTAGCAGAACTGGCGCACTCAAAGTTAAGTAAATTAATTCTTTATCTATAGAAGCTCATAAAAAAAAAATACATATAAGAGAATTTTAATTTATAATGTTCTTTCCATGCTTTTATTTTATTATCATGTCAAAATATCATTTGATTTTTAGTATAAACAGAATTTATAACTGAAAATGATAAAATCTCTTGTTTTAATTATAAAATATTTTACTACTTAAATTAACTAGAATCCATTAAATTTATTATTTTAGAGTAGTCTCATTTCAAAAGAAAAAAAAAGAAAAAAAAAGAGCAAAATGAAAATTGAAGATCATTGCATTCACCAAGTAAATCCAAGTTGCATTTAATTTACAAATTAAGTACATATATGGAGAGATCCATCAATCATAAATCAGTCTCTTGAGAAAAAGGTAATTGTGTAGATATTGTTATAGTTTGGAAGGAGGATTTTCTTTACAGCCTTTGATGGAAAGTTCCACTCTATTCTGCAAAGCAAAGAGTATCCATCTACATCTGAACTCCACTACTTTATTCTTCCACTTATCCATTTTAGATTTTCCTTTTACAAAAATTTCTAAAGTAGTTGGGAATCCTGTGTAATAAAGCTTTCTTTCTGATTCCTCAGCCAAGTCAGAACTTCACTACTGCCAGCCTGGGCCTTTGATGTCCTTGTCATTTCCTAGATTAAAATAAATGCTAGCTACTAGTAATAGTATTATTAAATTATTATTATTAGTAGATTTAAAAAAAAAAAAAATTTATTTAAAAAGAAAAAAGAAAAAGTAAACCATAGTTGTTGTTGTTGTTGATGTTGTTTTGCTTGCTTGCTTTCTTGTCAATTTGTCATTTGGTGCACCGTGATTTCCCAAGGTTCCAAAAATGACTTTGGATTCCAGCTCAAAAACACTAATTATTATTATTCTTAATCATCAGTTGGACTTAGAAGAACATTTGTCCCCACTCAACAGCTGGTTACAATTAAGAATCTACTTTTCCACAAGTTACGCGATTTAACGTAACAATATATCAATTCCAATCACGGGCCCAAAATATAAACCCCTTTACCTTTTCCAGCTAAAACTGAAAGCAACTCAAAATAATATATCATTATCATTGAATCTATTTTCTTTGATTTCTAAAAGATATGAAAAAAAAAAATAAATAAATAAATAAAGGAGGAAGATTTGGTATTCCATGACACAATTAACGGTTGTTAGGTTGTTTTTATTTTTTCTGTTTGTTTGCCTTCTCAGCAACCAAGTTGAACAAAAAGACTTGCAAAGAAAAAAAGAAATCAAAACACTATTTGTCATATAGGGTCTAAATTAATAATCATCAATGATAAGTATTTCTGAAAGGTGAAAAAACTCCCCTCTCTCCTTTCAATTTTTCAACCATGGACCATCCTACAATTTATATGTGGTTTACAGAATGCTGCAATTAGTTCTAGGAAATTACAATGTGAAATTCTTTGAAAGAATTCACCAAAAGAATGAGTTGCCATAAAGATTTCCCAAAAAAAAAAGACACTAAATTAAAAAGGAGGTGGTTCTCCTTCACCAAGCTAAGAAGAATTCACTCAAACTGGAGTTGCTCTTTATGTACAGAAGCCTCTCTCTCTCTCTTTCTCCTGGGGGCCTCAATTGAATTTAATGGACTGTCCATTAGTGCTAATTTACAGCTCAACTTTCATCTGTGCTGCAGCCATTGAGCCTGCACCAAACAAATTATGGATTAGATACTAAACCAAACTTCTACATGTTAATGCCAAATTTCTAATGACATTGTTTCCTTACCGTGAAAGCTCTGCTTCTTGTTCTGGCCAAAAGCCATCTGAACCACACTTTGGAGGTCGTCCTCCCAGAGTGCTGAAACCTGGAAATCAATTCATAGGTAGCCTTTTAGATTATGTAAGACAGACCATTTTAAAGACATGAAATTAGCTAAGTTTCTCTTCAATTACTTCTGGGGTGGCTTCACCAAATCCATCTATAGGAGGCAATTGTGCACTTGGATTTCGACGCAGTGCAGCATTCAAAGAGTTCACTGGGAATTGGTTCTCTGTCCCATTACCTACGCCACTATGCAAGGATGGCACTTGCTGGTGCTGGTATCCAAAAGGGAAAGCCGGCATCGCAGAATCTATTGGGTAAAGGGTATGTGGCAAAGCTCCACGAGATTGAAATATCTGAGATGCACAATATTTTTTGTGTCACCAAATCACTAGAAAAACATCCACTTGTAACAATTCAAGATAACAGTAAAGTGTATCAACTTACATCCTTGGAAAGAAGAGCATCCATGTTGAGATCCATCCTCGGATTCACAGTTGACAATTTCATTGAAAGGAACTGTAAAATAAGAAATTGACCAACATAAGATTTAGCACTGTGAACTTGGGAGTCTGAAATTACTGAAAAATAATGGTGAAACTTGGGTCAAACTTGAGTTTACCTCAACCTGTCGCTGCAATGACTGCACATAGTTTATAATTTCATCCAGCATAACAGCCTTCCCGGTGACCTGAATTTTCAATTCAATTCCAAGTTAGATCAATTTCATATTTTTGTTTCTTCTAGAATTTTTTAAACATGTATAATTTAGGCTGTAATTTGCATATTAAAAAAAAGCCACCTTATTGCAACCAGGAACAAGATCCTGCAGGAACTTCATCCTTTCACTAATTTTCTCTCTTCGTACCTAACCAAGAGTGAATGACAAAAAGGTACATGTCAAAATGGGAATCTAATCATGCAGCAAACTAAAAACAAATATCAAAGAACACTGTCATAGTTCGTACTCTTTCGGCAAGACTATGGCTATCTGTAGCTTGGCCCCTCCGGGCTCTGACATGGATGTAGTCCTTTGGTGGCTCTGGAGGCTTTGAATTATCCTTGTTTTGTTTCTGATTCACATCCCCTGCAGTTTTTGGCTCCGTCTTTCCCTTTGCAGTATCTTTCTCATTTCCAGCATCTTCGTCTTGTTTGCTTCTTTTTGCATTCGATTCGACGTTGTCCAGAGCAGCCTGCCATTCCATGGATTCAAACTCTTAATATGAATTCTCAAGATTAAAAAAAAGGAATCTTGACTATCAAAATCCACCTTCTATATTAAAAGCATTACCTTGGAATCTTTAGCTGAGGGAGTAGTGAGACTGAGAGTTTCTTTAGCTTTTCCCCTGGGAATGGATTTCCTTTTCCTGCCATTGGTCTCAGTGTCAACTTTGTTACTCACTTCCCCACCTGGGATCTGTTCAGACACAGAAGATCCCTCCCTGGAATCACCCAATTCAGCATTTTCAGGAGTGGAAGACCTTGATAACCTACTCAATTTCTTATCTGCAGCTAAATTTGCTTCCTGTGGGGAGCTCCTGTTGTTTTCCTGAACGCCCATCTGAGATCCAGTAGCAAGCTTCAATGACTGGTTACTGGCAACTCTGGACAGCTTGCCTGATTCCACTCTTGGCATCAATCTATAAGGCAATTCAGTCTCATTCAATCCCATAAAACTTGTGTTGCTAACAAAGCATGAAAATCTTGCAGCCCTTTCTGCAAATCCAGGGTCGGGTGAAATGGGTGCCAAACTTGGATGGTTACCGGGAATTGGCAGATTCCCTCTGATCTGTGAGTCCATCGTTGAGAGGTTGAGCTTGGGAGGGGAATTCAAAGGGGTACTATAACAAGAAGTGTTAGTACTATTGTTGTTGTTGTTGTGGCCTGCAATGTAATTCTGTGGTGAAATATCACCGGAGTTGCATATAGTTCCTAGTCTTCCAATTAGTTCTCTGATCATTAGACCATCGCCACCACCGCCAGGAATAGCACCGGCATTGGAGGCCGCCGGGGAAGACACAATGGAGCTTAAGGCAGACTCAAAGGGATCGCTCTGATCCACTGAATTATCCCAATTGGGATTGAAAAAGCAGTTGGTAAGTTGGTCGGGAGCATAATTCAGTTCATTGGGTTGGATTTCCATGCCAAATGTGGAACTAGCCCAATTGGGTTGTGTCATGTTCTCCTTTTCCATGAGAAAATCTAGTCAGACAAGAAAATGGAACACACAAGTTGGAGGAGACCCAGATCAAGAATTAGAGTCAGAAAAAAGAATACCCAGAAATGTTGTTGGAGAAATCTTTAATGGGGTGTCTTGTACTATAACATATAAGGAAGCAAAGGTTGAGAAAAGTAGATTGGTGCCGAAGGACATGTAATGATGATAATTCAGTCCTTGAATGTCACTCAAACGAATAAAAGAGATTAAAAAAAAAAAAAAAGGCTAAAAGAAAGAGATGTGTTTTGTGTATTTGTGTCTGTGGGAGAGAGAGAGAGAGAGAGAGAGAGAAATGAGGAAAGAAGAGAGGAAGCTAGATAGATAAAGCAAGGAAATGTCTGTTGACCTTTTTTTTTTTTTTTTTTTTTTTTCTTTAATATTTACTGTACGATATGATTGTTATTACAAATATCTCTGCCTAAAACTCCGTAATAGACGGTGGAGAGGGTTGTAATGCCGGACCTTAAACGTCAAACCAGCTCCTGTCTCCTCTGTTTTTTTTGAAATTTTTACACACTTGTTTGTATCTCAGCCATCAGAGCCTAAATGAAAGGTAGAAGTAGAACTATGAAGAAGGGAAAAAAAAAAAACTGCCTTTTTCTTTGGTTTTTTCTGCACTGTTGCCTTATCTTTCTATGTTGTTTGTTCTTTTGGGTTGGGATGGGACGGGAATGGAAGAAAAGGACTTAGGGAAAGGGATAGGAAGGTCTAAACCTGCTTCTGATACCATAAAACACTGGCCCTGTTTGTTGTAAAATGATGCTAAATGCTAATCATCAGTGATTTTTTTTTTGTCGCTTTTATTAGTTAACCATGATCTATGAGAGAGAAGAGTATTTATTTTTTTCAACAGCTTTATATTAGAAAAAATAAAGTTGACTTTTCATTTACTCTTGAGTAATAAAGTTCTGTTTAGGATTGCCGTGGTAAAGTTTTGGGAAAATTCTATTTAGCTACTGCGAGGTTTGGGTTAATTCTAGCTAAATCCAAAACATTTTAAAATTGATCAATTTAGTCCTGAAGACAATTTAGTTCTTAAACGGAGCAAACACCGTTACTTTCTGTTCTTTCTCTCTCTCATCTGTCCTGTCCTAGATCCATTTCTCTCAAACTACTCTCTCAAAAATCTCTAACATAAACATGGTCACTGGAGAAACCCATAAGCTCAGTCACTGATGTCAACAACACCACCATGCAAGGTTCTTCCCGATTTCCACCAAGCTTGATGCCATCAACGGACTCTCATCCCTCTCTCTCTCTCTCTCTCTCTCTCTCTCACATCAGAACCCACGCAGTGGTGGTGGTGGTGCTTTGATCTGGACCTCTCCATCGTCTTTGCGGTGGCGGTGTGGATCTCAACATGGGCTTTAGATTTTGAATTTGGGCAGTGTTCTTCAGGAGATGATGACTTCGATCTTGTGGTGTGGAGGTTTTTTTTTTCTTCCTGGTTTCTCTGCAAAGGTTTACAGTGGGGTCTTGGGTGGTTTTTGTATTGATTTTCTGTGTTGTTTGGCTGGGATTTTTTTTTTTTGGGAGTTTTTGTTGGGGTTTTCAGGAGATTTCAATGGGGGTTTACAAAGGGATTAATGGGTTTTGAAAGAGAGATTTTTCTATGCTTTTTTGTAGCATTTTCATGGGACTTTCAGTGGGATTTTGGTACTAGTTTTATGGATTCAGAGATCTGGATTGGGTATTTTCGGTTAGAGAGATAGAAGCGAAGGAGAGAGAAAGAACAGAATTTAACTAACGACGTTTGGTCCGTATAAGGACAAAGTTGTTTTTAGGGCCAAATTGGTCAATTTTGAAATGTATTGGACTTGGTTAGTATTAACTCAAACTTTAGGGGAGGTTAATGAAATTTATCTTAAATTTTTTATCTATACAACTTGCTTTTTCCCTTACTCCAAATTGAGGACTTTGTCCTAGAGTTAGATTAGGCATGACCATTCATGTTTATCAGCTGTGTTTGTGTTGAGTGTTGACTCACGAATATTCGACTATATATAATAATACAAATACTTTGTTAATTGTGTCAGAATCCTTTAACCTTAATATGACCGATTTTTTGATTAGGTTGACACAATGCAACTCGCATACCCTTTAATTAATAAGTCATGTTATGGTGGACACGATCTAACACAATCCATTTGATAAATAGGTTATATAATCTAGTTAACACATTTACTTGACAAAAAAAACTTGTTAGCAATTTTCATATTTTATAGAATGTACAAGTATACAACTAGATTTCAAACAAAGTCACCAACAATTAAAATTTAATTAAAACCATAAATTTTAGAAATAACCATAAAATCCAAAAGGTAATAGAAGTCCTTCCTTAAAATAAAATTACAAGGCTAAAGATATTTGGTTAACAACATAACATCTAAATTCAAGTTCCAAATTACAACACCAAAAAGCCAAATACATTACAACTTGTAAGTCTAATTGTATAAGAACCAAGTTACATATTACAAAATAAAAAAAAGACAACATCACAAATCAAGAGACAAGAATGAAAGAGATTGAGCAGTCCATTAATGGGGTGTCATCCCTACACTAGTTTTTGTTTTTGATAATTTAATAGTTACAAATGTTTCTGTCGGAAACACTAAGAAGTACCAAGCAGTTGAACTACAAGGCTCTTGGCCCTTGCACTCCTTGTTGATATCGATAATCATAATATTTTCAGTGAGTTCATCCAATTGGAACAATTCAATATCTATCTCAAAACATAACTTCATATATTAAAAATTCAACAAAACATTATAAATTCTAAGATTGCGTTTGTTTCAGTGGTAAACTAAAATCTAAAAACATTTTACGCTTGAGAGTGTGTTTGGCACCACTTGAAAATAGAGTTAAACTGAAAATGGAATTTAGTTTTACTGTAAAATAAACTCCCCAAGCCGTAAATTCATTTAAGTTTCCATTTTACCTTTAAATGATTTCCAGGACTCATCGAGAGAGAGAGAGAGAGAGCATAGGTGGCCGCTTAGCCAAGTTTCAGCCAGTCCAGATTGTGCCGCCTCATTGCCGCCCCCCACCACCTAGATCATGTGCTGGCCAAGCTTCCTCTTTTTTCTCTCTTCTTCTCCCTCTATCTCTCTTTCCCTCAGTCTCTCACTCTTTCTTCCTCCTCTCACCGATCTATTATGTAAATGTTTTTATTTTGATTTTTGGTCGTGTTAAGTGTATATTTTGAAATTTTTTGTTATAAAATTTGTTTGGATGATAAGAAAATGGTTGAGAAAATGTGAAAAATTTGTAGGAAAATAGCATTTTTAGAATGTTACCAAACACTGGAAATCATTTTCCTGACTATTTTCCATTGCAAAACCAAACACCCAAATTTTATTTTCCTTACGGGAATTCACTTTCCCCTACATTCATTTTACACTTGGAATTCGATTTACATAGAACCAAATGCAGCCTAAGTATTAAAACCCAATAATATTTTTTTTTTATTTTTTTTATCTCTCTCTCTCTTTCCAATCTATGTATATCTAAAAGCTGAAGCATAACATTTATTGTTGCTACGCTCCTGTTTAGCCACATCATCCACTTATTTCCAACATTCTCTTTCTTTTTTTAACTTTTTTTTTTTTTATATATATATAATTAATTTTCCAACTTAATGTTATACTTTTTCCAACTTTTTCCCTCCCTTTTACCTTTTCATCTCCCCACTACTATCTATCTTAACATCACTTTTCCTTTATCCCTTTATCTTCCTTTTATTTTTGGCTTTTCTTATTCCCCCCTCTTACTATAAATGTACAATTCTCTATTTTATTCTATACATAGTTTTCCTACACACAAAAGGTTATTTCACCCTCTAATTTAGGTTAATGAATTTTTTATTATTATTTGGAACTTTACTTTGGGTCGATGTGATTAAATTGTCTTTTAAGTGGTTACCTTTTTTCTTCTCTTTGATTTCATAGATGTTATCCTATTGCATTATATATATAAATATGGCATATACAAATATAATGTTATTTTATTACATAACATAACATAACTTGGATAATTTGGTGTTTATTATATATATATATATATATATATTTTTTTTTTTACATTTTTTTTCTTCTCATATTATTTTCTATAAATTTCTTATTATTCTCTCTCACATTCTCTCTTGAAAAGTGGTTATTCTCTCTCTCTCTCTCTCTCTCTCTTCATTTTTTATTCTTTCTTGCAACTCTACTCTATATTGATAAATCATTGTGATTTTTAAAACTCTATTTTGGGTTCATATGTTTTAGTGTTATATTTTTTTAGTTCCCCATTACAAGTGGCATCTCTCTGTATTATAGTTTTGATTGGTTTGATTTTGTTTGAGTTAATACTTGATTATTTTGGAAGTAAGAATTTGAGTTTATCTCAAAACACAATCTTAGCTCTGCTAATAACTAATTGGAATTCTATCCATTTCGGTCTATTTTGGTCCACTTCATCAATTCGGTTCGGATCAGTCTACTTCAGTCCACTTCGTTCAATTTTGGTCTAGTTTAGTCCACTTCGATTCAATTTGGTCCATTTGGTCTACTTCGGTCAATTCAGTCCAACTTAGTCTATTGGGTCCATTTTGGTCCAATTCAGTCTACTTTGGTCCAATTTGGCCCATTTGGTCAATTTAGTCAACTTCGATCTATTTTGTCCAATTTGATCCACTTAGGTCTATTTGGTCCATTTGGTCCATCTTAGATCACTTTGGTCCAATTCGGTGTACCTACTTAAAAATGACAAAATACAAATTTGGGTTGAGAGTACTATTAATTATTAGAGTAATATCAATTGTAATTATATGATAAGTTTTGCTTATCATAATATTTTCCTTAAGTGAATAAGAATTTGAACAATAACTTTGAAACTTAAAAATTTTAATTGTACCCAAAGAAATTAGGAAAATATAATGCATAATAAAAATGCTTAGAAGAATATGACCATTCCATAAAAGAATAATATCAATCAAAAATAAAAAAAAATGATAAAATTATATATTTGTAAAAATAGAGTAGTGGAAATTACTTTTTGAAATTGTTTAATTTTTAGGGAAAAAATTATCTACAAAAAATTTAGAGAATAAATTATACATATTCAATATAAGTTTGTTATGAGTTTTGAATATCATTATAATCTATTTTAAGATAATGAAGAATTTGAATAATTTATTTAAATAAAAATGATACATACATACATATATATAAATATATAAATATAAATATAAATATAAATATATATATATATATATTTTCATAGTGGCGTTAAATCAAATGAGTAACTGCCCTAAAGATTAGAATTGTATATTCATAACCATAAGGTTTAGAAAGGCTTTCACTTAAATTTAGCTAGATCAAAGTGGACTAAAAATGCTATGTTATTGTGGCTCAACAAAAGTATAACAATAATAAATGTTATGCTTTAGATTTTATATATTACAAGTTTGAGATCTATATATTTTTAAATAAATTTGGATTTAGAATAGGTACTCTCAACCCAAACATATCTTTTCCTTATATGTAAGTGCATAAAAATGAATTGAAGTGGACCAAAATAGACTGAAGTGGACACAAATAGACCAAATGGAATGAAGTGGATTGAATGGACATAATAGGATAGAATAGGAACAAGGTGGACTGAAGTGGGCTGAATAAGAACAAATGGACAGATTAGGACCAAAGTGGACATATGAACCGAATAGGAACAAATAGGACTAAATAGGAACTAGTGGAACAAATATGACCAATGTCGACTGAACAGGACCGAAGGAGATAGAATGGACCGAATAGGACCGATGTGGACCGAATAAAACCAAAGTGGACTAAATATCACCAATGTAGACCAAATAGAACTGAAGTGGATAGAATAGGACTAGTGTGGGCAAATGGACCCAATAGGACCAACGTAGACCAAATAGAACTAAAGCGGATTGAAGAGGAAAAAATGGACTGATTAGGACCGAATTGGACTTTTGAATATTTATCATTTTTTTATTGCATTTTTAGGGCTCATATTTCTAATTATAATGTCTATTTTTTGGGTTTTTTTTTTTAAATTTTTTTTTTAACTTAAAACTGAAGAGTTTAGCCCAAATATAATAAAATTTCATACTTTTCAATCTAAAAATTAATTAAAAAAATGATTTTTTGAGTTAAACTTGAAAAGGAAACCTACAAAAAGAATTGAATTAAGGCCCAATTAGTCCAAAATGAACCAAAGGGGACCGAAATTGACTGAGTGGACCACATTGGACCGAATGGGACCAAAGTGGATTGAAGTAGACCTAATTGGATTGAATAGTAATTGTTTAATATTTAGGGATAAAAAATTATGTTCAACAAATCTTAGAGAACAAATTATAGATTATATTACAATTACAAAATAACTTTTTATTCCCACGCATCGAGTGGATTTGCAACTAGTAGATTATAAAAGTTGGATCCTCAAACAGAAGGATGTACACAATGATGACACATATTCATTTTTCCAAACATACTATCATGACACGTCTCTCTCTCTCTCTCTCTCTCTCTCTCTCTATGAGTCCTTTAGTTTTAAGAAGAAATGACATGTCATGTGATAATAACTTAATTTTGCATATTTATATCATTATCAGAAAGAATGATCATACTTATTTTGACTTAATTCATGCATTTTTTATTTGGTTTTGGGAAAATGTTGAATAATTAATTTTGTGCTTAATTGAATTTTAATGCATGAATATGTCTTTCGTAGGAGAATGAAATTAAATGAGCGGATTTGTGTAAAGAAGGCAGCTAATAGACTTTACTTTTATAAGGGTCATAATGAAGGCCAACCCAATTAAATTTGAGTCCAGTTGGAGCAAGGAATTGAAGGAAATTTGCACTGAATTCGAGTCCAATTCGGATTAGGATTCCAGCCTACACACCAGATAGTATTTTGGGCATAACTTTCGGTTCCAATGTCCAATTGAGATGATTTAAGTTGGGTTGGAAAGCTATCTTAAATGGATACAACTTTGTAGTTTACCAAAAGTCCTAATTATGATATTAAAGGGGCCAAAAACGTCAGTTAAGCAAAGTCTGAAAATCTGAGATTTTCTCCAAACGGGAATTCAACTTGTATTAGGATTCCTTGACCTATTTAAAGGTTCTTTAGGAAAATATTCAGAGAGGAGCTTCCGTAGAATTTAATTTAGGTTTTCTTAAAGTTTCTTTAGAGTTTTATTTGGTGTTATGGCTTGCTAGAAACCTTGCTAAGACAAGGGGTGAAACCCAATCGTTTATTGGTATGTTTTTAACAATTATTTTATTGTTTTAATGCTTATGTTCTTATGTTTTTTTTTTTTTATATTGATTTACTCATCTAGAAAAGTGTTTAGTTCTATATAATTCTTTGATTTATCGTAGACTCCGGGCACGTTAAATGCTTAGTATTTCTTCTGAACAAATTCACTTGTTTTGTTTCACCTAAAATCAATCAATTTCATGAAACTATGTTAGACAATTAATTCTTGAGTTCTTATTGTTAAATCATCTAACTAAAATTCATATGAATTTTGGTTGAGTTATAAAATAAATATTTTAAGACTATCAATAGATGTGTTGTGTGTGGATCCCTAAACCTTAGTGCCCTAATATTCTGTTATTTTCTCTCAATATAAATTACCTTTAAAAAACCATCAAAATATCTTCAATTAAACTTTATTATTTTAGTTTTATTCTATTGTGGTTTGCTAATCAATTCCCTTTACCTTGTGGATTCAACCTTGGACTCACCTAGCTATTACTTTACGACAATCCTGCACTTGGGAGCATTATTTAAGTTGCAGCATGATAGTATGTTTGGAAAAATGAACATGTGTCATCATTGTGTGCATACTTCAGTTTGGGAATCCAACTTTTATAATATGAGAGAGAGAGAGAGAGAGAGAAGAGAGAGAAGAAGAAGAAGAAAATGAAAGGATTTAGAGGAAAATAATTTTTTTAATAAAGAAATTGAAATGATTTAGTATTAAATGAATAGTCATTTTTAATAAAATCTCTTTATGAGTCTTTTAGTTCTAAGAAGAGATGACGTGTTGTGATAGTATGTTTGGAAAAATGAACATGTGTCATCATTGTGTGCATCCTTTAATTTGTGGATTCAACTTTTATAATATATATATTTTTGTGTGTGTGTGTGTACGCGTGTGCGCGAGCGAGCGCGCGCGTGTGTGTGTGCGTGTGTGTGATATGATATGATAATTAGATGACAATTGTCATTGTAGTATGCTTGGAGAAATTGTAACAATTTTTAAAATTAATTACATAAAAATTATTCATAAAACTAGTTGATGCATATAATCCTTTGGAAGATGTTTTTGTAACAATCAATTGACTTGATTCTTTAATATTCATTGGTGACCATTAAACTATAAATTGTTAGATCTTTTTAGAACTCAAAATAGAAAATGATTTGTACATGGATTATTCAATGGAAAATAATATTTGGGTATTATTCAAAAGTAGTGAAATCCAACTAAATGTGCTCAATAGACTTTTTTTGTGGTCATTTGAGGACTTAGAATGTGGTAGAGTTGGGACATAGTCCAATCTTATAAATGTATAACAGAATTTGTTGTGGTTATATAGTTTTATTTTTTTTATTTTTTATAATTTTGGTAGTATAAATATTTCTCACTTTTTTTAGAACCCATTTGTGATATTGTCGATATTGTAATTTTTCTGACCCCAATTAACGCGTCAAAATAGCGTTCTAAATCTCAAAAAGGGTAAAAATGACATTTTTAAAAGCTAAAAGTTGGGAAAAAAAAATTAAAATAGTCTAATTTACCCTAATCAGATTATGGATTTTTGCCAATTCTGGCAAGAATTAGACCAAAACCCCTAATTGGGGGTGGTCAAAATATTGACTTTTTGATCCAATCGTACGATTGATGTAAATTTTGGACCATCTTATAGATCATGATTTTTCCTTCAAAACGATAGTTCACGAGCCAAATTCAGATTTAAAACAAATGAGATATCAATAAAATTACAAAATCCTGATTAAATGTATAACTATTCATGTCAAAAAGAGTTGTTTTTCGGCCGTTTTGTGCAAAATATTGTACCAATGCAGCCACAATTGGAGCAATTTTCCTGAACAAGAATGGTGTCTCAAATACCTTCCATAAAAAGGGCACGACGTATCCTTCATGGATTAGGAGAAATGAATTTTTCAAGAAAAGTGCTACAGAATTTCCTACATTGCATCACCTCCCTTCCAGATGTTAAATCTCAATGACCGTAACTTCAAATCGAGCAAGGTTACGACCTATGGAAACCAGACATCTAGACTTTTCTAGGGACACCAAATTTGATAGGCCACAAACTGAATGACCCCTTGTGATAGTAATTAATTAATTAATTAGCCAAGTTATTAATTAATCAATTTATCATGCAAATGCGTGGTAGCACAAACAAATCACCAATAAACTAATTATGCAGCGGAAAATAAATAACATGGTGATTTGTTTACGAATGGGGAAAACCTAACAGCAAAAACCCCACCGGGTGATTTTCAGGTCACCACTCTCGAAACTCCACTATTATCACAACAAGTGGTTATAAGTAAAGGAATCCTAAGTACCTTACCAACCTACAGTTGAACTCTTACCCTAATACCCAATTGGACTTGTTCTGTAATGACAGTTTCCCTTTCTGATGCACGACTCCCAAGTACGTGACTAACTAATTGCACGGATCCCAGTACGCGACATCAATCACCAACTATGAAGGTTGTTGGTTGAAAAGTTCTTCAGTTCATCTACACGATGAAGATCAAGAAGATGCTTGGTCACAAAACCTTATGGTGCTCATACAAAGCAACATCTTCAAGAGAAAGAGATGAACTAGGGCAAGAACTTCGTCTCCGGTCATAATTTGCTTAAACAGAGTTTGCTCAATACTTGTGCAACTTGTGAATTGTTTAACGGCCCTTAAAACAATCCTTTTATATGTCTAGGGTTAGGAGAAAAGAAAGCCCAAAGACACATTCACGGATCCCAAGAAAATTAGATTTGAATTCTGAAAATCTTTAACCTCAACAGATAGGAGGTGTCGAGCAGGTGTCGAGCACACCGAACTTTGAATAGCTTTCTTAAGCTCGATAGATGCAGCTATCGAGCCAGCTGTTGAGCTTTAATGAATTTGCACTATCAACTTGTTTTCTTGGACAGACTTGAAGGCTTCAACACTTGATCTTGAAATATGGTTTCTTGAAGTATTTAAACACATCCTAAATCTACCCAAATACAAGTAAAGTGCGTTTTGTCAAAGGATAAGCCAATTACATAAAATCATGACATATGTTCTTAATATGTGAAACACATATGTCCTAATAATCTCCCTCTTTGGCAATCCGTGACAAAACCACAACAAACAAATGAACATATGAGAGAAGTCATAAAGCACTCAACTCATATTCACTTGTTGAATACAATAAAATCTATCCTAACACAAACTCTTGAAAAACTTTGCAAGAAGAGAGTTTATGGAAAGTAGACTTTGACAACCTGTATTTCTGAAACACTTTAAACAAAACTTATCAAGGCATCATTGTGTGAAGTAGAAATAATAGATTGCATACAAGTATAAGAAACATGTGTATTATGGGAGAAAAGAAACAACACATGAAGGGGTAGGCGAAAAAAAACATACATCAATATAAAGAAAGAGATAAGTACAATGTATGTCTATAAATGGTCACAAGACCTCATGTACAAGAATAATGTATCTAAAAATAAAGAAAAGAAAAAATACATACTATTCTTACTACATCCCTCAAAATATCAACACTCCCCCTAACAAAATGGTCCAATACTAACTCTCCCCCTAAGAATGACTACTCTCATATCCAAAACTACTCCCCCTTTTTGTCACGAGTGAAAAAGGGTAAGAGTGTCAAGTAGACATCTCATCGGTAGAGCTAGCATCTCTATCAGTATCATTCGAAACATCATCGTCATCACCATCATCATCATCCTCATCCTCAGAATCAGAAGCCATGGGAGAAGGTGGTGAAGGAGTAGCCTCAGAAGCAAAACCACCTATGGACACCTGTCGCCGTGCAATACGACCGACACGAACGTTCACCTGATACAACTCCGTAGAGAGTGTATCTAGGTGAGCATCCATGCCCTGCAGCTGCGTCATGATGTCTTCTAAAGTCACATTGCCCGAAGAAGAGGGAGAAGCGGATGTGGATGGAGCAGAATGGAATGGAGCTGAACGGGAGGGAGGAGCTGCTGAATCCAACTACCGTGACTGAAGTTGGGCCTCGCTATGTTTAACGGTAGCGTAATCTATGGCACACATGATGGTGAAATGGTTGGAAGAGGGAAAAGGAATGGAAAAATGGCGTAAGATCCTTGTGATAGCAGAAGGAAATATAAGCTTATCACGGGACGCCGAATCTAGATGAACATCTATAATAGACAGAATGAAATGAGAAGGGAAATTTATAGTAAGATGCTCAAGAAGAGATAACAAAAATCGAGCACGAGGCTCTGTGATGGAGTTATAGCGAGAGAGTAGATGCAAAATAAAGGTCATCACCATGTTCATGAATCTAGGACCTTTAGCAAAAGGTCAACATGGTGTAAACAGATGCTCACCCCAAGTAGAAGGGCGCTCACAGAAAGCAGACATGAGCTCATCCCTGACACAGTCCTCAGACGCTCACAACTAGGATAGTCAGGAAACTCTATCCTAGGGACCCGAAGCACATCCGCAACAAGTTGCGGTGTGATAGGAATGCGCGTACCTCGAACGCGAGTGAAGAAAAGAGGTACTGATCGATCAATCTCGTGCATGTTGGAGTAAAACTCCTGGATAAGTACGAGAGGACAGGTGACCGGGATGTCACACAGTGACTCCCATCCCCTACTGTGAATGACAGAGGGAAGGTCAGTGTCGACAAAGTCCGACTAAACGACTTGGCATTCCGAATGAATGCCTCGTCTAGAAAAGTTTTCCGAAAATGCCTTTAAGGCATCATCATCACGGAACCGAATATGAGATAATGTAGGATCAGATGATGAAGAAGCTCCAAAATGAAGAGGGTTTCGGGCTGGAGTGGATTTACGCTTAGGTGCCATAGACACGACTAACGTAAACAGAAAGAGAGGGAGAGAAAAGAAAGACAATCAGAAAAGTCCCAAGAAATTTGAGATATAACAATTATATTGAAAAGAGAGTGCATATGCATGGGAAATGATGAACATGTGACATGCAAAAGAAATTGCATCATGGGCTCAGCCCAATCCAAACCTATCAGCACACAAACAGATAGCATACATCTAAATGCATGACAATACCATTATAATGCTAATGTGATGCAATGTATGATGTTTTAAGCTCATTCAAGTGAAAACTCATCCCAAAATTTCAATAATAACTCATCAATTTTGAAAAACCCCAAAATTTTTCAAAAGCCCCAAAACCTAGGTTTCAAAACATGAAATGCATGAATATGAAAGAAAGCTTGAAGAAAAACTTGAAAAAAAGCTTGAAGAAACCTTGAGGAACAGTTAAGGGAGTGAGATGAGAGAATTTGGGAGAGAAATCAGAGAAGTATCGAGAGAGAGATCGAGTGAAATGAGTTCCAGATCGCATAGGGAGCTTAAATAGTGCCAGCAGTAAATCTCGACAGATGTAGGTATCGAGAGGTATCGAGATATCTGTCGAGGGAGGTGTCGAGAAAATGGTCGTCGACAGTTGAGGTATCGAGGATGTGTCGAGGAACAACCTAACAGAACCAAGACTAGAAGCTCGATCGATCCACCAGGTGTTGAGAAGCTATCGAGGATGCAGAGCCATTCTTGATCGATCCACCAGGTATCGAGAAGCTGTCGGGATTGTGATTAGAAAAAGCTGAAGAAGCTCGACAGACAGCAAGGTATCAAGGAGGTTTCGAGGAGGTGTCGAGCCAGCATTTAAAACCAGTTTTTCGAGATGAGAAAAACACAGACATGAATGCAATCCAACATGCAACTCAACCAATGATCAAATCAATGTATTAAGCTCTCAAAATCATCTCTCAATAAAAATTTTAAGCACATGGATTTTCAAAAAGAAACACACACACACTAAACAAGTCTAACCAATTTTATATTTCAAAAATAAGTCAAGACAGTTTAGTGAACATACATTAACACATGTAAAACCTTGTGATGGTCAAATCACATTGTACCTGCACATGTATCAAAAATAGCAAGAATATTGCGTGTTGTGTGTGAAAAACATCACAAGATTGCATAAGTGTATACATGTTATGACGATTTGAGATATGAGAAAATCACTTTAACTTACACACAATCATAACTGTTTGATGGAGACTATCACTTTCGAGGTACATCCTATAACTCCCACATCACCTAGAATACACGCTTGTAATCATAATTAAAGCATTTTTGATCTTTTTGCTTTTGATTTTTTTTCCTTGCATATTTTTCTTTTAAGCATATCATGCATGGGCATATTAGAGAGAGAAAATAAATACCCAATGATATTTGACATTTCAATTTTGCTATGCCTAAGCACACAAATGTCATTGACACTGCACTTTTTCTATGCCGAAGCATACAGGTGTCATATTTTGATTGGCAGGCAACAGTGGTGAGATGGTTATTTATGCCTTTCTCTTAGGATTTTCTAGTCCTTCCCGTCAAAAAGAGTGATATGAGTGTTAAGTATAAGAGACAACTTAATCTTACTCATCACAAACACGAGCCACAAAGCTCACTTACTTAGTTGTGCATAGAGATGCTCACCTAAACTACAAATGATACAAAGTTTGGAAGACTTTGTTTCAATGGCCATCCAAGGTACACAAGTACTAATGTACACAAAACACATACTGTTTTTGTATTTTTCTGATTTTTCAAATTTTTTTATATTTATGTTTATATGAAAAATAAAACAAAGAAAAACTGAAAAATAACCAAACAAAAACATATTAAACAACCAAAGCATAAAAACTAGACTGACTCAAAACTTGAAAGCAAAACACATAAGTAATGCACACACAAAAACAAAAGGAGAGAGAGAGAAAAGTGACAGAATCACTTGGAGCCATTTTCCTTCCACACTCTAGAAGAACCTTTCCTTTGATTAAACCCTTGAACCGGCAGTGAGGGGGAAAAATCGTTCAAGTTCGAAAGGAACATGAGGGCTTTGAGAAGATCTCCAAGGGGAGCAAGAGAGGATTGGAGCTGATTCTGGTTCCTAGATGCTATCATGCCGTTGCTCTGTTGAGATGCAAGCCACTTGTAGCAATTTGGTTGAGTGTGACCGGTAGCTCCATAATGATGACAGAGATGCTGCTTCTTTTGTTTAGGCTTTTGAGAGTTAGCCTTCTTAGCCCTAGGGTTTTTAACATCTTTCTTCTCAAGCTTAGGGGGTGCTCCTAAGATAGATTTACCCTTATTTATGTTCTCACTAGCTAATTCAGTTTTAATCTCATTGTTCTCAATTTTAACATTACTAACAGGAGGAACAAAAACAGTAGTACTAGTAAAAGCAGTATTAGAGGATGAAATACCATACCCTAAACCTGTTCGATCTAAAGCAGATTTCTGAATGCTGAGCATATCATCAAGCTTTGCACTTGAAGTCCTCTCCAATTGAGCTCTGACTTGTACCAGCTCCGCTTCAAGCTTCTTGGTCTTCTCAGCCAATAAATTGTTCTCAAACCTCAGTGCTCTAATAGTCTAATTAGCTTCATCAAACTTTGTGGAAAGCTCCTCACAATCAAGTTCCACATCACTGAGCTTCTTGGTGGTTAGCCTATATAGTTTCTCATGCTTCTCAGAAAGCTTGTACAACTTCTCATAGGCTGTATGGATGTCATCTTGATCATCCATCTTCTCAAATTTGGATTCCACCAATTCCTCCTCTTCAACCACATCTTCAACAATCCTATCAGTAGGATCAACAGTGGCCGTGAAGGTATTTAAGATTCTGTCATCCTCATTGTCAGAATCATCCTCAGGCTCAGTGTCACTCAAGGTAATAGCAAGTGCCTTGCTCTTCCCAATGCTCTTGAGATATGTAGGACACTCATTTTTCATGTGACCGAAGCCTTGACAGCCAAAGCACTTAGGTCCTATGGGAACAGTGTACTGACTACCTTCCTTAGCATCCTTCTTCCCTTTGTCTTGTCCTTTAAACTGAGAAGAACTGGATTGCCTGCGATCCTTGTTGAAACCCTTTCCATTGGCGTTCTTCATAAACTTCTTGAACTACCTGGTGATGTAGGACTTCATCTTGGAATCTTCATCATCAGAAGACTCATCTGTTTCACTGCTCTTGGCCTTCAGTGCCATGCTCTTGCCTTTACTCATCTTGCCAATCCTTGTTAACCCTAGCTCGTAGGTCTGTAGGTTTCCAACCAGCTCAGTCAAAGGAATCTTATCAATATCCTTTGATTCCTCTATTACTGTGATCTTGACATAAAATCTCTCAGGTAGAGATCTGAGCACCTTCCTTACAATCTTGGGTTTAGGAATGGTTTCCCCAAGATTGAAGACTGAGTTCACTATGTCCTTTAGCTTGGCATAGAACTCATCGAAAGACTCATCCTCCTCCATTTTTATCTCTTCAAAGCTTGCAGTGAGCTTCTGAAGTTTTGAATCTTTTACAGCCTTTGTACCCTCATAGGTTGTCTGGAGGATGGTCCAAGCCTCCTTGGCAATTTCAGTTGAGGATATCTTCTTGAACTCCTCATTGGTGACTGCATTGAACAATGCATTCAATGCTCTGTTGTTGAAGTTTGCCACCTTAATCTTGGCATCATCCCAGTCGGCTGGCGCTTTTGTAGGCTTAGTCCAGCCTGTCTCCACAGCTTGCCACACTTTCTCATCTAGAGACTGCAAGAAAGCTCTCATGCGTACTTTCCAGTATGCATAGTTAGTACCATCAAATAAAGGAGGTATGATTAAGGATTATCCTCTATCCATGACAAACAGGGGTCAATGGATTAACACAGCAAAGATTAAACTCTAATTAGAGTGTGCCTGCTCTGATACCACTTGATAGGCCACAAACTGAATGACCCCTTGTGATAGTAATTAATTAATTAATTAGCCAAGTTATTAATTAATCAATTTGTCATGCAAACGCGTGGTAGTACAAACAAATCACCAATAAACTAATTATGCAGCGAAAAATAAATAACACGGTGATTTGTTTACGAATGGGGAAAACCTAACGGCAAAAACCCCATCTGGTGATTTTTAGGTCACCACTCCTGAAACTCCACTATTATCACAACAAGCGGTTACAAGTAAAGGAATCCTAAGTACCTTACCAACCTACAGTTGAACCCTTACCCCAATACCCAATTAGACTTGTTCTGTAGTGACAGTTACCCTTTCTGATGCACAACTCCCAAGTACGTGACTAACCAATTGCACAGATCCCAATACGCGACTTCAATCACCAACTATGAAGGTTGTTGATTGCAAAGTTCTTCAGTTCATCCACACGATAAAATTCAAGAAGATGCTTGGTCACAAAACCCTACGATGCACATACACAACAACTTCTTTAAGAGAAAGAGATGAACTAGGGTAAGAACTTCGTCTCAGGTCACAATTTGTTTGAACAAAGTTTGCTTAATGCTTGTGCAACTTGTGAACTGTTTGACAGCCCTTAAAACAATCCTTTTATATGTCTAGGGTTAGGAGAAAAGAAAGCCCAAAGACACATTCACGGATCCCAAAAAAATCAGATTTGAATTCTGAAAATCTCAAACCTCGACAGATAGAATGTGTCGAGCACACCAAACTTTGAATAGCTTTCTTAAGCTCGATAGATGCAGCTTTCGAGCCAGCTGTCGAGTTTTAATGAATTTGCATTATCAACTTGTTTTCTTGGACAGACTTGAAGGTTTCAACACTTGATCTTGAAACATGGTTTCTTGAAGTATTTAAACACATCCTAAATCTACCCAAATACAAGTAAAGTGCGTTTTGTCTAAGGATGAGCCAATTATATAAAATCATGACATATGTTCTTAACATGTGAAACACATATGTCCTAACAAAATTTGAAAAAATCTGAGCTCAAAAGGGCCTCCAAACAGCAGCACGAAGATCAAACCAAAATTAAGAAAAAGACGAAATAAGAAAACTTGGGGAGCAAGTTGGGACATGGTGCCATGCGGCTAGGTGTGCTGCAACACCCCATTTTGGTATACTAAATCCTATAAATACCCCCCCCCCTCCTCTTGGAAAAACAACTACAAATACCAAAAACAATTCTCTAGACTAGGAAAATCTCTCTCTTTTCTTTTAGCTTTTCTCTCTATAGCCTTATTTTTTTTACTTCTATTAGGAAGCCTCTCTTAAATTTCAGCCTTTCCCTCTTCCATTTCTCACCTCTAAGAGCTTTAGGTAAGTGGGTAAGCTTGTAATGAAATGGGTTAGCTCTCCTATAGCTATACCAACTTCTTTTCTTCTTTCCTTGTAAACATTACATCTCATATATAAAACGCTTTATTTTTACTTGTCTATTTACTTGTTCTTTACATATTGCTCTATTTATTTGTTATGCTCTTCTCTCTCTCTCTCTCTCTCTACACCTAAAAAAATGTTTTCTACCATTTTCTTTTTGGTTGCCTTCTCACCTGAGAAAGCAACCTCAACATCTATGATAAATCTTTACATTCCTAACTAGATGGTATGTGATGGCTTTGTCTGTGTTCACAACCAACCTTAGTAGGAAAATAAAACCTTATCATAGATGGGTTTTTCCTAAATGTGTTCTAAATCTTGTTCCTAAGCACAATATGGGTATGTCTCCTAGAAAATGGTAGAAGTCTTTAAGACTCCCATTTCTCAATATGGAAAAGAACCTATAAGGCTTGGATGTGACAAGATTAGAACTTATTTAGGAGAAATTTCTTAAAAAATGAATTTCCCATAAATTTTTCATTTCTTGCCTTGTCTTTAAATTCCTTTAAATTCCAAGCACTTTATATTATTGTCTTGTATTTAAATTCCTTTACATTCCAAGCACTTTACATTATTGTCTTGTATTTAAATTCCTTTACATTCCTTGTCTTGTCTTTAAATTTCAAGCACTTTATTTTCTTGTCTTTAAATTACTTTACATTCTAATCTTTTAATTCCATGCCCTTTATTTATGCACTCTTATTTTCCACTTTCCTTTCTCATGAGTAATCTAGATTGCCATAAAGTAAAAAGCTTGAATAAACGAATATCTAAAAAATTTCTTTTCTAAAGAAATAAAAATGGTTCCAATGGCCATCCCTTTTTCAAAGAAAAATGTTTTCAAAAGAGTTTCTCTCTAAAAACCCTAAAAAGCCTTCCAAAGGGGCACTTTTCCAATCTTTTTTCCAAAACCCCTTTTCTTTCTTTTCCTTTCTTTCAAGAAATGATTTTTACAACATAAAAAGTTTTGGCATCTTTTTATAAAATGAAACCCTTGAAAACCCTTTTTGAATTTCTCTTAATTAGATTTTTGAACTTTGTTCCTAAGCAATATGGGTACGTTTTTTAGAGAATGGTAGAAGTCCTCAAAGACTCCCATTCCTCCAATGGAAAAGAACTCATGAGCTTGGATGTGATGAGTTTTGAAATCTAATGAAGAGAGATTCCTCAATATAGAAATTGGTTTTGATTAAGAATAGCTTTTCTACACTATGTTTCTCAAGAATAAACAAAAACCATGGATTTTTTTGGATATAAAGCTTTTGTTTCAAAAGAAAATCCATGAAACCATTCTCTTTAAATTAATCCTTTTCTCATCTTTCAAAAAACATTTTTCAAAATACATTCCTCTTTACAAAAGATTTCCAAACTTAAACTTTGTTTTCTTAAAAAAAAAAAAAAAAAACCATTTTTGTCATCTTTTATGAAAATCCAAGGTTTAATAACCTTTTATAAATTATATAACATATACTGATATACTTATGCTTACGTATTAATTGGTTACGTGAACTAAAAAGTGCATTATTTATTTAGATTTTCTCTTATTTAAATTACCACATTATCATATATTAAATAGTAAAGAAGTCTATGAGATGGACCTAATAATGTAATTTTACACAATTCACAAACTCATCTGGGTTATTAAAACTTCATGGTTTGCTTAGAACCTCTGAGTTTTACAAGTTTTGACCGGGTCTTGTGCACATCGATCCAATTGATGATTCGAACTGATCCATATGTCGAGTCACCGAGTTATTGGTCCGACCGGTCGGGTCGGGCCGGTCTAATAACATTGATCCTTACACTCTATGTTGATATCCATATTAATGTTATCTTCAATTAGTTCATCCAATTGCAATTATGCAAGTTCTACATCAAAATATAAATTCAACTATTAAAACATAGAAAAAATATTATAAATACTAAATATTGAAACTAATATGACCACCACACACCCTTGGTGCGTTGGTTACTCCATAAGTATAAGTGCTTGTGGGATGTAAGGGGCAAGGGCCGGGTTTTAAGTCTTTGGGAGGGAGCTTTCACACATATACACTTAAATTATGCTAGAATAGAAATTCTATCTTGTATCAAAAAAAAAAAAGAAAAAGAAAAAAAAGAAACTAATATGAAAATAACAAATAATGTTACCTTTATCACCTTACAACCAATCTCAACTAAAAACAAGTGCCTCAATAATACCATTTTACCTACACTTCTAAATTGAGCAATAGCTCATCCCCCAACATGAAAGGTGGATGCTAAAACAATGATAGAAATAGGAATTCTGAAAACATCATGAACTATGGTAGCTAATTTTGGATACCAAAATTAATTTTCTTTCCAAAAAAAAAAAAAAAAAACCCCGTCTAATTTTGCATTCCTATCTATTCTTGGTTATCCAAGTAGAGCTTCAATTATGTTTTTTTTTTTTTTGTGCCTTAACCTAATGACTTTCATACTACTCAAATTCATACATGAAAACAACAAATAGAAGTGATGCTATGTGGAATATTATATACTCTATTACCATTTTTAATGACATTATATATGTTCCTTCTCTATCCAATCATGTTTTTGTTTTATTTCAAAATTTTATATTACTTTTGTTGATTACATAGAATTATTTTCTTTTAAGAACTTATAAAAATTAGATTCACCAATTTTGTATAATTAAATATTGTATCAGACAAAAAGTCTTGTAGATCAACTAGTTGACACTTCTTGGTGTTTTAAAACATCCACAGTTCAAATTTTTCCCCCTCTCCCATAATAAATATCTAATTATTAATACACAAACACACACACACACACACACACATATGTTGCTTCTCTATCCACTCACGTTTTTGTTTTATTTCAAAATTTTATATTACTTGAGTTGACTACATAGAATTATTTTCTTTTAAGTACTTATAAAAATTAGATTCACCAATTTTCTATAATTAAATATTGTATCAAACTAAAAGTCTTGTAGATCAACTAGTTGATACCTCCTGGTGTTTCTAAAACATCCATGGTTCAAATTTTGCCCCTTCCCCCATAATAAATATCTAATTATTCGTTTATATATATATATATATATATATATAATTTTTCTAGGTCATTATCTTAAATGTGGTGTATTTATTTATTTATTTTTAAAATTAGGAAAGCAATATCAATTGTGTAGAGTAATCTAATTAGTAAAAATAATGGACATTTAAAGTCATATTTTAAGAAACTCAAGTGACACCTTCTAAAATTTTCAACGAAGATATCCAGAGTTTTTTTTTTTTTTTGGTTGAGAAAAGAGATATAATTGTATTAAAGAATATGAGAGTAAGTATACACTTAGGCTCCATTTTGGGAGTTCATAAGGGAAGGGAAGGGAATAGAATGGAATGAAATAATAATAAGGGAATGGAATGGAATGGAATGTATTTAAGTAAAGGAAATGAATGAAAAAGAATGGAATGGAATGGAATTAAGTAACCTTGATTGGATGTTTTAAAATAAAGGAATGGGAAGGAATGAAAATGAATGGAATGTAAGTAATCTTGTTTGGGAGCAACATGGAGGGAATGGAATGAAATTATTTTATGACAATATTACTATTAGACCCCTATTGTAAAATAAAGAGTTGAATATACAGGGGTATTTTGGGAGTTTTAGTAAAAAAATCATTAAATATAATTCCATTCCCTCCCATTCCTTCCAATTTCGGGGGGACTGAAAATTTGAGGTTTTAAGGGAATAGAGAGGAATGAGTGTTCCCTCCTACGCATTCCATTCCCTCTTACTTAAACTCCCAAACAAGGGAATGGGTTTTCCATTCCCTCCATTAAAACTCCCAAACAAGGGAAGGGAATAATATTCTAAAATGATTCTTTTCATTCCTTTTCATTTCGTCCCATTCCCTCCTCCCAAACAAAGCCCTAAGGCCTAAAGAAACAGGCAAAAATAAAACAGCCATAGCAGTAGTGACAAGGCTATCCGCAACAAGAAAACCAAAAGGTAAAAAAAAAAAAAAAAAAAAAAAAAAAAAAAAAAAAAAAAAACTACAAAGCTAAGGTTGCCTCTGTGCTGCAATTAGGCACTGGTATTTTGAGAGAATGCTCGTAGCTCCATCTAGTATTGTCTTTGGTGAAGTTGGACCTTGTTGAAGTAGAATTTATTTCGTGCATTTCAAATTGCACAAGCAATGATAGCCCACATTTCAAGCTCCTGGATGTCTAGCTTATTCATTAGGTGACGAAATAGCAGGAACAATTATTGTGGAGCATTTGAGCATTTCTGAATTCTTCCTCAAACCAAAGCCCAGACATTACGTGCAAAAGGGCATTCCCATAGTACATGGCTTGTAGTTTCCTGTAGGTGGCCACAAAATCCACTCCTCTGGTCAATCTACACTCTCCTACACTATAAGTTACCTCTTGTAGGCAAGATGTTTGAGCAAGCTCTCCACACAAAGTTTCAAACTTTAGGTGGTATATTTAGCAACCACATCTTTTTCCATGTCTGTTTATCCAATTATGCTCTAAGTTTTCACTGCTTGGTTGCTGATTCAGACGCAGGGCTACTTGGTAAGCTGTCTTCATAGAAAACATGTTGATTTTGTTTTCCTGCCACACTAGAGAGTCTCTAGACATCATTTTGGTTAAAGGTATGGCAAGAAATTATTTCCAAATAGAGGGAGCAAACAGAGCATGTATCTTCCCACGATTCCATTGTCTAGTGTCCTCATCTATAAGTTCTCTAGTTTTCATTGAAGATGGAGCACAACCTATAAAAACCATAGGGTTTTGTATCCATTTGAGATTGGCGACCTTAATTTTCCGACCATTTCCCACCCTTTATCTAGACCCCTCCTGGATTACTGCCCTAGCCTCCAACAAGTTACGCCACACATAAGAGGGATTGCTACTCAATTCAACTTCCATAAAAAGAGCAATCTAGAAAATATTGTGCTTTATATACTCCATATAACAAAAGAGTTTGTATTATGAATGTTGTGCAGATAGCACCCTAGGACTTAAATAAATAATAGTAAATAAGTGAAAATTAGATAATAAGCACACACAAAGAACACAAGAATTTACATGGTTCAGCAAACTGCTTACCTCCACGGTGATGATGGAGAAATTTCACTATAAAAATAGGGAGATACAATAATGCACAAGAACACTCTCAAGAAACACAAATCTCAATTACATCCTAGCACTCTCTCATAGAAACAGTAAGAATAAAAGCTGATTGCCTCTCTTTTTCTCTATTTTCTCTTATGTGGCTACACTTACTAGGTTAATAGAATTCTTGATCTCTCTGTCCCATACAACATAAACCTAATATATATATTTATATATGTCATAGGTTGGCAACACTAGGAGTTACATTCCTAGTTGTATTTGGTCATACTTGACCGACTTACAAGCAATGGGCCTTGTGGGCTTCAGTGGCAATTCAAGCCACAAATTGAACCGACATCAACAAATCTCCACCTTGGCTTGAATTGATCAAGCTACACAAGCAAACTCCTCCATCGCCTCCACCTTAGCCCTAAAGGGCTCACAAGCTACAAACACCAATCAAGTCCAAGCAATGCTTGAACTTGTCTATTGGAACTGGCTTTGTTAACATATCAGATGCATTCTCACTAGTGAGAATCTTCAACAAAGAAATATCACTAGACGAAACCCATTCTCTGATCTTATGATACCGCACAACAATATGCTTTGTTCTTGCACGATATACTTGATTCTTTGCCAAATGAATTGCACTCCAACTATCACAATGTAGCACAATGCTATCCTGCTTGAAACCAAGCTCAATAACCAGTCCACTAAGCCAAACGGCTTCTTTTCCTGCCTTTGTCATCACCATATATTGTGCTTTTGTAGTGGATAAACCAACTGCATCCTGTAGTGTAGACTTCCAGCAAATTGGGCCACCAGCAAACCTAAACACATAGCCTATCATGGACTTTCTAGAATCAAGGTCCCCTACATAGTCAGAATCCACATAACCCACAGCTTCTGTACTAGCTCACCGATCAAATAGGATACCGAAATTACGAGTGCCTGTAAGATATCTAAAGATCTACTTTACTACATTCCAATGCTCTTTGCCTAGATCTGCCATATACCTACTGACCACATTGACTACATGAGAAATATCAGGCCTAGAGCACACCATCAAATACATGAGACACCCAACTGCATTCACATATGGCACTTTAGACATATACTTTGACTCCTCATATGAACTTGGACACAACTGTGAGAACAATTTAAAATGGGCAGAAAGCGCTATACTAATAGGTTTTGCATCAAGTATACTAAACCTCTCTAACACCTTCTTAAGGTATCCCTTCTGAGATAACCATAATTTACCAACCCCTCTATCTTAGTGAATTTCTATCCCAAGGATCTTCTTGGCAGCTCCAAGATCCTTCATGTCAAATTCACTACTCAACAAAGACTTCAACTTCACAATTTCTTGCTTACTCTTTGTAGCTACTAGCATATCATCAATATATAGAGCAAGAAATATATAGGAGCCATCAACAAGTGCTCTAAAATAAACACAACAGTCATACTCATAGCACATGTACCCATGTGTGACCCTGAATGAATCAAACCGTTTGTACCACTGCCTGGGAGACTGCTTCAAGCCATATAATGATCTCTTCAACAGACAAACATAATCTTCCTTGCCAGGTTCTTTGAAGCCTTTGAGCTGTTGCATGTAAATCTCTTCTTCTAAATCTCCATGGAGGAATGCTGATACAGCGTAGGCGTGTAGAAGCAGAATCTGTAACACACAATTACTACAACTCTTCCACGAAACCTAAGTTCTACAAGAACATTAGGCTAGTAGGCAAAATAATAGAGAAAACCTCTCTAACAAGCTTTTATTAATCAACACATAACAACAATAATCAACCCCTCTATAAAGAGTATTTATAGGAATAGAATTTCTCCTACTCCTTTTAGGAAAAAAAAAAAATAAACCTACTACTACTTGAGAAAGGAAAAGCAATTCAACTAGGAGAAGAAAAACAATTAAAATCCTAATTCAACAAGGAAAAAGAAAACAATATAAAATATTAAAATATTTTATTCTTCCTTAACCAATCTGCATCAAATGCGATCTTCAAATCTAGCTACTCTAACTCCATGTCATGCATTGTCACAAATCCTAGGATTACTCGAATTGAGGTGTGCTTCACAACTGGTGAAAAAATCTCATTATAATCAATTCCTTCTCTTTGTGAGTAACCCTTAGCCACTAACCGTGCCTTGAATTTTTCACTTTCCTTTTCTGACAATGCTTCTTTCTTGCGGAATATCCACTTGCAACCAATAGCCTTCTTTCCCTTAGGCAATTTCACTAATTCCCAAGTCTTATTCTTCTGTAGTGACTCCATCTCTTCTAACATTGCTACAAGCCATTTATCATTGTCTTTCCTTTTTGTAGCCTCCCTGAAAGTGAATGGATCTCCATCGCTGGTTACGAGATCAAAACTAACCATGTCTTCAAAGCCATATCTCTGTGGTGCTTTGTGAACCCACTTCTCTCTACCTTTAGCAATAGAATAAGGCTCTTCTTGTTACTGCTGTGGATAAATCTCAATATTACCCTTATCACTAGGTGAACTATTCTTGTCAAGCTCCACCTCAATAGTTAATTTCTCCTATGAACTATTATCACAAGTCTTTACTTCATTCTGTTTCAACATAAAGGCTTCATCAAATATGACAACTCTGTTGGTCACTGTTTTCTTTGAGATTGGATCCCAAAGCCTGTAGCTGTTAACACCTTTTTCAAAACCAAGAAATATGCATTTTCTTGACTTTGAATCTAATTTAGAACGGTCTCCACTCTGCATATGCACATAAGCTGGACAACTAAAGAATTTTAGACTCAAATAGTCAACTAGTCTACCTAATCAAACCTCTTCTAGAATCTTGAAATCAATGGATGATGATGGAGATCTATTAATAATGAAGCTTGCTATGTTAATTGTCTCTGCCCAGAACACCTGAGGCAACCCTGCATTCAATCTCATGCATCTGGCTCTTTCTGCTAAGGTTCTATTCATTCTCTTTGCAAACTCATCTGCTATGGAGTTCCTTTAACTGTGAAGTGACGAGTAATACCTTCTAATTCATAAAATCTTATGAATTCTTTATCTCTATTCTCTAGCCCATTATCTGTTCAAAGGTATTTTACTTTTCTGCCAGTTTGATTTTCAACCTGTGCTTTCCAAGTTTTAAATATGCCAAACACATCAGATTTATGCTTCTTAAAATAAATCCATACCTTTCTAGAGTAATCATCAATGAAACTGACAAAGTACTGAGCACCACTATAAGAAGAAACTAAAACTAGACCCCAAACATCTGAATGAATATAGTCAAGAACACCCTTACTTGTATGAGAGCCTGTCTTGAAACTGACTCTACGCTACTTCCCATATGCACAATACTTGCAGAAGTCTAGCTTGCATGTCTTCACCCTCTTCAATAAATTTCTCTTGTGCAAATCTAACATACCACGTTCACCAATATGGCTAAGTCGTATATGCCATAATTTTGTGTCGTCAGTGCTGGACTCCACTAGAGTGGTGATTACAACTCTTCCCACAACTATGTTCCCAATCAATTTGTAAAGTGTGCTTACTTTCTGTCCCTTCATCACCATCGAAGCACCTTTGGTAATCTTCATGATTCCACCATTTGATGAGTATGAATAGCCCAAATCATCCAATACGCCTAAAGAAATTAAATTCTTTCTAAGATCTGGAACATGTCTGACATTACTAAGAACTCTCACAACTCCATCAAACATCTTGATCTTCACGGTACTAATCCCAATAACCGGGCATGCAGCATCATTATCCA
Source organism: Quercus lobata (assembly GCF_001633185.2). Classification (NCBI taxonomy): domain Eukaryota; kingdom Viridiplantae; phylum Streptophyta; class Magnoliopsida; order Fagales; family Fagaceae; genus Quercus; species Quercus lobata. The sequence continues at coordinate 27,504,607 of NC_044909.1, read as the reverse complement.
CTTGGACCATACCACCGTTGTAAGGCTTATATGTGTCAAACCAATTTTTATTTGGAGTCATATGATATGAGCATGCTGAATCTAAAACCCAAGATTCCAATAGAACATTGTTACCAAATGAAACTGAAAGTAAAATTGCACCAACTTCAGTGTCATCTGATATTTCTTCAGCAACATTAGCTGATTCTAGGGGCTTCTTTCCATTCTTCTTCTCATCTAAATGGTCTTTCAACTCTTTACACTGATTCTTGTAGTGCCCTTTATTATGACAATAAAAGCACTCTACATCTTTCTTTGCACATGATTTAGACTGTGATCTGTTCCTATTGGAGTTCCGTCCTCTTAACCTGCTTCTACCCCTATTGCTTGACTCAGACTTTACAATAAGTCCATCAGCTTGAGAACCATCACTATCTTGCTTCATCTTTATGTGTGACAAGAGAGCACTGGTCACCTCCTCGAGTACTATAGTCTCTTTCTCGTACATCAATGTAGTCACTAGATACACTACAACAAAATGTATTTTTAGTGACGAAAAAATTCGTCACTAAAAGTACAGTTTTTCGTCACTAAGGACCTTTAGTGACGAAATTGGACTTTTAGTGACGAAACTCATTTCGTCACTGAAACCCGTCACTAAAAGTCTTGGTGACGAAAAATTTCGTCACTAAAAGTCCGATTTGATTTAAAAAAAAAAAAAAAACTTTTAGTGATGAAAACGTTTCGTCACTAAATGTTTTCATCGCTAAAAACACTATTTAGTGACGAAAATATTTTGTCACTAAAAACAATTTAGTTTATTAAATCATATTTAGTGACAAATAATTTCGTCACTAAAACTATGTTCGGGTACATATAGTGACGAAATATTTGTCACTAAAACTATTTTTAAGAAAATCCAGGCACATATAGTGACGAAAATTTTCGTCACTAAAACCATTTTTTACAAAATTTTGCTACATTTAGCTACGAAATATTTCGTCACTAAACAATTTTTTGTTGCTATATTTGTGACGAAAAAATTCGTCGCTAAAACTTATTTTCTATTTTTATTTTTTTCATGGTTTTGATATTAACCTGTAACCTGTCATTACATTATTAAAACCTCACATTTGAATAACACATTTATTTCAACAACACATTTATAAAAAAAAGATCCATACATTTCACAAGTAAAAAATAAAACAAGTTTCCAATTCAAACTCCTTCCATACAATAATTGTTTGCAATACATACAATAACTTAAGGTCTTTTATAACAATACAAAAAGGGTAGCATAATATAATTAGAACTAACGGAATATGTCCTCATATGTCTTCAAGTAATGCCAAAAGTAAATCCCCTAAAAGCCACCAATAAGAAATCTGCACAAATATAAAAACAATACTACATTAAAATTGTAAAGTAAAAACATTAACTATGTTATAACTTGAAGTTGGGTCAATTGCTAAAATAAAGTACTAACCAAAAAGTGGTTTAACTTAAAGTTGAACCACCCCCATAGGTAAGAGCACCATCATAACCCTTACTTCTCAAAAAGTTAAGAATATTCTTTTGGATCTCTTCTTGCTTAGCTCGGGCCTCTTGGTCCCTAGCTCACTTCTCTTGGTCCTTAGCTCGCTCCTTTTGGTTCCTAGCTCTTGCCTCTTTGAGCTAAATTATCTCATTTTCTAACCGTTGGATATACTCCACCAAGGAATTAGATAAGGCGATTGTTAGGACATATGTGATTCACTTGTTAGGAACATATGTCACTATTTTATGTAATTGGCTAATCCTTTGACAAAATGCACTTTACTTGTAATTGGGTAGATCTAGGTGTTTTTAATACTTCAAGAAACTGTGTTTCAAGATCAAGTGTTGAAGTCATCAAGTCTATCCAAGAAACAAGTTGAGAAGTGCAAGTTCATTAAAACTTGACAGCTAGCATGTGTCGAGGTTTAAGAAGCTATTCAGCCCGTGTGCTCGACACCTGCTTAACAGCTGCTTAACACCTCCTATCTGTCGAGGTTTAAGAAAGAATCAGAAATTCTGATCTGTTTTCTTGGAATCCGTGAATGTGTCTTTGGGACTTCTTTTCTCCTAACCCTAGATATATAAAATGATTATTTTAAGAGCCGTCAAAGAGTTCACAAGTTGCAAAAATTTTGAGAAAAGTCTGTTCAAGCAAATTGTGACTAGAGACAAAGTTTTGCCCTAGTTCATCTCTTTTGAAGAAGTTGTTGTGTTTGTGCACTGTAGGGTTTAGTGACCAAGCACCTTCTTGATCTTTATTGTGTGGATGAACTGAAGAAATTTGTAGCTAACAACCTTCTCTAGTTGGTGATTGAAGTCGTGTACTAGGATCCGTGCAATTGTTTAGTCACGTACTTGGGAGCCATGCATCAAAAGGAGAAATTGTCACTACAGAACAAGTTCAATTGGGTATTGGGGTAAGGGTTCAACTGTAGGTTGGTATAAGGTACTAAGATTCCTTTACTTGTAACCGCTTGTTGTGATAATAGTGGAATTTCAGGAGTGGTGACCTTAAAATCACCCGGTGGGGTTTTTGCCGTGTAGGTTTTCCCCATTCGTAAACAAATCACCGTGTCAATTTATTTTCCGCTGCATACTTAGTTTAATTGGTGATTTTTTTTGTGCTACCATGCGCTTTGCATGTTAATTTGATTAATTAATAAACTTAGCTAATTAATCAATTAATTTAATCATAAGGGGTCAATACATTTTGGGCCTATCAGCGGTGGTTACTAGAGAAGAGGAAGGTCTCATGCCAAGTCCTTTTACAATACCGGACTTCTTCTTAAAAACCAAGTTTGAGATCTCCTTTTGTGTAAGGGGAATTGCATTAGGATCTTGACGATGATCTGCTTGCACTTTGAGAATATTTTCCTATCATTTGAAAGAGAGAAAAAAAAAAAAAAAAAAAACAAAACAATCACAACATTAATACTACATATGTTATAGCTTTACAAACATGATAGGAATGGAATGATACACATACATATGTCACTTCATCCTCATGGTGTATCCATATATTTGTATTTGAATGAAATAAACATCTTTGAAGATTTTTGCCAATTCAAGAACTTGACCGTCATTATTATTTGTCTGATTAATTAACATTCAAGTGTTAGATAGATATACTTAATTAATCACAACCTACAATATACTAAGGTTTAAGAAAATAAAAAAACACGCACCTTCTCATTAACCCTAACAGCAAGTGCCATTGTCCCGCATCTATGTTTGCCTAAAGTTTTATTCCTATTTTCAGAGTTCTTTCTTGATTTTTTCTAATAAATAACATTCAAGATATTTATTAGATCATGAATAAAACAGTATACGTTTACTTCATCTAAGTATTAATCTAATCAGTTGACAACGTAATATAGTAAACATTGGATAATAATAATATACGCATAAATAATTTACCAGCCAATCCTCATTGGTCCTTCTCCCATCAATAAGTTCAGTCCACTGCTTAAGTGTGGCATTCATTTGTGGGTGGCTTCTTGCATAGTTAGTACCATGAGATTGCTTGAGCCTTTTATAAGCCTGATGTAACTTGTTGAAGTTGGAACTCAATAATCTACTTGTTGGGTAGATTAGGCTTAGAGGGTCTTCTGCTATTCATGTATCCTAACTACATTCTTTAGTGGATTGTTTACCGCTTGGAGAGCGGCGAAGAGGTTTTACGCCGAGGGTTTCGGTTTCCTCTTCGATAACACATTGTGTGTTGTCCTTGTGTTTGCATCTCTCTTCCCTTAATCTTTTCCATTTAATTTCTGCTGTGGATATGATTTTATTTGGTTTAGATTGTTTATCAATTCTGTATAAAGCTTATGTTCATATTCCGCACATTAATTGTTTAACATTAAGCTTGAATTGGTAATTTGTAAATTGAGGGTCTAAACGTTCATAATGTTTTATACACTAATTGAACTTTCAATTGTTATTAAAGCGGGTACACTTGTTGTGGTTTAAATACCTAAGTGTGATCCTTGACCCCTTGTGTTTATTTGCCATGGATAGTGCTTTGTATGCCTCTATGTATGTTTTGGATGTTGATGAATGTAACATGCCATGTGTTTGTGAAAATGTCTCTATGAGTGATAATTCTCATGATCGTGATGCTATGTTACATGAATCTTTGGATGTTGTTGATATTCCTAACATCAAACTCTTAAAGAAAAAGGCTAAGAAATTTAATAAGGATTTGAGCAAGTTATTTTGTGAAAATGACGATTTGGTTGCTAAGCTCAATGAAGCAAACAAATTGGTTGAAAAATATAAGAAATTTGCTGAAAATTCTTTTGAAAAGCTGAAAGAATTTGAATGTTTGAATATGGACTTGGATGCTAAACTTGTTTTGTCTAACAAACTTGTTGATGAGCTAAAATGTGAAAATGAATCTCTTGAGATGCATGCCAAGTGTTTGATTGCTGAACCTATTGCTAAAAAGGATGATAATATATGTTGCAATCATGTTGTGGTACCCGATTTTGTGCTTATTGTGGGTTCTACCTCAAAAGACAAATCAGTGTACATTCTTCCACATAAAAGAAATCAAAAGGTGGAGAGAAAGGATGTTAAGTCAAAGCCTCCATTTTGGTCTCAACCTAAGGTTTTGGATGGATCTAAGTTTGTTCCAACTTGCCACCATTGTGATGTGATTGGTCATAAGACCTCAATATCATAAGTTGAAGAAGGAACAAAACCATGTTGCTAGATCCCTTCCCAAAAAGCCTAGTGGACCTAAACACATTGTTTTTCACCATTGTGGTGCCTTTGGTCATCTAAGACCTCAATGCTCTAAGTTTCATGTTTTTCAAAGAATCAAAAGAAAAGAAAAACTTGAGCTTTTTGGAAGTTGTGCTAAAAAGAGTAAACCGGTTTTGAGTGAAAATTGCATGTTGTTAAAGAAAATGTTTAATGCTCTTAACTCCTTGACTATATGCATCTCCGGTTCTCATTCTTCTAACCCTCGTCTCACTTCTCTTGAGGTACTCATTCCAAAAAATCGTTCTGTTTGGATGAGAAAGGTTTCCTATGGTTGAGCTTTTACTCTTTTAGTCCTTGATCTAATTCTTTCGATCTTTGTAGGACCCTTCATGCATTAAATGTCATATTTTCATGCATTTTGTGCATCTTGCATTTCTTTTTATGCATTGTTTCTGTTTTGATCTTACTTTTATGTTTTATTTTTGTGTGAGTAAAAAATCCAAAACCACATAAAAAGTGAAAAATTTAAAAAGTTTGATCGTATATGTTTGAGCACATATCAAATGTAAGTTTTGCCTTGTACCTTCATACAAATGGCTTTATGCATTTATGAGTTTAACTTGTTCTTTATGTACTTATTTCTTTGTGGGAAAAATCTTGAAATCTATGTGTGATTGTTGTAAATCAATTTTCAAGCTTGTCATGAATGATTGGTCAAAAGTCTTGATGGTTTTGATACTTGCATAAACTTGTACCTATATATCTTCCCACACTTTTTATTGTTTTTGATTAAAGAGCTCAACAAATGTAAATTTCAAAATGAAAAGAGATAATGAGCTGCAAAAACCGTTACACATACTAGTATTTGATTAGGAAAAAGGAAAAGCGACTTATATTAAAAATGTATGATGCCCAAAAGTCAAAGACTTGTTCATCAAATTGAAATATCAAAAATTTCAGGCATCAATCTCAAAATGAGATGTATTGATTCAAAATGATCAAATGTTATGAATTGTAAAGAAGCCAAATGAAAAGCTTCAAATATATGTAATCATTTTCTTGTGGGAGGTCATATATGTTCATTTCTATAATTGAGATAGATCATTTGACTTAGTACTAGTTGTGTATGACTTGATTGAATTGATCATTGAAGCTTCACTCTAGACTATGGACTATTCCACATTTGATACATACACATAACACACATGCTTAATGTTCAATGAATGCCTTATTCATTTATTCGATTGTACTTGTTTAAATGTAATGTATGTGTGTTCAACTATATATGGATTAATCTAAAAAGATTTTTGATCATTTTATATGTTTTTGGAAGTGATTTTTATCACTCTTTGTGTTCATGTTTAGTGCTTACTTTGTTTTTCATTGTTTAAACATGTTCTGTGTTGAAAAACAAGTGTCAGAATTTTTGGCTACTCATTCTGGCTACTTGCGCGAGTAGCGAGCAAGCTGCGAGTTTTGGCTACTCATTTTGGCGACTTGCAAGTCGCGCGAGTTCAAGTCGCGAGTTTACAGAGAATGGTTTCGCGACTCAGCTCGCGACTCGCCAATCGCGAAACGCCTAGAAATAGCTTTTTAAAGAGCTTTTTCGTGGGAAACTTGATTTAAACCTCTCCCAGTCTCTCTCAAATCCCTCTTTCAATATTTTTACATCAAAATCCAATCAATTTGAATGGTTTTTCATTCCATTAACATCTTTAAGGTATTTTTAAACTCTTTTCGTTGATTTAGATCATTAGATTATGTTTTGGAGAGTTTTATGCTCTTGGTTGGAATTTTCATCATAGGGGTTGAGAAAACTTAATTTTTGTCAAATTCTTGTATGGGATTGGTTTCTTTTGATGATTTTCTTTGGATGTTGGCCCCTTGTGGCAAAAAGAACATGTATTAAGGGTGGATTTCATGTTGTTCATGCATTGTTTTACATTGTTGTTCATAGTGTGCACACTAGGTGTTTGATAAAATGCCTCTTAGACATTTTCTCGCTTGTTTGGACTCCGATGAGTACCAAACTTTGGGGTTTCTCATGTTTCCTCATTAGGAACATGTTTGGTTCATTGGTTGTGTATTTAACACACCTTGCCCCACAAGTGCTTTTTTCATGCATTGGTCATGCATTGCACATAGCCACCTTTTGCACACACCTTTGCTACCCTTGTCATGCATTGGTCTATACCTTACTTCTTCATCCTAGCATGTCATGTTTACCTTATGCTGTGTAGAATTTTACTTTGTCTTCGGTTTGAGCTTCATTTTCTCATTCATCTCGCACCCCTCATGCATCATTATCATTATTCATACTTTCATCTCTTGCCCTATTTTCTCCTTGACCCTTTGTCTATTCCTAACAAAAAGGGGGAGAGTATACTCTAGAGAGTATGCCGAAGTGTTTTTGTCATTTCTATATGACTCTTGTGCACGTCCTTAGGGGGGAGAAATTCTATTTCTCATGCACATTTGTAAAGGGAGAGATATTCCATAAGGGAGATGCATATACCAAAGGGGAGAAGACATTGAGTTAATAAGAAAACTTTGTTTTATTTGTTTCTCTTTATGTTTGTTTTCTTGTATTGCATCGTGTTTGTGTATTGGACATGCATACATCCTTATGCTATTGTGCTTCATTGAATGCATGTTCAAATGATCATTTGCTTTGCTATATGATCATTGTAGTCATTTCTATATGACTATTTTGGTGGATGATCAAGTTGCTCACATGTTTCACATCATGTTTACTTGATCGCAATTTACTTATTACATTATACTTGTTCTTTTATTACTTGCTTTATCTTAAGGGTCTAATATGTTTTGTACAAGTGTTTTAGGTTACAGGTATATATGTTCCAAGTTCATCACAACTCCTATGCTTCATGATAGGGAGAGTGATATGATAAGGGGAGAAAAAGAGAAAGAGCTTTATGTTATATTAACTACGCTTTACTCATAGTTCATGATTATGCTTAGCTATTTAAAATATTTTATATATTTGTGCCCATGTTGCTTTTGTAAACTTTTAGGGTTTGTTTCCATGAGATTTGTAGGCTTTTATGGTTTGTACCATGCTTATGCAACCTTTATGTTTTGTTGCCTAGTACTTTTAGCTAAATGTTATGTATTTTCTTTAAGTACTCTCACTCTTGTGCCCCAATAGGATCTTGTTCCTAGATGCATATACTTTATGTATTGTGCATTAGTTGAGTGTTGGGCATGCAAGTGATTTGCATTGTGCTTATTGGCTTGTATGTTTGGATGTTCATTCCAAGTATGAATGAGCATTGTGGTCACTATTTTATAGTGATTGCTTGTTTGGTCAAACCATGGTTTATTTCTCATTCCATTTTGCTTGATCACATTGTGCTTGCCTCATATGCATTACAAGTTTTTCTACATACAATGATCATATTGTGTTATTGTGTTTCAGGAAATTCTTGTTCATATGATTCAAGAACTTATCAGATTCTAGAGTTAGGTGTGAGTGAGTTTTGTTCAACTATTCTCAATTCACATGTTAAGTCTAGAGTTTGTTTTAGGATTTTGTCATGGAATAGCCAAAGGGGAAGATTGTAAGGTTGAATTTTATTAACCATCTTGTTGGCTTTATTCCGTACCAAATTTGCTTGTATTTTAGCAATTAGTAACCCTGTATTTAGGTGGGAATCATGTAAAGGTAGTGAGTGAGAGAGTGTGAAGAAATGCTCAAGATTGTGCAAAAATGCAGAGACTCGCGGCTAGGACTCGCGGCTAACTCGCGACTGGCAAGCCGCTAAAGCTGGCACACGTGTGATGCAGGGGAGCTGAAGAGTCATGCCAGTTGTTACACTACAGGACAAAAGTCCCAGGCTGGCCAGGCCGTTAGCTCACAACTTGAACTCGCGACTCAGTCCAGTCGCGAGGCCAAGTCGCCAGACCACCCTATTTGGGAAAAACTAACTCTTCGCATTCATTTCTCACCCCACTATATATAGACCCTTATACCCACGAAATATAAAGAGCTTCTAGAGAGAATTTTGAGAGAGAAACCCTAGAGAAAAACAAGATTGACTCATCCACAATCTTCACAAAGAGACTCTTCAAATTCCTCTACTCTCACCCTCTCCATTGTTACATCCTTGAGAGGTTCATTACCAAAACCTTTTCTCACCATACCCACATCTATAAGAAGGCCATTTGTTGTTTGGAAAGCAGTTAGGAAGGGACCAATTTCATATTGGTTGATGCTATGGTTTATAGCGGAATCTTGTAAGCTAAAGAAGAAATAGGTTCAGCGTAACCTCGTTGGAGTAGGAGCTTGGAAGGGCTTAGGTACATTGGGTAGATTAGGCTTGGAGGGTCTTCTGCTGTTCATGTATCCCAACTACATTTTTTAGTGGATTGTTTACCGCTTGGAGGGCGGCGGAGAGGTTTTACGCCGAGGGCTTCAATTTCCTCTTCGATAACACATCGTGTGTTGTCCTTGTGTTTGCATTTCTCTTCCCTAAATCTTTTCCATTTAATTTCTGTTATGGATGTGATTTTATTTGGTTTAGATTATTTATCAATTCTGTATTAAGCTTATGTTCATATTCCGCACATTAATTGTTTGACATTAAACTTGAATTGGTAATTTGTAAATTGGGGGTCTAAACGTTCATAGTGTTTTATATACACTAATTGAACTTTCACACATGACCATAGAAGTCGTGCATTTCTCCCTTATGGTCCCCTTCGGTGCATACACCACTATTTTGGGTTACATGACGATTATCTAGGTCCCTTGTATGGAACTTTACATTATTGACCATACAAACTATGTACTCCTTCACATGCGGTTTAGGACCATTTGCTAATGACCATAACTGTTTAGTAGCTTTTGGTGACTCGTAAAATTTCAATCTATTCATCTATAATGACATACAACAAGTGATATTAATTAGTAATAAGCAATGACGAAACTATTTAAATGTTTAAATTTTATTAGTGTGTGATTAAATTTCAAATGTCTTACACATTCTTTGAACCACTTGGGAAACTCTTGTCGTTGGATTTTAGTTATGGCTTCTCCAGTTGGATTATGCAATGTACTTTTATGTTCACTGTTAAAAATAAGGTAATTTATTTTCAGCTAAACATTGCAGATAATATCAAAACTTGATCAAACAATACATGCATATGAAATCACATACTTTAAATAAGGTTTTAGCTCAGGACTATTGTGCAACAAGTACCAATGAGCAGTATCAAGCAAATCCTAAGACAAGTTGCCATCATTCCGCCTACCACCTGTAGGTCGGGCAGTCTGTGAAAAAACTATCAATTCTTCGCTAGATTCACCAAAATCTTCATTTCTTTCTCTCCGATTATGCACAGTTTCGATCCCATCAATATACAAAGACCAGTTGTTAATACATTCTTTGAGAATGTAAGCCTCTGCAATTGAACCTTCTGGTCGAGCTCGGTAGGAAACGTATCTTTTCAATTTTCCAAGGTACCTACGAGGAAAAAATACGCACATTGTGTGATTTTATACCACATGAGAAAGATGCAATTGATGGATGCATCAAAGGATCTAATTACCTTTCAATTGGGTACATCCATCGATATTGTACTAGACCTCCTAGAATTGCTTCTCGAGGTAAGTGAACAGTAAGGTGGACCATAACATCAAAGAATGCTAGAGGAAAGAACATCTCAAGCTTGCATAGTATAAGAACTATACGTTCTTCTAGTTTCTCCAATTCACTCTGCTTTAAGGTCCTTGAGTATAAGTCTTGGAAGAAGCTGCCTAACTCAAACAATACAATACTAATGTCTTTATGTGCAAACCTTCGCAACCCAATAGGAAGAATTCGTTGTAGTAGCACATGACAATCGTGGATTTTCAAACTAGATAATCTACCATTTTTGGCATTCACTGACCTTGATATGTTGGCTGCATAGCCATCCGGATACTTGACTGATTTCAAAAAGTCATAAAAACTACACCTTTCATTTGAGCTTAATGAAAAGAAAGCTCGAGGCTTGTTATATGATCCATCAGGACGTTGTTTCAAATGCAACGTGTGCCTAAAGTTCATATTTTGCAAGTCTATCCATGCTTTGTCAGTATCCTTGTTTCTCCTCTTAATGCCTAACAAAGTACCGTAAGTACTCTCACTAATGTTCTTCTCCACATGCACGACATCAATGTTGTGCTTAAATTTCTTATTTTTCCAATATGGAAGCTTGTACAAAATACTTACCTTTGACCAATTTGGCTCCCCAATGAGTTGTCTCTTCTTGTTATTTGGATACTTTCCTAAAATTATATTTGGCATTCTATCTAGCTGCTCTTGTATCTTTCTCACTTGTAACTCTAAAGATCTCTTCCGTTTCTCTGATAAACCATTATGCAACCAACTATGTCTCCAATGATGTTCCATAGGCAAATAAACTCTATGGTTAATGAATCCAATTTTACTTTCCAAAGCTTCTAAATATAGTTTATCGTTGCAAGTGTAATAAGAATGATAACCCTTTGTCCCCCACCCAAACACATTACCAAATCCAGGATAGTCATGTATTGTCCACAACAAAGTTGCATGCATCTGAAAATGCTCTTTACTATAAGCATCATAAGTTTCTACACCTTCTTCCCACAACTCCTTTAACTCGTTAACCAATGGTTTCAAGTAAATGTCAATCTCATTTCCTGGTTGATGGGGACCAGGAATAAGCAAGGACAACATAAAATATGGCTCTTTCATAACCAACCAAGGCGGTAGGTTATAGGGGACAAGTATGACAAGCCGCATACTATAGTTGTTGTTCATATTCGCAAAAGGGTTAAATCCATCTATAGACAACCCTAGCCTTACATTGCGAGGTTCGAGGGCAAAATCAGGATGTTGCAAATCAAACTCCTTCTACTTCTCACTATCAGCTGGATGCCTCATTATCCCATCGTCCACGCGTTTGTCTATATACCATCTCATGTCCTTAGCTCTTTGGCCTGACATGTACAATCTACTCAGTCTCAGTGTCAACGGGAAGTAATGCAATATCTTATGAGGAATCATCTTACCTTGGACATGTGTATCCTTGTACTTAGGCGCCTCACACACCGGATATTTATCAAGGTTTTCATTTTCCTTCCAAAATAGTGCACAATCATTTTTTCATGCATCTATATGCTCGTATGACATGCCCAAGTCATGTAATATCTTCTTTGCTTCATAAGTTGACCTTGGAACCAAGTTACCTTTCGGTAAAACCTTTGTCAGCAATTCTAGCATTATATCAAGTCCCTTATTACTCAAGTTGGTCATTACCTTCACATTCAACATCTCAATAACAAACTTCAAGATACTATAATCAGTACAACCAGGATACAACTCACGCTTTTCATCTTCCTCAAGTTTGTCAAAATGATGCACCTCCTCATCTTCGGTTGCATTTCTTATTTCCCCTCTAATTTGGTCACCTACCAAGGCATCGATACCATCCATATGATCACCATCCGACATTTCATTATCATGAATGTTCTCGTTCAATACACAAGGTTCTACATGATTATACCAATTAATGTAAGATTGCATAATCCCACGATGAAGCTAATGGATAAGCACAATATGAGGAGATTGTCGACAGCAATTCGCATAGTGAATACACGGGCACAGAATATTACCACTCAAGTCTACAACCACTCTTACAAAATTAATAAATGCATTGACTCCTTCAATATATGGATAACTTAATCTGCCATCGGGTGTCTTACCCATTGTCATCCAATTTTTATCCATGTTTGACTACAATTACAAGATGAATGCTACTTTTGTAAAATAAGGACAACTTATGCATAATATATTCTAACATCTAAGTCTATAAGCTACTTAGATAAAGTTCTATCCTATTCATGAATGCACAAGTCTATATTAATACTTAAACAAATATACATTGCACACACAAATATACACTCCCAATATGAATTTAAACCACCTTATAACACCATGCAAGCCACTCGCTTGCTCCAACACAACAACCCACCACAAAACCAATCTCAAACATCACAAGTACAATGCTTAAAAGTATTAAAATCGAATAAAGGAACATAATTGCTACTAATCAACAAGTTTCACTCACATTTGCAAGAAATTAAAAAAACTCCCAATATGAATTTAAACCACCTTATAACACCATGCAAGTCACCTGCTTGCTCCAACACAACAACCCACCACAAAACCAATTTCCAACATCACAAGTATATATAGAGTTTTATAAGTTTTTAACTAGAATATACTTACTTTGTTCAAGCTAAGTTTACAACTTTCAGAAAAAATCCAAAGTTAACTTGTGTTCTTCACCTTGTTCCTCACAATTTCTTTAGCCACAAAAGAGAGAGAGCTGGAGATAAAAGAAAGATAACTTTTAGTGAATAGTTAAGTAGACCCAAATTTAAAATACATATTCTTTATTCTTTTTCCCGTTTCTAAACAGTGGTATTGCTTAGAATTCAATATTGAAAAGATTGAAACCCCACTTTGTGGTATCAAGTCCCCACATTTCCCTTCGTTCATATTGCTAGTAACCAAACCCAATCATACCTCAAAAATATTCCTAATGTTTAATTAGTCAACACAAAACATGGAGTTAAGATACCAAGGGCCCACACCCAACATTTGATAAGCCTCCCAATGATCTAATGGCTGCAGTCATCAACACATTCTATGTATCAATAGGATTTCACTCGCATGCAACACATAGAACAGTGAAGCTTTACCTCTTGATGGAGACAATGCAAGAATTTCAATAAAAAGATGACTCTAAATCTAGAATACCATAGATTTACATAATAAATAATAAGTAGATAATTGACATAAAGTCATTAGAATTAGGTAAATCACAACCAGCATTGAGAAAAAGAAGGAAACACAATGTTATAGTAAATAAATGTCTTAAATTACCCTATCAAGAAGTCTTTCATGCTTAGGTATTCTTACCGTTGGAGTTGACAAACTTTGCCACAAAATTAGTTACCTACACTAACAACCCAATAGGAAGTGAAAAGTATGATACTGATTCATAAGAATGAATATTAATGAATAATTAATGCATGAATATTAATAAATAATTAATATTAATGAATGAATATTAATAACTATTAATATTAATGAATGAATCTAATTAATGAATGAATATTAATAAATAATTAATGAATGAATATTAATATTAATATTAATTAGATCACATGTAAAAAAAAAGAAAAAAGGAAATCTGATTCATAAGAATCAAAGCTAACTAAGCACTTAAGCTAAAAATTGAAGTAGAAGTCATTCACAAATACTGAGAGATTAAGGAAAAAAAATAAGCAATCGGACTGAAAAGTCAAATAGAGAGTGGTACTTTTCTTGGTCGAGGAGTGTAGCGCCTGTGCGAGGAAGGCGAACGATCGCTGGCGCGAAGGGGAGGCGAACAGTTGCCGGTACAAAGGGGAGGCAAAGCATCACCGAAGGAAGGCGAAGCATCGCCGGTGCGATGGAAGGTGAAGCGTCGTCGGTGCTAAGGAAGGCGAAGCGTCGCCGGTGATTTGGAGACCTATATCGGTGAATTGATGGACGAGCTCAGGTGACATCGATTTCTTGGGTCGGCGAGCTCAGGCGACGTCGATTCCTGGTTCGGCAAGCTCAGGCGACGATGGTTCCTGGGTCGGCGAGCTCAAGCGACAGTTTGTTTGAATCAGGTGAAAATCAGCGCTGATAGGTATTTTTTTGTTTTCGTATTTTTTTTTTACCAAAAACTCTAGAAGAATGGCGCTGATAGGTATTGAAATAGGGCTAGTTTGGGAGTATTTATAGTGGTCTTTAGTGACAAAATGTTTTCGTCGCTATTGCCCACTTCTAGCAACGAATTTCGATTTCGTCACAAAAGGAGCCAGAATTTGTTATGCTTTTAGCGACGAAATTCAAATTTCATCACTAAAGAAACCATATTTTGTTAAGATTTTTAGCGATGAAATTCAAATTTCGTCGCTATAGCATACTTTTAGTGACGAATTGTGGTTTCATTGCTAAAACTATGAAATGAAAAACCATGATTATTTTTAGTGACAAATATTTTTTGTCGCTAATTCTTCCTTATAGCGACGAAAGGATTTTCGTCACTAATACCATCCACAGCAATACCTATAGTGACGAAATATTTCGTCATTAAAAAAAATCAACTTTTAGCGATGAAATATTTCATAGCTATAGATTAATTAAACTTGCGCCAAAGTTTCCCTCCCCTAGCGCCCATTTTTCAGATCACAATAGTGACGAAATTTATTTTTCGTCACTAAATGTTATAATTTTGTTCATTATTAGTGACGAAATTGATATTTCGTCACTAAAGCTGTATTTTTAGCGACGAAAAATATTTCCTCACTAATTTTCGTCGCTAAAAATACATTTTGTTGTAGTGAGATGATCAAAAGAAGTAGGAAGCGACGCTAATAAGAGTAATGCTTTATCTTCGTCCTGTTGAGATGCTCCAACAGTTCAGAACCCTCCTTCATATGCAAACTATATAGTTGCTTCTTCACGTACAACTTGTTCATCAGATTCTTTCTCATATAAAGACCTTCTAGTTTTTTCCAAACCTCCTTTGCAGTCTTTGCTTCTAGGATGTTGTGAATGACTTCATCACCTAGGTTGAGACGAATAGCGCTAGCTACTTCTCATCCATCTCTACCCATTCTACATCCTTCATCATTTCTGGTTTCTTCTTCTTCCTAAGCAAGGCCTTATGAACTCCTTGTTGAATTAGGAAATGCTTCATCTACCTTTGCCGAAGAGAAAAATTTCCGTTACCACAAAACTTCTCTACATCATACTTTGTGCTTGACATCTTTACTATATTCAAAGTATTGAATCCTAACCTGGTTTTGATACCACTTGTTGTGCAGATAACACTCCAAGACTTAAATCAATAACAGTAAATAAGCGGAAATTAAATAACAAGCACACACAAAGAAAACAAGAATTTACGTGGTTCGTCAAACTGCTTACCTCCACAACGATGACAGAGAAATTTCACTGAAAAAAATAGAGAGATACAATAGTGCACAAGAACACTCTCAAGAAACTTACATCCCAATTACACCGTAGCATTCTCTCACATAAACAATAAGAATAGAAGCTAACTGCCTCTCTTTTTCTCTATTTTCTCTTATGCGGCTGCACTTACTAGGTTAATAGAATTCTTGATCTCTCTATCCCATACAACACAAACCTAATATATATATTTATATATGTCATAGGTCGACAACACTAGGAGTTACATTCCTAGTTGTATTCGGTCATACTTGACAGACTTACAAGCAATGGGCCTTAGGGCTTTAGCGGCAATTCAAGCCAAAAATTGAACCCACATCAACAATGAATCAATCAACAAGACTGCTTAGCTAGCATAGCAATATTGTCATAGGTCGGCAACACTAGGAGTTACATTCCTAGTTGTATTTGGTCATACTTGACAAACTTACAAGCAATGGGCCTTATGGGCTTCAGTGGCAATTCAAGCCACAAATTGAACCCACGTCAACAATGAATCAATCAACAAGACTGCTTAGCTAGCATAGCAATATTGAAAGCATGGATATCTCTAAAACCCACTCCACCCCTATATTTCGACTTGCATAGTTTGTTCCAACTTATTCAGTGGATCTTCTTCTCATTACTTGTTTGACCCCACCAATATTTGGCCATCATGGAATTTAAGTCATCACACGGGGACTTTGGTATTTTGAAAATACTCATAGTATAAGTAGGAATTACTTGGGCAACGGATTTAATAAGAATTTCCCTTTCCGCTCTAGAGTTAAATTTTTCCTTCCATCCCGTTACTCTCTTAGCAATCTTGTCATGCAAACCTCTGAATGTGTTCACTTTTGATCTCCCTACTACCATAGGTAGGCTTAGAGTTCAAATCTTCTCCTCCCCCAATTATAATTATTGAATATTATATATATAAAGCCATATTTTAGAAAATTAGGAATACTTTAATTGTGTAATTAATAGTGCACATTTAGGGACATATATTTTGTTAGGATTTAAGGGCCTATGCTTTACACGACAGAAACAATAACTAAATGTTTCATAGATAAATATTTAAGTGATCTTTCATTATATGAAAGATCGATAGAAAATATAGGCAATCTAAATAATAAGAAAGCAACGATCAACAATAAAAATCTTCTTATCAAAAAAAAAAAAAAAAAAAAAAATAAAAATTTTATTTTTAAAAAGCGATTGATCATGATCAAGTCCAATCTATAGAAAATAGCCCTCTATGATACGTGACACCTCAGTCTATCGTATGTCCACAGTAATATTTATTTCCACATCACAATTAAACATAAGCCCCAAAACTAGAGAGTGTTCCAATAAATATATCTGATGTTAGAAGATTACCTTAGATTTGTCCCTCGTCTCTCCTCCATCTACTATGATTTTCTTTATAAGAATCTTGAAATATTAGCCGAAGTTGAATGGTCCTAATCTCTAATATGCATGATAAGTGCATATTATAACTGACTAAATTTCCAATCCGCATTTAAATATTGTATTTTGGATTATCTATTGGCACAATAAAAATTTTTGGAAGTTAGTATGCGACAAGAAAAGTTTGTATTCAACGGTTGTATTTCAATTCTATGCAAACGTAATGACTCTACCTTTTTTTAATTAATAGGATTACTAACGATTTTGTAGCATAGTCCATGGACGTCTATAATTTAACTAAAAAAATTCATCAATTTTTATAGTCAATTCAATTCAATTAATTCTCTTCAAAGATGAATTTATGGATTGAATGATTAATAATATCCGATTAGCATGAAAATTAACATACATGTTAAGAACATATAAAATATGTAATCCAACGTTTGAATTTTTAAAACATGAATTCAATAGCAAGTTATTGAGTAATATAATATTGTTTAAAATTAATAAAGTGTAAATTAAATGCAACTCTATATTACTTTTATTTTATTCTAATAATACATTGAAAGCTACTTTTGAGTTCCTGATTAATTCATGAAAGCTACAATGTCTTGTCTTAGATATCAAGGTTTTATTTATTATTTATTTATTTATTTTTTAGAAAGTAATGAATTATTAACATAAGTTTTTAAAGTGGCTTAAAAGAGTTAGGGTATGTTTGGTAAACTGTAATAGGGGCTGTAATGTAATAGTTATTCCTATGGTTTAGTTATGTTTTTATTACAAGGAATAGTCATTCCTTATGAATAACTATTCTTCAAAATGAAGAATAATTATTCCTCTTTAAAAGGTTGTATTACTTATTCCTTAGTGAGTGCAATAATTTCAAAATTTAATATATTTCCAAATAAACAAACTTTCCATATACATCTAACAATTATAAAATATATATATATATATATTATAAAAAATAACACATATCTCTTTTAAATTTAAAAATAATAATTTTTAAGGAAATATAATTTTATGAGTAAAATATTTCCTAAAATAAATCTTAAGTTTCATTTTAATATTATAACTTACAACCAAACTAATGAATAAGTTTAGTTATTACATTACAAAACATTTTATTTCTAGTGATAAATATTACAATTCATATTGTAATCCTTATTTAGTGTACCAAACGTACCCTTAGGGCATGTTTGGTAGACTGTAATAGGCGCTGTAATGTAATAATTATTCCTATGATTTAGTTATTCTTTAGTTTGGTTATATTTTTATTACAAGGAATAATCATTCCTTATGAATAGTCATTCTTCAAAATGAGGAATAATTATTCCTCTTTAAAATGTTGTATTAGCTATTCCTTAATAAGTGCAATAATTTCAAAACTTAATATATTTCTAAATAAACAAACTTTCCATATACATCTAACAATTATAAAAATAAAAAATCATAAAAAATAACACATATCTCTCTTAAATTTAAAAATAACAATTTTTAAGGAGATATAATTGTATGAATAATAAATTTCCTAAAATAAATGTTAAATTTCATTTTAATGTTATAACTCACAACCAAACTAATGAATAGGTTTAGTTATTACATTACAACATATTTTATTCCTAGTAATAAAGATTACAATTTTTGTTGTTATCCCCATTTAGTGTACCAAACGTACCCTTAGTGTGATGTAGTAGAAACTAAAGAGGGTAACTGGGTAAGAGTTGAAGCCCAGTACTGATTGGAGTTACTTAAATTGATATTTATGGGTCTAGGTTTTTTGATAATCTGGGTCAATGTTGGACTTTAAAAAGATACAACCAATCATGTGAAGTGAAAAGCATATTCACTCTTTTTGTGAAGCATACGCCCTTTTTCCGCTATACGTTTGCAGCGAACATCAGATTTTTTTTTATTCTTTATTAAGGGACGAGCCCACTAACTTGACGGGCCAGTAATATGCTTATTTTTAACTTGTAAGAAATACGAAAACAAAGCCAATTTTCCTTAAAAAAAAAAAAAAAAGTATGAAAACAAAGCCATTAACAATTGTTGAGGGTCATTTTCTGAAAATCCAAGAAGAAAGAAGAAAGCCCAGCAACAAGGGCAACAAAGGGTTGGCAAACAGATGGCAAAACAATTAGACCCAAGTGGCAGGAATAATGAATCACAGGCTCATGAAATAAACAAATGGGCCTTGAAGATGCAAATGGGCTTAAAGAAGCCCGAAAAAAGAAAAATAGCATACCCATGGGCAGCATATGATAGAGAAAAGTGAGAATGGGCCACTGCAAGCCCAAAGTAATGCAAACAAAGAAAGTAAGGGGTTAATGGCAGATCCATGAACCCCAAGGACGAGAATAAGGTAATTGGGTCAGGAAAGCCCAACGAAATTAGTAAAAACCCATGAGAATGCAGAGCTAGTAAAAGGGCTAAGGAAGTCCAAAGAAAGCAAATGGGCCAAGGATGCCCAAAGGAAAAACAAAAGGGACACAGGAGCCCATAAGTAGGAGAACCAATGGCCATGCCAAGCCACTGGGGGAAAGAGTAAGTGGTTGGCCTAAAGAGGCCCAACAGGATTGAGTCATTATAGCAGGAATGACAGAGTAATATGGCAAGAAGTAAGGCCCAGTATCAAATAAAGGCCAACTCCTAAGGGGAGCGGGAAATCGAAAAGCAGCTCACATAAAAGGTCAAAGAAAATGGACGACAGACTATGCATGCAAGTCTCTAGACCACGGCAGACGAATGAGCAACAGGCAGATTTTGGACACACACGGAAGAGAGGTATGCACAAGGCCCAGGCACTGCTAGTCTGTACCCAGCCAATACAGGGCATGGTGAGGTTGTGGGTCAGAGGTAAGAGGGCATGGTTTGGTGGTGGGGAGAGGGGAAAAATCTATTCTTTGAGGTTCCTGCTTAGGCTCTTTTAGGGGAAGTGTCCTGTTGGGATGACATACAACTCAAAAGAAGCAAGCTGAGTTGAAACCATTAGGTGCATGCCATGAGGGATAGGGAGAGAAAAAGAACCAAGATCGTGGCAGGAAAGGGTGCCACGGCAGACAAACAAACAAAATACCCTTCTTTGTCTGGTGATGGGGGGTGGCACTCAGACGGACCAGTGGTAGTCGGCAAGTACACCTAGACCAGACAAAGGAAGTTAAGGGCTAAAACAGTAAAATCCAGTTACGGCAGGCACTATAAAAAGAGACCATTGCCGTGAACAAAAAACAACAACGGGAACCATAACTAAAGAATAGGGATTTGAAAAGATATACTAGGAAATAGAAAAGAAACGAGTGTGAGGGAAAGAAAGAAAAGAGAACAACCAAAAAAAAAAAAAAAATAGATAGAGAGTTAGAACAGCAGGCGTGCACCAATAGATTAATTCCCTCTCTCCCTCGCAAAAATCCTGCTCTCTGTCAAAATCAAAAGGAGTCCTTTGTGCATCAACCATTCAGGTCCATTTCCCTCAAGGTAGTTAATTTCCATGGTAGGACTTTCCTGGGAGATTAATTGCATTGAAAAGAAACGTTCTTTCCTCTCTGGTTTTGCTCCTGCGGACCAAATTCAATCTGACTTTTTTATTTTTTGATTCACCCATATATATTACCATTTGTTCCCTTTATTCTTTTCTAAAAGTAATTATTATTACTGTGATTATGTTTCTTGAAAAAGGATCATTTGGTCATTTTCTATTAAGTAACCAGGATATTTTATTTTGTTATTATTATATCTGTCTGCCACAACTTATCTGAAATAGCTCTGCCTGCCGCAAGCATGTTCTTGGCAAACGAGGTATAGTTTGCATGCAAGCCGGACCAAATTGAGTTGCAGTTGGACCGGTCCCAACTCCCGTATCCAAAAAACTTGGGCTTAGTGCAACAGAAAGCAACCCAACACTACAAGCAAGGCCCACCACTTTATAACAATGACTAAGTAATCTCCAACTCTTCATGAATTCTTTAATTCCGAACGTCTAACCTTTTCCATGTAATTATATGTACTTATAATAAAATAGTCAAATACTCTAAAAACTTTTAACACTATCATTAATCCAAAAAAAATTAATAATAATAATAAAGTGACATAAAATAACTATATTTTTCAAACTATTACATATTTACTAAACACTATTAATTAATACCTATTATAACATTATTTGTTTGGTTTTTTTTTTTTAGAGTTTTTTTTTTTTAAATAATTCGATAGTTACAATGGGCCGGGAGAGAGCATTTCAATCATGAATGTTATGAATACACAAAAAAAATAACCAATTAAATTTTAAGACTTTTGGCTACATAAATTATTTTGACATGATAATAATTCATTTTTAATTAGTAGTAAGTTACACGTGTCATCCATAAATTTTTTTTTATTGATAAGTTACATATGCATCGATTGAATCTTGGACCAACACATTCCTTACTCCTTTTTTAAGGAATGGAATTTCCATTTGAACGAAAGCTCATAGCTATTAGGAACATTTAAACAAAATACTGCTAGAATACCCTATTTCATATGAAATATTATTCACTCTAGACTATTTTTTATCATTGTTATTGTTATTGGTAGTGACTTACTCGTTTAACCGGGCTCAAAGGCATTTAATTTCCACAATTGTTTTTAGGATGTCCAAACAAATATTTACAAGAATACAGTAAATGGGTGAAAATAGTTGCAAAAATAGTTTCCTATTGAGACTATAGGTGCTTGTAATTGAAGCCAATTGATATCTATTTTGCTTTAAGAAGAATGGTTTGAGGTTTAATGATGCAGGCTATGATGGACTAACAGTTTAGGCTTAGGTTGTGAAATGCAGAATCTCTGGAATAACACTAAAGGCTAGAATTTTATTCAATAATCAAAAAAAAAAAAAAAAAAAAAGTTTAACAAATGAGGCCAATCTGTTTAAGTCATGAGCTGGTTACTTCAGCCATTTTTCTGTGTTGGTGAATACTTCTACTTCTATATGACCGACATTAGACTCGTTAGATATTACAAAGGCTTAGTTATATAACTTATATTGTAGTGAGAGTAGTCCTCAGCTTTTTTTGGTTCTTGACGAGAATGGAGAATGGACACCCACCCACCTCTCCTAGCTAGGGTATATACATATCAGAATTATGATTGGCCCATTCATCCTAAAGCAACTCGATTGGCTCGAGATTAGCTTAATTCCTATCAGTTTAAGCTGTATTAACCAAATTAAATCCTAACCAACTAATTGCAATATTTGGATGTTGCACAAATAATGGTTTGGTTTTTGGTTACAATTTAGTCCAACTAACTTTGACCCTTAATCACGCAATTGTTACAACTTGAACTTGCATCTTGAAAATGACCTGGATCTTTAGTTTAGCATCTTAATTTATTTAAGTTATAGTTGGCTTGGCTGCTAGAGAGTTGTTAAACCACAATATATAGGGCAGGCTGCTGCAATGCCCTAACTGATTGCATTTGATACTTAGACTGTCATTTGTTGGTTACATGTTATTGCCTCTTAGCCTCCATCATTTTACACACTTGTAATTATTATATATATAATTTAATTTTATGTTTTGTCCCCTAAAAATAAAATATGACTTCACTATTAATTTTACGTATAAAATATGAGATATTGGGGATGGGACGCACGGTACCCTCCATGGGAATCCTACTTATCCCCTCCATTAATGGAGGAAAACAAAATTTAATTTGCGTTTGTTTTCATCAATTTTTCGTTCTCCACTATGTATAGAATCCAAGACCTCTAGTATTTGATCGGTGGCCTCCAGTTCATCGAGCGATGACTACAGGCCATTCATCCTTCCTAGTATTTGATCGGTGAATGATTTCCTCTCCAAGATGTCAAAGAAAGTGTTTGGTAATTTTCACCCCCGTTACCATATTCTAGACGATGTTCCCATTAGGATGGCGGGTAAAAGGGAGAAGTGTTATTTTGGTTGAACTGCGGACATCAGCTTTTACGAAGCCGTCTTCATGGCGGGGCTGAGGTTGCCCTTTGCAGAATTGCACTAACGGTTGGCGGACCATCTAGGCATGTCTGTCTAGCAAATTTACCTTAATGCTTGGAGGATTTTCCTTGGGGCAGAGGTGCTATGGGGACAGATGAATGGAGGTCGCCGTCGTCTTACTCTTGATGAATTCTTTTTTTGTTATAAACCCCAGCAAATTACAGGTTCAAAAGGTTTGTTCAACTTCGTCATTCGTAAGCCGATGCTGAAATTGGTAACAGACGTCCCCGACTCCAATTGTGATTAGAAGAGTCGGTATTTTTTTTGTTCAAGGCTCGAATTGGGTGTGTAGGCCCGATGAGTGGGATAGTATAGGGGATGAGTATGACAATACATGGGGTGTTTTGAACAATTTTGGTGAGTCGTCGGTCCTAGCATAATTCGTCTGTATTTTATTTCTTCTTACTAACTCATCGTGTTTTCTTTTTCTCAGACCAAGTACGTCTGTCAATTAGTGAGGAAGAGTTTGATTTTTTGCAATGCATCCTTGCTATCCCCCTTGTGTAGAGGAGTTGGAAGAAGCTGGTTAGACTTGACAGCCTGCACGCTTTTTGTGGCAGACCAGTTCCAACAAACAAGGCAAGGAGGCTAGACACTCAATCCCGATGATGTAAGTGTTGTTTTCCCTTCTCCTTTTAATGGTTCGTCCTTCCTTAATTGATTCGTCAGTCCTAGCATAATCTGTTTGTATTTTATTTCTTCATACTAACTTGTCGTGTTTTCTTTTTCTCAGACTAGGTACGTCCGTCAATTAGCGAGGAAGAGTTTGATTTTTTGCAACGCATCCTTCTATCCCCCTTATGTAGAGTAGTTGGAAGAAGCTGGTTACACTTGACAGCCTGCACGCTTTTTATGGCAAACCAGTTCCAACGGACAAGGCAAGGAGGCTAGACACTCAATCCCAACGATGTAAGTGTTTGTTTTCCCTTCTCCTTTTAATGGTTCATCCTTCCTTAACCGATTTGTCGGTTGTAGACACCGCATTTTGTACCCCTTATGACTCGAGCCCCCGTTCCCTAATGATGCCTAAACTCTAAGGCCCAAAGCCAGTTTAGAGCCCTAATCAGATATCAAATTAACTTAAGGAGTGTTAAAATGGAAAATATTACATTTTAAATGAGCAAAAATCTATTTTTGAAAATAAATTACCAAAGTGGCCCTCGACTCACGTATATGGGTAGTAGCCTGTGTACGCGGGCCAAAGCATGCGTACATAGGCATACTCCTGCGTACGCAGCTAGGGTTTCATAAACATAAAAAAGGCAAGTTTTCTGCAATAATGGTTGAGGTTTGGAATGAATTCCACATTGTCTGGGAGCCGTTCCAAACCCTAGACATATAGGATTATTTTAAGGGCCGTTAAAGCGGACACAAGTTGTACAAGTGTTGAGCAAAGTTTGTTCAAACAAATTGTGACTGGAGACAGAGTTTTGCCCTAGTTCATAGTTCTTGTGAAGAAGTTGCTGTGTTTGTGCACCGTAGAGTTTTGTGACAAGCATCTTCTGGATCTTTATCGTTTGGATGAATTGAAGAACTTTGAAGCCAACAACTTTCTCTAGTTGGTGATTGAAGTCACATACTGGAATTCGCGCAATTGGTTAGTCACGTACTGGGAGCCATGCATTACAAGGAGAGATTGTCACTACAGAACAAGTCCAATTGGGTATTGGGGTAAGGGTTCAACTGTATGTTGGTATAAGGTACTGGGATTCCTTTAGTTGTAACCACTTGTTATGATAATAGTGGATTCTCGGGAGTGGTGACCTTAAAATCACCCAGTGGGGTTTTTGCCGTGTAGATTTTCCCCATTTGTAAACAAATCACCGTGTCAATTTATTTTTCACTGCATACTTAGTTTAATTGGTGATTTGTTTGTGCTACCACCGTTTGCATGTGAATTTGATTAATTAATAAAATTGGCTAATTAATCAATTAATTCATCACAAGGGGTCAATACGTTTTTGGCCTATCAATCCTGAAAAGGAATGTGCCGATGCCTACACCCTTTTGTAAGAGCACCAAGTTTTCTGATCTCTCACAGTGGCGACTCTGCTTGGGATGTCGAGGGCAAAACTTCACATTAGACTTTAAATGACCAATTAAATACCCTTGTGTTTGTATGATATTTCTTGCTTGTCTGGTATTGCTTATGTTCTGGTATTGCTTATGTTTGTATATTGTTTGTATAATATTTTGTTTGAAATGCCATGTTGGTTGTTAAAAGCTTTCCCTAACTATCATTGTGTGTGCCATCAAATAACAAATATGTGTGCACCCATCTCAACATCTTGTGGTAGTAACCATGGATCACCGGTCTTCATTAGATTCGGGTACCCAGTGGTGAACTCACCAACTCATAGCCCAAAGTCACTGGATCATTTCTTGTTGACTAAAAGAGATAAACCATGCCATTTGGACCAATGTAATGTTCATTACATTACAAGTTGGGAGGTGTAATGTCCTAGTTATGGGAAATAATAAAACAACAAACCAACCCTACAATGTAATGACTTAGAACCTGTCCTTAGGCCAGTCCATGTTAAAATTGCATTGCATCCTGTGTGTGTTTGTTTGTTTGAGTGGATTGAAATAGATGGGGACTTAGCCTTGATTGACCCAACCAAGCCTTTTCTTAGGGGAGAGTTTGGTCAAGATCAAAGGGAAGACTCCATAGAGAATCCAAGAGTGATACACAAGCTAGTTCCAGTTCCAAGCCCATCATAGTACTAAAGCCCTTATGTATAGAATGTACCCCACAGTTACAACATCGTAACCCCATGTTTGACTTGCAAGACAACCCAAGCCACAAGAGATCTGAAGACTCTGTCATCATGGCAGAAGGAAAGGAACAACAAAACACTGAATAAGTACTCAAGAGTTACTAAACACAATGGTGGCTAGCCAACTCAAATTAAGGGAAGACATGAATCTCATGGTGCAACAGTTCCAAAATCTGAAGAGTAGTCAAGAAGGAGACAAGATTGATCAGACTTCCGCTATCTCAGAGAGTGAGAAGAAGATTAATGAAAAGATGAGCAAGATGGAGGAGATGATCAAGAGGGCACATAGGATGAATGATCTCATGGATTATCAATCACTATCTCTTTTCCTAGATGCAAGGTTACCTCCAAAGTTCAAGATGCCAATCTTGGACAAATTTGATGGCACCGGCTGCTCTAAGTCTCACCTGAAGATGTACATGAGGGCTATGCAGACTTTGGGAGCTACTAAAGAGATGTTGGCACAAATGTTTCAAAATACCTTGACTAGAGCCGCCCTCTAATGGTTTCTTAATATGGAAGATAATAGAGCTCGAAACTGGGAAGACATTTATAGGGAGTTCCACAACCAATACAAGTACAACATAGAGATGGATGTGGTGAGAAGAGACTTGGAGACTACCAAGCAAGCGCCAAAGGAGCCCTTGTCAGCCTATATAACCAAATGGAGGTCCAAAGCCACCCAAATGACGAATAGACAAAATGAAGAAGAGCAATTAACAACAGTTGTAAAAAATTTGTTATTGTATACCATAAATATTTATTTGCTCAATATTTTCCAAACTTTAAGGCCTTAATAGCTGTTGGGACTCATATTGAGGGTGCAATAAACAATGGGTCCATAAAGAATGAGGATGCACCTAAATTTAAAAGGAATTTTGGGCCTTCTAGCTCTAAAAATGTAGAAGTATCTAATATATATAAAACTGATCTATACCAACTTATTGCCCCAGTGCAAATATCACAATAACCACCTCCAACGCCTAGAAAGAAGTTTCATGAACTTTATATGCCAGCAAGTCAAGTGTTTGAAAAGTTGAAAGCAAAAGGGTTAATAAAACCCTTAAACCCAAAATTATTCCTAAACCCATTATGTGCAAAGTTTGATGTGAGTAAAAGGTGTGCCTACCATCAAGGCCTAGGCCATGACACTGACAGGTGTTATAATCTTCGTCATGGAATTCAAGATTTGATAGACACCAAGGTGATTGCACTACCTACGAGGCCCAATATCACAAAAAATCCTTTGCCTGTTCACAACTTTGGGAGAGGACCAAGGATCAACTGTTTGATTTCTACGGAAGAAGGAGAAGAGGACCCGTTTGAGTCGATTTATGATCTACCCGAATGCTTTATGACGACCTAGGAAGAATTATTGGGCATGACGTCTACAACAGGATACGACATTTGTAGTGGGGATACTGCAGAAATCCCAAACTACCTAACATCCACATATGGAGGGAAATACTTCAAACCCCACTCAGATAACCCAACATCCACATATGGGGATAGACACTTCAAACCCCACTCAGATGACCTAACACCCACATATGGGGGGAGACACTTCAAACCCCACTTAGATTACCCAACACCCATATATGGGGGGAAGACACTTCAAACCCCAAGACATTGAACCGGGTGACCCATCAAAAATTTCCCACATCATAAGGGGGAAAACACTTCAAACCCCCACATTTGGAGATGGACAACTCAGTAAAATCACTGAACAAGGCAGCCCAACAAACACCCAATGAAGAAGACAAAGTTCTTAAGCAGCTGTAGAAGACGCAAGAAAACATATCCTTATGGGGTTTACTCATGGCCTCATACAAACACTACTAGAATTTGGCGGACCTTCTCAATCAAATCCAAGTCCCTACAACCACTACTTCTTAAGATTTGAATGCTATGATTGGGTTTATAAGTAGGAAGCTTACTATTTCCTACTCCGACAAAGATTTGACTAAAAAGGGGAAGCGACATAATGACCCATAGCACATTACTGTAGATTCCAAGGGCAAAAGGATACCAATGGTCTTAATTGACGATGGAAGTGCTTTGAATGTGCGTCCTTTAAAAACCACAAGTTGCCTAGGCTTGAGTATTGAAGATTTTGTGCCATCTGATTAGCATGTGCATATGATAACAGTAGAAGGGAGGTTTTGAGGATAGTAACACTAGAGCTCACCATAGGGCCCATGATCCAAAAGGAGGAATTTCGAGTGTTAAACATAGCTTCATGCTTCAACATGCTTCTTAGGCGACCATGGATTCATGATACAGAGTCATGCCTTCATCCCTGTATCAAAAGGTTTGGTTTCCATATGAGGGAGCTATAGTTACCATATATGGTGACACTTTAACCATACCAAAGCCCATTTTTGGTATCTAGTTTAAGAATGAGCCAGTAACCCTAGATGGCTTTGAGATTGAGAAGCTTGGTTTTGAGAAAAGGATAAAAGAGGTTGAAAATATCCATATGGACTTCGATCCCTATAGCAATAACAATGTGGTAGCAATTATGAGGAAGATGAGTTAAGGATGAGCCTAGGGAAGACCGTGAAAGAGGTGGTTATTCGAGTCCTGACAATTCTCACAGCCACACCACCTTTCAAGTTAGGTTATAAGCCTACAGATGACAATTTATTAGAGATGGAATTGAGGAAGATAGCTCGCGCAAAAGCTAAAGCAAAGGGACTTCCTAGTCCCCCAGAACCCTTAAAGCCATACACGCCTACATTGAATGGGAAGTTCGTTAAAGCTAAAGATAGTCAACGTTACTGGGGATTTCCTGAACCGAGATATGATCCTGAGTTGAAAAGTGTGATGCCTAGATTTGAATTATTCCTAGAAGTGAAGAAGAAAGATACAGATTGGGTCCCGACTAATTAGGCAGATTATATGGACCCTGATGCAATGACTACCCTGTTGGGAGATGCTATCTTCAGCATAGAAGAGGAAGAATACTGGGAGGCATACCAGCACGCATTGAAGAATCCTTATGAAGCAAGAATAGATGATGAAAATGATGGAAAGGGAGAAGCCCCTAGTGATGACGATAAAGGCAGTGGCAGTGGCAGTGAAGATAATAATAGTGATAGTGATGATAGTGGGGATGGTAACAGTGGAGACAATAGCAGTGATGATAGTGACAGTGAAGGAAGTAACAATGAAGACTATGGTAGCTGAGATAGCGGTAATGATAAGGGTGAACCCCCTAGTGATAGAGAGGACGAAGATGCAGGAGCCTTCTATGAAGACAATTCTTATGACAATGTGGACTATTATGATGAAGACATAGAAGATAATGTGGAAGCTGTAGGTGGAGACTATGATGAATAATGTGGAAGCTGGTGGGGAGATTCCCAAGCTTGGTTTGTTTCATAATTTAGAGTTTGGCTTATTGACTACATACATTGATGAAGAAGATGATATAGGTGTAAGATTGGCGACGCTTGATAGAAGTCTAATGATCCATAGCTTCAAAAACTTAACTTTGGAGGATCTTGAAGATGAAGATGAGAGAATGGAAGGAAGCAAATCAGAGTACTTCCCCCAATATGTCTGCCCAAGCAACGAAGGGAGGCAAGATTTATTTGGGGAGTGGAAGGACAACATTGAGTGCTTGGATGGCTATGCATTCAATAAGCTCGTAGATATGGAAGTTGATGGTGAAAGCCCAAACTATATGGATGAAGACCCTTCTTGAGTGTTGGTACTGAAGGAAGAAGGAACTCACTGAGAGCTAGCTACCATTGTTGAAGCCATGACTGAGTTGAAGAATTGGGCATGGGAGGGAGCTACCCACCCCAAGGAAGACCTTCTAGAAAAGTTCAAGATCACCGAGCCATTTACTCCTATCAAAAACATTGTTTCTATCTCCATTGAGTCTGTCTCTACTAGTATTGTTATTCTTGTTGAGTCTGTTTGTGATCATGTTTCTAGTCCTATAGAGTCAATTCCTGTTGAGTTTGTTAAAAACTCTAGCCCCCATAAAATAATTTCTAATTCTACTTATTTGTTGACTTTAATGTTTTTATTTTAGAAATTAGTAAAGAAACTTTTAATAATGGGGAATTAAAAAAGGACATGTAGAACCTATAAAGGAAGAAACTTAATCTGTTAACCTGGGAACTGATGATGAACCTAAGATGGTCCAAATTGGTAACACCTTAACTTCCTTTAAGGAGGATGCATTAGTCACACTACCGAAGGAATTCAAGGAGATGTTTGCATGGTTATATGAGGACATGCCCGAGATTGATACAAATATAGTGCAACATTGCATTCCTACAGACCCAGTCGTGAAGCCAGTTAAGTTGAAGCTGAGAAGGATGAAGCCAAAGTGGACTCTCAAGATCAAGGAAGAAGTTGAGAAATAGTAAAATGCGGAATTCTTAAGGGTGGTAAACTACCCAGAATGGTTAGCCAATGTGATTCTAGTGCCGAAGAAGGACGGGAAGGTAAGGATGTGTGTAGACTTCAGGGTCCTTAATAAGGCTAGCCCAAAGGATGATTTTCCCTTGCCTCATATTGATATTTTGGTTGATAATATGGTGGGACATGTGTTGCTATCATTCATGGATGACTTTTCGGGATACAATCAGATAAAGATGGCTCCAGAAGACATGTAAAGACATCATTTATCACTCTATAGGAAACCTATTGCTACAAGGTCATGCCATTTGGCCTTAAGAATGCTGGCGTGACTTACCAGTGGGCAACCACTACTTTGTTGCATGATTTAATACACAAAGAAGTTGAAGTTTATGTGGATGACATGATAGTGAAGTCCAAAGACCGTGAAGGGTATATACTAGCTTTACAGAAGTTCTTTAAGAGAATCTGATTTTATAAGTTGTGGTTGAACCCGAAGAAATGCACCTTTGGTGTGACATTGGGAAAATTGTTGGGGTTTATGGTAAGTCAGAAAGGGATTGAGGTAGATCCTGAAAAGATGAAGGAAATTGTAGAATGAAGCCTTTAAGGACTGAAAAAGAGATCCAAGGATTTTTAGGGTGGATACAATACATAAGCAGGTTCACAGCCCAGCTCACCATGACATGTCAACCACCTTTTCAACTGCTTAAGAAAGAAGTTCCCACGGTTTGGAATGAACAATGCCAAGAAGCCTTTGAGAAGATTAAGAGTTATTTGATGAAGCCATCGATAGTACTGGTCCTTGAAAAGCCATTTGCTATATCTCACAACCACAGATACAGCAATGGGGGCTTTGCTTGCTCAATATCTAGAGGAGTCTAGAAAAGGAAAATGCAATTTATTATATTAGCAAGAAGATGATGGCTTATGAAGAAAAGTATACAGCACTTGAGCAGACATGTATAGCGTTTGTATGGGCTACCCCAATAATTAAACATTACATGCTTGCTTTCAAGGTCTTGTTGACAGCTAGAATGGACCCTTTGAAATATTTGATGGAGAAGCCAGTGCAAGACAAGAAGACAGATAAATGGGTTCTGCTTTTGTCAAAATTTGATATCAAGTATGTAACTCAAAAGATTGTAAAGGGAAGAGCAATTGCCAATCATTTAGCCCATTGTTCACTTGAAGAAGCTGAAGAAATCCAAGGGGACTTTCCAGATAAAGATATCAGGGAGATAGCGTTAGAACCATGGAAGATGTCTTTTGATGGAGCAACTAATCAGAATGGAAGTGGCATTGGAGTTCTCCTAATTTTCCCAAAAGGGACACATATCCCATTTTCTAGTAGGCTCAATTGTCCTCTACCACTAATAATGCAACCGAATATGAAGCTTGAATTATGGGATTACAAGCAGCCCTTAGTCTTGGAGTGGAATAGTTAGAAGTGTATGGTGACTCAACTTTGATAATTTGTTAGATTCAGAACAGGTGAAAGATCAAGGAAGAAAAGCTAATGCCTTATCATGAATGTCTTCAGAAATTGGCATCCAAGTTTAAAAAGATTCAATACTAGTATGTGCCGAGACTGTAGAATCAGATTGCAAATGCTTTAGCAACATTAGCTTCCATGATGGATGGGCCTAAGGAAGACCAAGCTCAATCGATACTGATGGAACAAAAAGAATAGTTAGCTTATTGCATGTCAATAGAAGGAGACAAAGAAATAAATGGGGAAGGTGAATGGTATTCAGACATTATACAGTATCTTAAGGAGGAGACATACTCGAAGTCTATAGATAAAAATAACCAATTGACTATCCGGAGGTTGTCCACTAGTTACATTATTTGAGGTGAAAGGCTGTATAGAAGATTGTAAGATAGAATTCATCTCCTTTGTGTGACTGTCAAGGAAGCACAACAAGTAATTGAGGAGGTCCATAAGTCAAGTTATGGGCCACATATGAATGCACACATGTTGTCATGAAAGATAATGAGACAAGGTTATTACTGGACTACTATGGAAGTAGACTGCGCAGCTCATGTTCAAGAGTATCATTAGTGCCAAGTCCATGAGATCTAAAGCACATGCCGCCAATGCCATTACATACCATGACTTCACCATGGCCGTTCTATACATGGGGAATAGATATTATTGGGAAGTTTCACCCAACAGCATAAAATGGTCATGAATTCATATTGGTAGCTATTGATTACTTCACTAAATGGGTGGAAGCTGCCTCGTATAAGGTGTTGAACTCGAAGAAAGTTGCCCAATTTATTCAAACTAATATCATTTGTCGATATGAGGTACCATATGAAATTATCTTAAATAATGGCTGCATTTCAAAGGAGAAACAGAGAAGCTACTTCAAGAGTTCAATACACAGCACCACAAATTATCACCCTATCGTCCTCAAACAAATGGAGCAGTTAAGGCTGCAAACAAAAACATAGAGCAAATTTTGAAGAAAAGCATGAAGAACTATAGGGATTGGCATTTACAGTTACCCTTTGCACTTTGGGGGCATAGGACATCAATTCGGTCATCCATGGGAGCCACTTCTTATTCATTGGTGTATGGGATAGAGGTAGTCCTTCCCATTGAGATGGGTGTTCATTCATTAAGAACAGTGTTGGAGAGTGAAATCCCTGAAGTGAATTGGTTGCAAAGTAGGTATAACCAGTTATGCATGATGGATGAGAAGAGGCTCAAAGCCTTATATCACATTCAAGGTTACCAGAGGAGACTCAAAAAAGCCTTTAACAAGAAAGTAGGAGCTAGAGATTTAAAGACAAGAGGCCTAGAGCTAAAGGAGATTTGAGCACTGATTCAAGAAACGAATGGGATTTTTAAGCAGAATTGGGTAGGTCCATATATCATCAAGTAGATATATTTTGGGGGAGCAGTAAGGTTAATGGACTTAGATGCAAACCCTTTTACTAAGCCATCTAATATGGATCAATTGAAGAAATACCACATCTAAGGTGGTAATCTAAAGAATGGCCACATCTGAAGTGGTTGTAGATTATTTCATTTTCTTTCCTAGGTTTGGCAAAAAAAAAAAAAAATGGTAGATTGTAAACCCGAAAGAGTGATCTACACCAAAGGAGAGTGAAAAAAAAAATAGAGTGAGAGAGCCTGCTAGGTTGAAAACCCAGAAGGGTGGCCTAGGCAAAAATTAAGGCAAATAAAGTGAACTACGTGATGACCTGATCCTTCTACCAAGAAGGTATGTAGGCAACCATATATTGGTCCAGTCATAACTCACCCAAACCCGCCATTCACCCATCAAGAATGTAAGAAATTTTTTGACCAAATCAAACCATTCCGTCAGCACAAACCATGCCATTTCATCAACATAAACCTAAAACATAGACATAAACCCTAAACATAAACCAAACCTTAAACAAAGCACAAACCCTGAACAAAACCATGAAGTTGAAAGTCCTAAGTAATTCCTAAAGCTAAAAGTTTCAAACTAACTTCTTAAATAAACATATTCAAGGCTAAAAATAAAAGAATCAGGCCTTCCTCAACTTTTTCTCCTTCGACTGCTCATTAGTTCCATCTGTAGTAATTGACTTGTCATCTCTACTCCCTCCTTTTGAACTCGTAGTTGTTAGACTCTTGCTTGCCTTTGCCATCTTCAAGAAACTATTTTCTCATAGAAACCATGTCAGTCTCTTTATCCCTAATCTTACCCACCAGCCAATTAGAGTATTCCACGGTCATCTTGTGAAAGTAAAATTTAACAAAAGATTGATCTACTCAGTCAACCATGTCCAAGCCTAATAGCATGTTCCTTACAAAAGTAGGAATTGTGTCCACAGGGGTAAAAGGTTTTCTTCCTCTACCACTAGGCATCCCTTGCTCATGCTAGAACTTTCTCAAGAGCCTATCAGCCTTATAGAAAGTCGATCTCCTTAAGCCAACCAAGAAGATATGATCTGATCTTAGAGATCGCAACAAAGGAGGTGGGCACTTCCACCAATAACATTCCCAGCAAATTGAGATATTGGATTTATTGTCCAAAAATTTCACCCAATCGCTTTCAGTCTGACACTTGGTCTTGAGTACAGCCCTATGAGGGAAATTACTAGGACCTTAATTGACAACAATGGGTGTAGCTATCATATCCAATCTTTCCATCAACCATATTTGCAAAGTCAAGGGATTTTCAAGGAATTGTTGTGATTCTCCACCAAGAAATACAGAGTCCAACCCTAAAAGAGTTTCTACCAAGATTAAAGAAGCAAGATTATCACCATCCCTAACTCGACCCACAATTCCTATGGCTCAAGCATCTACAAGGTCAGGTCTTCCAAAGTAAAGTAAGAACTCTCCCATGATGCAAAGAGCTAAACCAAATTTTTTTTTGCATGTTGTCAAACAAACCATGAGTACGTCGATCAATAATCCTTGTAAAAACTACATGAAGATTCACCATATGGCCTTCAATCATGCTACTGGTAACTAAAGTAGAAAGTCCTAGGGCATCAGATAAAATCCCCTTGTGCTTTGGATCACAAGAAACTACTATAGATTTTTTGCCAAACTCATAATCCATAATGGTAGAAAAATCTCCGATAGTAGGACAAAGTTTAGCGGTGCTAAACTGGAAAATATGATCTTCGATACCCAGAACTTCACGGCGGCACGGAGAAAACCCCACTTGATCTTGACATTCCTTAGAGAATTGATCCCCTCTAGCTTGAAGGCAGTGAAATTGGGCTTGATAACAAAATCAAAGCTATGAACTCATCTATTGATATCATGTGTGATTGAATGAGAAGGATTTTGATTGTTGGCCATGAATAATTCTTGTATATGATTGCTGTTTTTTTGATAGTTTTGATGCAGAGATTGTTTGTAGATTTTAATGCTAAGATAGATTTTTCTAATCTCTAACCATGTTTAAATAAGATTATAAAGTTTAAAGTTAACTGAGAAATTGTTTCATAGTCTAGAAAGGATAAAATGTTTTTCAAAAAAAAAAAAAAAAAGAAAACTTGTCAAAAAAACACGAAAAGTTGGGGCAAAATTGGGTGTGCCAATCAGCACTTAACAAGAGCTGATTGGCACTCCAAGAGTGTTGATTGGCACTCAGTCCCCACTATGGGCAGTTCGACTTTTTTCACATTTTGGGCACATTTTTTGGTTCAATTTGGTTCCGTTTTCACTCCAATAAAGGTTATTGTGCAATAAAACTTCACAGAAGGTCACATTGATTGTCAAACTTGGGCATTTGCCTGTACCTCATTCATTTTATCAAAAAAAGAAAAAAAAAATCATTTTCATCATCATTGGTCTAAAAAAACAGAGAGGAAATTAACCAACTCAAAATTTTTCAAAATCATGCATTCATTTTCTAAGCTAGGGGCATTCAGCCATGCCTCATCCTCCGTTTTGAAAAAATCAAAAAGAAAATCAATCATCTCTTTTTTTTTTCTTTTTTCTTTTTTCCAAAAGAAACCTTTTTCTTTAAAAAATCACCATGCATAAATTTCCAAACTTGGGGCATTTAGCTATGCCTCATTCAGGTAAGCATAATCATGTCAAGATTGGTCAGATAAGTTCATATTGTTGCACTACAAAGCTTCATCAGGAAAATCAAAATACAAGTTAAACATCATTTGGACTTCGAGTCAGTCGGCGAGAAGATCTTCTAAGCCCACCTCTAGAAGAACCACCCTCTGTGTCCCCTTACTGCTCTTGACTTGTATAAAACTGAAGTTCTTGCTGCCTATTCTGAAATTCAAGGTTACTAATTCATTCTTCCAAAGATCTTGTGTTGGCCTCAACATTCACCATTCGATTACTCTGCATAATCATCAAAGACAAGTGTTAAATCCATTGCTTTGAATCTTAATCAAAAGTTAGTAAAGGAGTGTCATCTTTTACCCAATTCACTTCATTGAGCACATATTGGGAGGATTGTGTGTGTGCAACTAGCTACAAGCCTCCAATCATCCGCATGCTTTCCTTCACGAGATCAATGCCAACCTGGGACATAAGGCCATAAATTCAGAAATAGTTGAACAGAAAAAGAACGAGACAAAAGACCAAAGGGTTTGGAAGTGTATCAAGCCAGTCCAAGGGACATTCGGGGTATATTCCAACTGGTCTAAATCCACAAAGCTATATGATCCATCAGGATTCATTATTTCATATTGCCATGCAGGAAAATTGGGATATGTCTCCATGAAGGAAGTAGGACTAGCAGAATTGCTAAGAGGCGGACTCTCAACTCCAGAAGACGGAGCCTAAAGATGCAACATTCAAACATTTTCACAAAGGGCAAAATGACAAAAAAAAAAAAAGAATGATGCAAGTCATGATGCAAATTAATTTGGAAAAGAAAGGAGTTCACCGGTGCTTCTGAGGTATCAGCTAAGCAACCCTGTAAGTGAGCCTTGACAAATTCAAGATAGTCTCCAGTGTCCCAAAAACGATGCGGCCAATCCTTGCATGAGCTATTTCTTCATTAGTCAGAAGGTCTACCAATCAGATTGAAGGACAAGGATGGGTAGGGACTGTTTCAGGAGGGTACATGAGTTGAACTTGAGCTAGCACCTGGTCTCTGAGATACCAGTACCTCTTATGGCCACATTCAAACAAGACATGCTCATTCAACTCCCGAGCCCATGCACATTCAACATGCTCCTCACATCCAAGCCAAGGGTCTAAGGAAATCTGAACATCACCTAGGAACGAGAAAAAAAAAAAAAAAAAAAAAACTCACATCCTCAGCATCTAAGCCATCAATCACCCAAGCTTGTAAAGAAATCTTAGGGGGCTTCGACAGACGATGCTTAGGCATCCAACGAAGGAACCTCGAGAATACATCATCAACATCTTCCAAAAGTTGTGGATCAACCCCAAAATATTCGTACATCCAAACCTACAAAAAACAAAAGAAAAAGGTCAACAAACATAAAAAACAACACCAAATAACCTTCGCAAAATACACTTACCAAGAATTTAAATTTTACCTACCAAACAAATGGTGCACCTTCTAAGCTTGAAAGACTACGCTGAGAAAGCTAAGTTATAAAGTGTAAGAGGGTTGCATAAGCCATGCCACCCCAATCATAATTTTTTATTCGATTGATGTCCCTCAAACTCCATAAGTAACGTAAACTCACCGTAATCCCCAAGTCAGGACACAAGAGGGTCCCAATGAAAAGAAGCATAAACATCTCGGTGCTAGTTGCCACAATCTTACACTTGTCAATATTAGAATACAGGCACATCAAGGATAAATATTTACCACAACCTCTTGGAGGGTTCACACCTAAATAACTCTTAACCTCCAATAGTGAAATGGAGATTTTAAGCCAGTAATGGCTAAGAAGTCATATGGTGTCAATATCACCTCACCAATGCTTGGAAAATGAAAGGTACATGTGGCATCCCGGAATCTCTCAGACAACGCGACAAGCAATTGAAGATCCTTGTACACAGTGGTGTGTGATCCAAAAGGGGTTGGAAAAAGGTTTTGAAGTCAGCTTCATTGATAACGTTTCTAATGTCTGGGGATAGCACTACCTACCTTTGTCTCAAAACCTGAAGATTACCCCGACTTTTGAGATTCTACAATTAACAAGAATACCCCACATGAGAAATATTAAAAAAAAAAAAAAAAAAAAACTACAACAACAACAAAAACAAAACTTTGCCAATCATCATGATATCCACAAAAAAAAACCCTGTTTCAAAAATACTTACTCAAAATCCCAACAAACAAATAAAGATGCCCCACACAAAAATTAGCCACGCCCAAATACCATTTCACAAATTTAAATTCTACGACATCCTAACAATATCCCAGTAAAAAAAAATCCTTCATCTCCATAAACTCATTCAACAATAACCTAAACATATATCCAACCCAAAGAAAAAAAATTTCCATACCCATGAAAAATAATTCCCAAACATCTACACCAAAAATTTCCATGCCCATCAAAAATGAACTTACCCAATCTTGTCTATACAGCAAATTCCCATAATCAATCAAAATTTGTCCAATAATGTTCAAAACCACATCCAACACAAAGCTTAATCAGCGACCAACATTGTCCAAACTTGACAATACCAAACAACTTAATAATCCAAAAATTGCCCAAACAAAAGAAATCAACATGTCCACACAATAATTTCCATCCAAATCATACAACATCCAAGAACTCCCACAAGAGCAAATGACAACCAACAATGAGAATGCCTCACCATAAATTTCCCAACCAAACAACAAATCAATAAATCATCCAACAAAAACAAAAAATGAGCTCACCTTAAAATCTTTGTTGGATGGGCGTGGAGCATGAGTGCTTGGGTCTTGAAGAAGTCCCTCCTCATCATTCCATTCTATGGATGGGTTGTACTTCTTCTCATGAAATGTAAGGAACTTAGGTGGTCCAAGGGAAAATGCCATGGAAGTTGGGTGATGAAGAATAGAAAATGGGTTTCAAAAAATGGGTTTTTCAAAGGTGCTCAGAAAATCAAAGATTTGAAAAAATATTCAAGGGGATAATAGAAATCAAGTTTAGAAGCTTGGAGAAGTGATTCTCTAAGCAAGAAATGGTGTGGAAGAAGAGAAAATGCATGGGGGAGAAAGGTTGGAATAGTAACGATGGAGGAAGAGGAAGAAAGAAGAAGATGAAGAAGAAGTGAAAAAAAAAAAAATGATGAAGTGGAACAAAAGGGAGCCAAAAAATATAATCCTCCACCTCCCCCCTCCCCCGATCAGGTAAGACCAAGTTGACTCGGTCAAACTTCAGTTCACTCAAAAAAAAAAAAAAAGGGAGAGAGAAAATTTTCAAATAAATGACTTAAATTTAGAAATTAAAAGAGAGAGAGAGAGAGAAAGAAGCAAAGAGAAGTAAATGAAAAGAAAGATTTTACAAGAACAAAAAGAATTTTACAAGGATAAAATTGATTACTTTCAGTTAAACAAAAAGGAATGAAAATTCCCTAAATAAAGCGGATAATATCTAAATAATCAAAATTCTAATTTGAATTTTTTTACAGATAACCAAATTGTGCAGATGCAGTTCTCAGTCACCTCCTGATTTTTAGATTGAGTGGATACAATTCTCAGTCATCCACCAAATTGAGTGGATATAGTTCTCAATCATCCACCAGATTGAACGGATATAGTTCTTAGTCATCCTAAGATTTTTAGATTTAGCGGATACAATCCCCAGTCACCCGCCAGATTGAGCGGATATAGTTCTTGGTTTCCTCCAAATTACTAGATTGAGCGGATACAGTTGTCAGTCACCTCCAAATTTTTGGATTGAGTGTATATAGTTCTCAGTCATCCATCAAATTGAGTGGATATAGTTCTCAGTTGCCTCCAGATTACCAGATTGAGCAGATATAGTTCTCAGTCACCTCTAGATTTTCAGATTGAGCAGATATAGTTCTCAACCACCTCTAAATTTTCGGATTGAGTGGATATAGTTCTCAATCGTCCACCAGATTACTAGATTGAAAGGATATAGTTCTTGGCCACCTCCAGATTTTCTGATTGAGCGGATATAGTTCTCAGTCCTCCAAATTTCCAAATTGAGGAGATATAGTTCTCAGTCGCCACCAGATTACCAGATTTAGCAGATATAGTTCTCAGTCGCCTCTAGATTTTTAGATTGAGCGAATATAGTTCTCTCTAGATGTTGGGAAATTTAGACCCCGGTTGATAGAATTAACAAGTTTTAAACCCAAGTTGTTAATTAGATTTATTATGAATAAAACTTGTTAAAACAAACAATCATCAATATCATGTCAAAATCATGCGGCGGAAAAATAAATAAGACAAGATATGATGACCCAGGAAAACCAATGAAACAAACTAGTTTCACAGTAGGAAAACCAATGAAACAAACTACCTGGAGGAAAATCTTCCCGAAAAGCAATCCACTATAGAAAAGAGAAGTTTCAGATCTAGTACAAAACCTTTGTCCCTAGACTCTACAATCCCCATAAATGAACTCACAGCAGAAATCTTCTACCATTTTAGAACCTTTGAACTCTTCAATATATGAACGCCACCCTTTTTGCATGGATCCCAGTACGTGACTAACCAATGATGCACGGTTCCCAGTACGTGACTAACACACCAACTAGAAGAAGATGTTGGCTGCAAAGTTCTTCACTTCATCAACAATGAAGATCAAGAAGCACTTGGTTACAAAACCCTAAGGTGCAAAGACGCAGTAGATTCTTTCAGAGAGAATAAGGCATCGGTCACCTTTCGCATATGTTCTCCTTGTATTCTCATATGTGACAGCCTCTAAAATAAGCCTTATATAGGTCTAGGGTTGTAAGAAAAGAAACCCCACCCAAATACATAAGCTTGGGCCAAAAATCAGATCTGAAAATCTGAATTCCCGTAACCTCAATAGATACCTCGATCGATCAAGAATCTGTCAAGCTTCATTCATTAAATCTCGATAGATAGCTATCTGTCGAGTGGTTGTCAAGCTATTTGTCCATAAGTGTTGAGCTATCTGTCCGGCTTTAATGAATAGCTTTTCTTCACTTGTTTCTTGGTCTAATCTTCATGGCTTTAATACTAGACTTGAACAACATGTTTCTTCAAGTATTAAACACATCCTAGATCTACCCAATTACAAGTAAAGTGCGTTTTGTCAAAGGATTAGCCAACTACATAAATATTGACATATGTTCCTAACATGAATCACGTATGTCCTAACACTAGATTTTCAGACTAAGTGGATATAGTTCTCAGTCGCCTCCAGATTTTCAGATTAAGCAGATAAAGTTCTCAGTCACCCAAGTTTCAGATTAAGCAGATATGGTTCCCAAACCCTGGCATTCAAGATCCTACCTAGGTTAATTAATTATCAAGTAGGTCAGATGTCCATATTTCTCATTTTTTGTAAGACAATAAAACACTAGTTTT
Source organism: Quercus lobata (assembly GCF_001633185.2). Classification (NCBI taxonomy): domain Eukaryota; kingdom Viridiplantae; phylum Streptophyta; class Magnoliopsida; order Fagales; family Fagaceae; genus Quercus; species Quercus lobata. The sequence goes on along the minus strand of NC_044909.1, from coordinate 27,463,322 downwards.
ATGTCCCAAGGTTATAGGTTCTAGGGCTAGGAAATCTTTGAAGATCAACCTTGATTAAATCATGGTTGCTAAAATTAGTGTCTTTGTCTTACATTGACATTCACTTTTCAAGCTCTGTCAATGAGGGGCATTCTGTAGACATTCAATTTTGCACCCATAATTTAATCTTAGAAGATGACTAAAACAACCATTTCAAGTGCCCAAAAAATCATAGTTACATTTCATGCATTAAATCATTCATCGAATATCATAAAAATGATCTTAAAGTTCTAACAGTCGAGACAATATGCCCGATTCCCAAATTGGACCATTGGATTAAAAGATATCACAAGATCAAGTTTTCATGGTCTGCATGCATTATATGTGGGTGAAGCTGATCACGTGTGATTAATTGAAATTAATTTTGATTGGTCAACAATTAAAATTAATTGAATAATTTATGTGATTGGTTGTTGGATTTTATCAGAAGTAAGCTTGGTTGCATATGAATAATGTAAGGTTGAATTTAATCAACCATCTTGTTGGCTTTATTCCGTGCCAATTCGCTTGTAATTCAGCACTTAGAAACCCTGTATTTAGGTGGGAGTCATATAAGGATAGTGTG